>NC_047056.1:108750331-109075609 GCF_000738735.6 Corvus cornix cornix | reverse complement strand
CTGATATTTCTACAGGCACTAAAATCAACCAAAATACAGGTCATTTCTTGGCAGGTGATGGGCTCTTACAGCACCAATAATACCTCTGGAACACTCCATTTGCTGCGAGAAGCTGTGCCAATCCTTTGAGCTGAGGAACATATACATTCCTTTTGTTGCACTATGAGCTCATAGAAACTTTAGCCCTACCAGCCACGGCATCCTTTGTCTGTCTGTGTGGTGCGAGGAAAGTGCCACCTGACTTTCACACTATTCATGGGCTTCTGAGGTGCATGGGAGAGAACCAGCAACTCAGAACAGATCTAACATCCATCCATCAAAACACCAGCAAAATCCAGTAGTGCGAGTAGGCAGGAGCTGTTTGCATAATAACAACAATGAACATGGATTTTTTTTTGGAAGAACTAAAACTAAAATTTCAATCTCTATCTGAAAAATTACTTAATTGAAACTCTCATTAACTGTGATAGTTTAACTTTATTAAGTCCAAAATTATGTATTTATGGGTGTTTTTTCATATTTAAATCGATGCCACTTTTTATTTTATTTCTCACATTAAGTTGATCTGCATTTGCTTTTAGTTTTTAAAAACCTACAAATAAAATTAACTGGACCTATATTATTATTACTTTTAGACAAGAACTGGCTAAAATTCTGAATGAGAACTGCAGTTTCCAGTGCAAATTGAGCAGACCAGAAATAAAATGCTACAGAAGTCTAGAATACAGGTTGGAACAACAGTCTTTATCACTGGAGGGCAGCATAAGTACCAATATAAGCTAAAATAGCAAAACCCCAGTATCTTAGACTGTGACTTTTTCTGCCAGAACAGTAATTGCTGCTTCTTTACAGTGGCCAGCTACAAACAAGAGATGCTGCAGCCAGCAGGTCAGACCTGCCTCTGAAAGACAGATTTGTTGTCGTTAATTTTAGTTCATTGTTGAAATTTTCCAGAACAAATCCAGGTTGGGGAGGAGGGAAACTACCCATGGTGAGACAACTCCCGGCAGTGAAATTTGTGTGCAAAACTCATATTGAACTTCTATTTCCCTGTAATTTTAATAGAAAGTATATTTGCTAAAGCCCTCATCATATTATGGCTACTACCAAACTTGCATGCAGCCTCAAGCCCTTGGGATCTCTCTCTTATAGCCAGGCATAGACTATGCTGTTTCTAGGAGCTCAGCAGGTTTAGGGCCTTGCTGGTTGGAATGAGACTCTAATTGTTTTATTTGCAACATGCACAGAAAACTTGGTCAAAGTTTTCCATGTCCTTGGCAACAAAGAGGAGAATTTCATGCCATAGTTCTGGGCTGCCTTTTCTTATTCATAACAATTTATGGAGTTTCTGAACTATTCCTTGAAATACAGTGAAAAAACCCTTTTCATTCTCTAGGGTACTTCTGTAATTTTGGGTGAAATCTGCATCCTCCCTCATGAAAATGAAACTAGCACAGAATCAATACAAGCAGAAATGGCAGGACCTAGCTCAGGACAGGAGAAATAGAATCATAGAATCATGGAATGGTTTGGGTGGGAGAGACCTTAAAAATCACCTAGTTCCAACCCCCCTGCCATGGGCAGGGACAACTTCCACTGGACCAGGTTGCTTCAAGTCCCATCCAACCTGGCCTTGAACACTTCTGAAGCATCACTGGCTCTCTGCTTCATTCACCTTGACAGGTGACAACACCTTCTCCCAGGTGAAGCTGTGCTAATAGCTATGATGTAATAGAGGAAAATTCTTTTTCCTCTTGAGATAAATCTGTTAGAAGAAGAATAGAGATTTTGTGCTTTATGCACACATAGTTAAATGAAACAAAAATGGTTCAGGTTGGAAAGGACAACTGGAGGACATCTAGTCCAACCTCCCTCAATCAGGGTCCCTTAGAGCATATTACTCAGGATCATGTTCAGATGACTTTGGAATATCTCCAGAGAAAGAGATTCCAAAACGTCTCTCTGGACAATCTGTTTCAGTGCTCAGTCACCCTCACAGTAAATAGGTTCTTCCTCACACTCAGGTGAAACTTGTTGAGTTCTGTTTTCTGCCAGTTTCCATTTGAAAGGAAGCCAGACATATAATCTTAGCCCAGTACGTTCCCTCTTGATGGGGTACCACAGACCAGGACTTCAGGATAGAGAGACTTGAAGGCAAAACCCAAAGATTTCCATTTGCACTGGGTAGAGGAAATGTAAGGGAATGTGGGAATTATTTCATGTGTCTTTAGAAGCTCTCTGTTAACTCCAGGGCATGCTCATGCACCTGCACTTTCAAGAGCAAGAGAAGAGGTAGCACAGAAGCAGGGGCAGACCTCCAAGCCACGGCACAGCTCTGGGTGCAGTGTGGGCAGATCCACTTGGTCTTCCCAGAGATGGTCAAGAAATCCTGGGAAGGATATCCCCATGCCTTTGCACTGGAAGGGCTTGAAATTCCAACTCTGCCACTGTGGGAAGAGGAGCTGAGAGCTGCTGGGGTAGTGAGGAGCGGGGAGAAGGCTGAACGAGAAAGCAAGAGAGATCTCAGTGAGAAAGGATCTGTTGGCAGGAGTGTTTGGAGAGGAATGGAACCTGATTATGTTCTGGGGAGACCATTATGTCGCCAGCTCCGTCTGGGAAATTGAAACATTTGGTTGCATTTCACACAGCTTCAGGGCACCTGTAAATTGCCTATCTGCAGATAATCAGTGAGGGACCATATGCCAGCTCAGGGTTGCCAGTTCCCTGGCTCTGACCCACTCTTCCCAAGTCCTGAAATGCCCTGTACATCTTGTGAGGACAGAGGTGCCAGTTCCTGCTGCTGCCCAAGGTCTTAGCTCCACATTTGCTTTTAAGAGAAACCTGTTCATTTCCTCTAAATCTAAATGTAAGGCAACAGGCACCTGACAAAATGGTCCTGTAATATGGATTAATACAGAATATTTTCCTATTGAAGAAAGGGGAAATTCTAATATTTACGAGTAACATATTTTATTGAAGATTTCAGTCTTTAAAAGACATAAGTATTTGGTATAGAATTTCAAGCTCAGTAAAAGGCTGTTATACAAATATGGCCATGGTAGAATGTTGAAAAATGTTAACAGTTTTCAGCAACAAGGGAGCTTTACAAGGGAGGAAAATCAATATTGACTTATGCTGTTTATCCGTAGCATAGTAAAGTTACCTACACCTGAGAAATCTCAGTAATTAAACATCTAATCTAAATTCATACCAAAAAAGAAAAAAAAAGGTTAACCAAATTCTGCAGCTTAAAGGGAGGTAGGAAAGCTGACCATTATGGGCTTAAAAAAAACCAAAAAACAAAACAAGAATTGCATTAAAATAAAAGGGCAAGTGGAAACAAACAATGGGAAAAAATGACCTGTATCTTCCTTACAGAACCTGCTTAATTCAGGCCTTGTTTTAGTGACTCTTGGCTGCTCACAGCTGCCTTGTTTGTGCTGCTCCAGTCACTGAGCTGCCCTCCTGGAGCCCCAATGGCCCACCCTAATTCCCACCAAACAAATAGAACAGTCAAACTGGTTACTGCCCATCACCCCAAAGCTACTTCTCAGCGTTTTCATTGCAGTTACAATGAACAGAGATGCCTCAGAGGGATGAGTCTGATTTTATGCACGTACCCTCAGGATTATGGACTGGTTATCCCAAACTATTCTCCAGCTCTGGCAGCTGCTGCCAGCCTTGTGTGAGGGCCCTCATCCTAAAGTATCCACCTCAGCTCAAGGAATTGCAGTGCATGTTTCTCTCCTTTGACTGCAGCCTGGGAAGGGACATCTTTAATATCTGATTTTTACATGTCCCTTTCCATCTGGTCACTTTATGGTGCTCCCATAAAGTATTTGCTACAGACATCCCAGGGGAAGAATTACTTCATGAAAGGACACTGTTTGTCATTAGGCTCTTAAATGCTTATAGAGCCTGTGTACCTACTGAGTTTATGTTTTCAGGCAAAATTTTTCAAAAAACATTGTTCTTGGAAGAAACAGAGATTAGTTACACTGAATCTTTCTAAGGGCTTTGAGGAAATGTCTACCTTAAGAAGTTCTCTTTCCTTTTCAGATCAGAATATCAGTTTATCCCAGTCCTCAGACTGGAAAAGACTTATGTTCATGTCTTTATATGCATCCTGATGGCTTCACTGAAGCCAATGGCATTATTCACCATGTTTATGACTTGGCAGTTGCATTTGTTTTTTGCACATGTGGAGACTTGATTTCTTTTCTTGGTGTACATAACTGTTCCTTACCAGATGCAGCCCCAGGACATGTGATTCTCCACTTCTGTCCTATTTATGTCACCATTCATATTTAATTAAAAAGCAACAGATAATGTCGTGACAAATTTTACACTGGGCACAAAGCCTGCTTTTTTTTTTTTTTTTTTTTGGTGGGGGGTGTTATCTTTTTTTATTTGCAAAGCTGAATTTAACTTCACTGAGCAATTCCTGTCATTCAAAATAGAGGCATATCCAGCACTTCTCTAGTGTGTCACTTGAAAGAAACAATTAATTACATTAAATAAAAAGTTTAAATTTTTTCTTTAAGAAATGAGCTTTAACATCATAAAATACTGTATTCTCATTCTGAGTCAAATATCTTGCTATTTTTTTTCCCGAAAAAGTGCTCAGCAAGGCTTTGTTCTTGCCTGAGTATTGTATTACTGTAACAAATCACTAAAATGTCCCTGAGATGTCTTACATCAGGGAAATGGAAACCCTGAAAAATATATGTGCTTGGCACGGTTTTTCTACATATTGTGAAATTGCTACTATAATTGTAGAATTTACTATGTTATGGGAAAAAAGGCCTTTTCTTTTAAGGCCTCTTTTTCTGCAAAGCTCCTATTTAACTTGAAGCACAGACATAAGTGCATCCTTATTTAGCTCAGTATTTAAACATATGCTTAAATTTAAAGATGTCCTAGTCCATGAGACTCTAGAATTTGATTAACTAAATCGTTTACTTGAGTACTTTGCCAGATGAAGATCTTCAGAAGTAAAAGACCGCTATGAGCATAGGCTGCATTGCTGTCTAAAGTTATAACTTTGAGAATAAATCAAGCAATGTCACGGTTGCTCTGCAGCCCTGAAGGAGGCTGATGTGGTCTGTCACTGTCCATACCATAAAACAGTCCTGTAGTCTAAAAATTGGGTAAGTGTAAATAAATTGTCTGGTGGGAATTGTCCCTGGCACATGGCAGCAGCCAGACTGTGCCCAGGGATTGCTGGGGAGAGAGCTCGTTTTCCAGAGCAAAGCTGTGCCAGGGACTTCTCTAGGTGCTTAATAGCTGTGAAGATTAAATTCCAGTACCTGTGTCATTGCAAAACCTGGAATCTCCTGGTCTTAAGAACGTGCACTCTAAGTTCTGTGCTTCAACTTTATCATGTCCAGGACTTAGGTCAGGCTCCATGATGCTGTTCAGGAGCCGTGTGGCTCTCTGAGGTAGTGAGTAGAGAACGACTTCTTGTTCAGGGCATGATACTGTCCCTGTTTAAGCTTTCAGAGATGGATGAGCCCTCTTTGAAATTCTCACACAGGTACAATAACTGCAAGGCTGACTCCTTGGACACTCTTTGCTTTTCCACCTCATGGTGAATTCAGAACTGAATTTTGCAATGACCTCTTCTTTTTTGGTAGAGGCAAAATCACACATCCCACTAATCCTACATATTTAGTATTTGGGTCTGCATGTTGGGAATGAGGGCTTATGCCTGGGGAGGTACATACTAACACCACTGCTTGGCAAAATCCTGCAAAATCTCCCTTGACATGGAACTGAAACCAATGGGATTTCCTCCAAGAGAATGTCTGCTTCTGGCAGACAGGGTGTTTTTGTAGGTCAGGGATTATCTTCAATGTGATAAGTGTGAAAAAAGTTCAATCCTTATTGAGGAAAGAAAATAAGATCAGAGAAGCATCAAGTCAGAATTGCAAGATGTTGTGAACTAAGATTTCTCTATTCATAGAGACTTTTACTCTATTTGATTGACATCTCTATTCAAATTCCCAAGTAAAAAATATCTATCCATGACTAAATCTAAAATAGTTCATGTCCTTTTCTCAGACTGCTTATGGAAAGAAAAGTGATACTTCTTGTCCTTTACAGAGGAACTCAGGCAGTATCCAACACATAGATGGGGAGCTGAGAATCAGTCTTAGAGCAGAGGGCTGCCACATTGCCTTAGCCTGGGATATTTCCTCGCTCCAGCAAAAGCTGGGCTAATCTCTTCATGATTTTGCTATGTAAGCAGGGTAGACACTGACATGCTGATATTGCCGACATGGTGAAGGAGACAATTATCAATCCATGTTAGGAATACTGCCTGGAAATCCAGCAGGCTGGTGCAGAGGGGTTGAAATTAAGCAGGACACTGTTGAGGTACCAATCATTTTTCTGTAGTTACGGCTGTATCAGCATTTCCACTAGAATACTTGTTTCCAGAGGTTTGTACAACTAGCCTGGAAAATGTGCTCTGGACAGAAATTTGACAAAAAATTGTTCCAATTGGGGGTAATAATTTCTTTTTGAGGGCATGAGGAAATATCCTTTTTTTTTTTTTTTTTTTTTTCTGAGACAGAAAAGCAGAGAAAAACTAGGCATTTCTATGATAAAATTGTGCTGAAAATAAATGCCTAGAGTAAAGGAATCACAAGAAGTAGAAGTTTATGAGATAAAAACCTTATAAAAATGGAAATATAGTCTTAATTTTTTTTCTGAGTTTTATTACAGACACTTTTCTGTCTGAAGAAAGTATTTAGCTGTTTGGGCTCTGTTATAAATTAGTTAGGTCTGTACCACAGGCTGTACTTTGAAGCATTGAAGCATCTTCCATTTATTTCAACAGTTATGCTCCCAGAATTTTCAAAAATAAATAGGGAAATTTTGAAGAGGTTGAGAGCACACAGAGAAGAATAAAGTACAAAATAAGTTAAGCTGCAAAAGGAAGATAGCCTCAGAGAGTGGGGAGGAGAAACTCTGCTTTAATGAGGAAGCAGGAAGAAAATGAGAATAGTGTTGTGGACACACTGGTATGTCAAAGCGGGAAACAAAGAGAGCTAGGAAAGATGAACTGCTTCACATTTACTTGTTTTCAGCAGGGTTTTGATTGCCTGTGTGGGCAAGAAAGCCAGCTCCTTGTGCTTGATCTGAACATCCATAACCCATCTCAAATTTGTGGTTAATGATATTTTGCATCGCTAGGGGTAGGATGAGCATCCAAGTTTCACATTGGATCCTTTGCTTTTCAACCATGAAGGAGGTAGAAAGAGATGGAGAAGTGACTGAGTAAAAAAAAAGATTGCATTTGGGAAAAGCCTCTAGGATGAAAAAGAAAGGCTTACAGAAGATTTTCTTTTACCTGACTGCCATATCAGAAGAAGAATTTCCACCTCTCCATTGTTGGGCAGGTGAGGTGATGTGTAGGGCTCTGTAGTGAGAAGTGGGAATCTCTCAAAGAACACCTTAAAAAAGCCCCTAAAATCTTGGTTGGAGTTGTATCAGCTTGTGTTAGCCTGTGAGCTGCTGTGATCACAAATTCCAAGTTACTCCTGGGGAAATGATGAATTCCAGCGCTCAGCGTGGGGTTGGTACCAGGGGTTCATGATATTGCTGCTCATGAGAAGGCAGAGAGAGAACAAGTGGGGCACGAAATACCTGTGCTTGCATATTTCAGCTCTCACCCACACAGCTCTGTCAGGTAAGGACACAGTTCAGAATCTTCTCCTCAAGGGTTTGTGAAAACAAACATGGAATCCCTCCCTCCCTGTCCATGGAAAACAGGCCATGGAGAGGCCCATACTGAGGTGGAACAACCTGTACTAACTCAGTCTGTGGCATGGTTCACGCAAGACTACAGTGAAAAGAATAATTTTAGGTGATGGATGAGCTGCTTTCCATATCAAGTTTGCTTTCCTGTTCAAATTCCTTTTGCCTGTGTGAGACATTATGAAAGAAGAATAAAAGTCTTATCTGTCTATAATAATTTGGTTACAATACTCTCCAAACAA
Source organism: Corvus cornix cornix (assembly GCF_000738735.6). Taxonomy (NCBI): domain Eukaryota; kingdom Metazoa; phylum Chordata; class Aves; order Passeriformes; family Corvidae; genus Corvus; species Corvus cornix. The sequence goes on along the minus strand of NC_047056.1, from coordinate 109,067,603 downwards.
TGTTTCACTTGGTTTCCACTTCACCTTAATTTTCTCAGATATCCTGATCATCAGCGTTTAAAGCCTTGTTGGAGGAGAAGCTGCCTCTTTGCGGAGAATCCCTTTTCCCCAGCAACACTACACATCTTTTGCTCACTGACTGCCTAACTTTGCTTCCTTACAGTGTTTCCTAGGAGATCAAATGGGAGCTTGAAGTACTCAAAAACCTAGTGTTGCAATGAAAAATAACTTATTAAAGTTTATAATTACTGAAAAATTAATCAGAGACTTAGCATGGTACTTGCATAATGACAATAAGCCAGGCTCTTGTCATAGTGAAATATGGAATAACTACTTTGAAATAAATCTTAATTATGCTAGAGTTACTACTCAGTGTGACTTAATTAAGAGTAGAGCAGTGAAAGCCTTTGGGGGAAAAAAAGAATGCTGATTACACAACCACTTAACTGCATATTCTTCCTTTCCCCCTGGTTCTTTTCCTTCCCATCAGAGAGAATTTCAAAACTAAAGTTGTTCAAGGAACTTCAAATATACATTAACACGTGGCAGGTTACATTCTAAATAGAAATTGTTTGAAGTAAAAAGTTGAGAATGATAACCCTGAAGATCATCTCTTTAAATTATGCACACAAGGTACCATGCATCTGTATCTACCTTGACCTTAAAAATGCACTGCTTTGTTAGGAAATAAATTTGTGAAACATTGAATGGTTTGAGTTGGAAGGGACCTTAAAGACCATCTAGTTCCAACCACCTGCAATGGGCAGCACACTGTGTGCTGCTCCAAGCCCTGTCCAACCCAACCTGGGACACAACCAGGGATGGGGCAGCCACAACTTCTCTGGGCAACCTGTGCCAGGCCCTCACTACCCTCACAGTAAACAATATTTTCCTAAAATCCAATTTAAACCTACATCAAGTATGGACTACAGAGGAGAAGACTTAACTGTAGTAAAAAAAGGAAAGACAGAGGAATAGATTAAGGTTAAAATAGCCCACAAAGCAAGGTGTAAAGAAATAGACCTTCACTGCAGCCGCCCAAGTGCAGCATGCAACTATGGCTATAGAGTATAGATAGATATATTGTTCAACAAGCACACCAACAATGTAAGAGGCTCATTTGTCATGGTTTCACTTCTTACCAGACAGAAGACATGCAAAGTCAAATATATCATGGCAATAATTCTGTTGACTTCAACAGAGTTATCTGAACAATGAATTCAAAGCAATATACTTTGAGGGAATGAAACCAAACCAAGCAGGAGATACACACAGGGTTCTTGGAAGATTATCTAGACCATATATAAAATCAGACATTAAAGGAATATGCACAATATTGCAGGGGATTTATGGTAACTGGGGAAAAAGGTGTGTAATGAAGATCCAGTATGCTGCATGTATCAGTGTCAAATTGCTTGGCATGAGCTATGTTGCTTTCTTCACAGGTGCTTATGCAGCTCCAGTTGAACTGAAAAGGTGCTGTAGAATAAGGTATAATGTACTGAAAATAATTGAAAGAAAAATAAGCAAAATCAAGTGGAAGAATTAAAAAAATGTGGATTCTCCATCCCAAAATTATTCCAATTTTCCTTGCTCCACAGAGACTGATGTATCTGCAGAAGTAACAGATGCACTGGTCTTTTTTGGTGGATGTGGAAACTGGTTGACAAAAATAACAAAATGACATCCATGGAAGATCTGGTTTGTTTTCTGCTTTACTCCTGTATCAACATAGAAATAAAAACCTTCTGGTCCCAGTGTGTGATCAATGTATTTGGTACCTATTATACAAGTGCTATTGCACATGTGTGACACTGAGAGGGGTTGGTTTGACTCCTCATCAAACTCTAGTTCATTTGTGTGAGCCCAGCTTTAATAATGACATCTTCTGATGTCTTGGCTCACTATCTTCTGCTAAGGGAATTCCAGATTTTTAAACAATCTGTTTTGCATAAAACTTCATAACCAAAATATAAAATTTGAGCTGAATTATTCCTGGGATTTATCTCTAAAATTGAAGCTTGGAAGGCATGGTTATAATCTTTTCTCTTTCTCTTGATATTTTGTCATTTTAAGTGGGGTTAATCTCCCCAGGTCTGGATGAATCTGCATTGCTGCTGTCTGTGTTTGGACTGATTGCTCTGAGCTTCCTTGATCACCAATGGACAGAAATCTGCATTTTAAAAAACCTCCTTAATTTACTCCTAATATACAACTATAAAATGGATCAGAAGTGTCTGTCACTCTCTTATGGCCATAAAGGAAGTTCAGATATAAATATCTGCATTGCTAATATCTGAAGTTAGATGAGATGAATCCTGGCTTTGATGGCTTTGGAAAGTGCTGTTTCCCTCAATACAATGCATGACAGACATCCCTGGGATACATATGGGCAGTACAAGAGAAGACCAGGAATTTCCCAGGTGACACCCCCAGAAGTGATAGCCAAGGGTCACAGTGCTGCAACAACCCAGGTTTTGTGTGGGCAGTGGAGGAAATCTAAAAAGAGGCATGGGAAGCTTGACATTCACAATGGAGTGTTCAAAATAGGATGGATATTGCACAATGCCATCAAGATGCAAATCAAGGTCAGTAAAGCCTTCCCAGTTAGAGACACATCCGAGCCATAACCCAACATTAAAACATCCCCTGCTCCTAAACCTTACAGAACTATTTACTGAACTATCAGTCCTGTGTCTGGCCCTCGAATATTTTGGGTCAAACCAGCAACCTTGATCTAGCTACCCCTGGAGTTTAGGCTTCAAATTCAAACTTTGGAAGCTTTGCCTGTCTAGAAAGTTTCTCTCTCTCTAAGACATGTTGCACTCAAAAGTTTCCTCGAACAATCCAGAGTTTTGACCACTCCTAAAACACAGAGGTCATTTTTGGCAAATGATAAATGGCAAAGTACAGAAAGTATAGAGAAGAGGTGAAATTGCATTCCTTGGAAACAGAAGCAGCTCATGAACACTAGAACTGGCATTCAAATGGCTTTTTTTTTGTACTGCAGGTGAATTTTTCCGGCTCTCCACAACCATGAAACATGGAAGATGTGAGACATGTCACGTAGCAAAGAATTAACATCTTGCAGAGAGCTTTTTAGTAAAACATATGTACACACCCTTGTCAGCAAACTCTGAAGGTTTGAGACTGAGTTATCAGCCACAAATAGACATGTATACACATTTTGGAAGGCAAACAGCTTCCAGATTATCTTTTAAATGTACCCACAAGTAAGACATACAAAGTAGACATAGACGCTCCATATAGTGATATCTTTACATAGTGTCCCCATGGATACTATAGGTTCAGGAAGACATTGCTCATGGAGGATGCTATACCATATTCCAGAGAGTAGAAAGCAAGCCCTTTTAAAATACTGAAAGGAGAGATTGACATGGCAAGCTCCAGTGCAGAACTGGGCCAAGAGCAAACTGAAATGGCTAGATCTGTTTTCATCCCTTCCCTTGGGCCACTGAGCTGAGTAGTTTACAAAGCAGAGAAAGTCATTCATAGTTCTTTACAGTACAGTTTCTAGTGCCACATAGTAACTGCGGATTTACTGCACTCTCCTGTGAAATTTCAACTGCCATAACAAAGCTTTATGTTGCAGATGATCAACACTCAAATATTTAGGAATAATAATAACAATAAAAAAGACATTTCACCCTCCCCTCCCCTTCCCACAGGGGACCAATCTGTCTTCTTACAACTAGGTGTTGATCCAGCCCCATGCAAAGCTTTACAAGGTGGGGTTTTTTTTGTGTGTGGCAAGTTTTTGAATAACATTTTGCTTAAAGAGGGGAAAATCCCACTTCCTGCAGCATATTGCAGGGACCAGCAAACATATCCCTTCGTCCCTTGGACCAAATATGTAATGATAATACTGCGCAGGTGCTCCAGAGCTGACTCAGCTGCTACACGGTCACGTTGTGCCTGTGAAATGCAATCCATCATTACATTTAAAGCGCCTGCTTGATTAATATTCAGTATTTAATGTCAACACCGATAAATTAGGATTCAGAAGTGTTACACTGCAGGAACTGCAAACAGTGCTGCAGTGGCGATGGCCTGGGCTAGTTTTGTGAGATCTGTTCACTCAAGGGGAAATTCACAATTCAGAAATACCAAAATATATGTATGGTATTAACTACCAGCTGTGACCTCTTGGGGTAACAGTGATATGTCACATTTAAAGGAACTAAGTGTTAAATTTCCAAATGGCTATGATAATTTCTTCTCCTATATAAACAGTACCTCTATCCCTTAGCTTTCCCACCCATATTTGCAACAATGCTCTAATTGTGGTGTTACAGGTATACAAGGTATACTGGATTTGGGAAGTACTTTGGCTTAGATAGTTTTAAACATTTACTTCCCAAGTGCATAGGTTTCTTCTTAACTAACTTCCTCAAGAAAATAAAAAATTACCATGGCATTTTCAATCTCTCTTGGTCTTGTAACATTTTCTGATTTGAAATATTGTTTCTTTCTCTTCCATGGACAATTTTTTCGAACAAATCTGCCTTTTGCCCTAATGTTTACTTAATGGTGACTCTTTTTTCCACCTTTGCTTCAGTCCTACATATGACATATTAAGCAATTCCCATTAGAGCTACAGTTTGAGACTCAGGAATACTTAATGGCCAACAGACTCTTCCCTGGTGGAGAATGAGGATTCAAAGGAAACATTTGAGATTATTTCGCTTTCATTATTTTTGTTAAAAAAAGTTTGCACCTTGAGGTGTCATGAATACCCCTTCTTGATCTTCCTTTGCCTTGTCAGACCTGGCCAGCACAAGCAGCTGAGATCTTTGCTCTATTTTCCCTGCATCTCTGTGCAACACTTTTTTAAAAAGAGGATATACTATTATATTTTTCTAAGCCTTTCAGACTGCTGTAACATGATCAGGATTCTCCTGAATCTCTATGCATTCGATCTCTTCTCGTTCCTTCCTTTTGGCCCTTTTCTTTTTCTTGTGGTGCTTTTTGGAAGGTGGGAAAAAGGTTAGAAAGACTGGCAAAATAACAAAACAGTGCAGAAGTGTGCAACTGCCGGCAAGCAGCAAGCATTTGAACAGTGTGAAGGTCAAGTTTGAAGGCACAAAGAGAAGGGGGACCAACCCAATAAGAAAGGAAGAAACGTTCTGCAAAATGGCTGTCCCATGCTCTTGGAGAGAGTTCTTTATACACTGAGTTCGGGTGTGCTCAGTAGCTAATACAAATGTATAAAGCAGGGGTGCACAGTGATCTATGGCAAAATTCAAAGTGTAGATAAGGCACAGTATAGAAATGCAATCCATGTCTACATTCCATAAGGTCATCAAGCCAAGGACACCCAGCTCTATTGAGGTGACACTGAGAATTAACCAGAAATTTCCCAGAGGGTGGATAACCAGGAAGAAGGTCAGTATTAACACCAGCAGGATGCCAAAACCAGAAATCAGGACAGGCATAGTTACTGATAAACCATAGTGGTCCATGAAAACAAAAGTAGGGTTGAACACAATGAACTTGATGCTCTGTATAAGAGAGAGTGGCCTCAGCTTCTCCAGCAATTCCACCGCTTCCCTCTGTGTGTTTTCACTAGTCCTGGCCACAAGGTACAAACGAGAAGCAATTATGTTGTTCTCATCTCCAGCTTTGGAGAAAATGATGTCATTTTTGAAGTGCTGGAACTCTGGCTTTTTTAGAAAAGAACTCTGGAGGATGCTGATAAACTCACTTTTGTTGGTTGCACTGATGTTACCCACTCGAAGGTATTGGTAATACTGTTCAATCCAGGACATGGTGTTGAACCCCTGGCTGAGTGTTTTTAGGTCTTCTTGCACAGTACCATTCCAGTACTCCAGAGGTTCATAGATGTAGAAGCCTATCACAGGGCTGTAGTTGCTGAAATACTTTTGCTGTATGAGGGCATAGGAAACGCTTGGGGACTCACTGGCAAGAAGGTTGATGATGTTGGCTCCATCATTAATCTGTAAGCACCCCATAAAGGAGAAAGAGGCATAGATGAGATACAGTATCACCACAAATGGCTTGACGTAGATGTTGGTAATCCACTCATTGTAGTGCTCTCGGAGGAAATGCTGGATAAAGTGGTGCTGGTACGGGTTGGTCTCATGGTGAGAAGTGTGCTGATGGCCATCGTTCATCATGGTCTGGAACCACACAGGTTTCCGGTCCAGGTATTCTGCCGAGGGGATTTTACAGCAGAAGATGCTGTGGTACCGGTTCTGCTCCAGCTGGCCAGCAAAAACCAGGCAGGAGCCAAAGAAAGAGAAGATGTAGAAGTAGTTCAGGAGGATGGAGACACACATGTTCTGGCAGAAGACTTTTACAGCTTCGATGTTGGTGAAGGGGCTTGCACCCATGCCGAAGGCTATGAAATACAAGGAGCTTGTCATCGTGTAGGAGACCATGACGTCTGAGTAGGCATCTGCTACTCTGTCCTTGAAAGGCAGATTCTCTCTGGTCCGACGCCATCCTGAAAGGAGTTCAAACACTCCTTTGGTTCCATGACCTAAAATGAGAAAATGAAGTTTATATGTCTGCATATATCAAGGGGGGCTCCAATCATCCCCCAAGTGTTTCATCCTCCAGCAGTAAAAAAATTTTGTCTGCTGAAATTTGTTATGTTTTTGTCACCAGTTAAGCAAATGGAAAATTGTGAAGTGTCTATCTAAAGCTAAATACCAGATTCATCTGCAGGTGCCTAAATTAACAGGCCTGATATTCTGAGACTCTCCATGCTCAAAAAAAAAATGAAGACACTAATTGATTTTAATGAACATTGAATTAGTTCCCAAATGGACTGCAAATAAAGGAGAACATGAAGTTTGGTTCAAGTCTGGGGTTCATTCTAGAAATTCCTTGTGTCATCCTACTACATCTTTCAAGGTTTAAGGGCTTCAACTTGAAACAGTTAAAAATACAAAGAGTATTTTCTTCCAAAGAGTATATTTTATAAAGATTATTTGAGAAATGAATGGGTGTGACCAAGAATGGGACTACTTGGCTCTTCATACAGGACAAAGGAAAAATTATTCTGTAAGTACAAATAACCAGAATAATTTGTGTCATTATTCTCTGCCTACTGAGTGAAATTGGAACTTCTCAGTGATAGTACATAACTTTGCACACTGTATGAAAATCGACATGTTGGTGGAAGTGATGGAGAGAAGAATACTGGCTAAGCCATTGTTCCACATTAATTGTCTAGAAAATGTATGGGTTTATTTTCTCTGGTTGTCTGTGTCTCTCTCTTTACTATCCAGAGCTCCTCCTGGTGACAAGGAATTTCCTTAGCTCATGTGAGAGGACACTCAAAAAAGTCAGATGTAGTCAGTGTTCCATGACAGGTTCTGGCTTTGTATTCCATTCCTAAGTATTTTAGGGATATGATTTTTTTAACAAACTAAAATGTAATACAGACTCATTTTCATTTTATTTGTCACAATCACACTCTAGGAAGTCTACAGCTATTAAACTTTATGACAGAACGGTAAAACGGAAGCTAATCTTACTGGAAAAGGTTAACAAACAAAAGTTATGTATAATGTGTACATATTCACATATGTGTATGTTGAAAAGAATATATACACACGTGCACATTATTTTCTTTTTTTTTTACCATTAGAGAATTTCAACTTGGGGGAAAATAAAAAAGCTAAGATTCAAAAAAAATCCATCCAAAATGGTTTGGTTTTCAAATTACAATTAAATTTGGCTTTCAAATAATAATTAAAACAATTAAAAGCACAAATTTTAACTTGGATCAGGAAGTGCAAAATTCTCTGCACATTGGATCTAGCCCTGAGAAAATTCTGGCCAATGTAAGGAGACATACTACTGAGCAGAAAAAGAAGTAGATTGCAGATGCTTCTGCCTCTGTCTGTGGGCCTTCACCCTCTGTAGTAAAAGAATTGCATGAACCAAAGCAGGCACGAAGCAAATTTTCTTGTATCAAACCCAGAAATATGACAACAGGAGATTTGCAAATAATAAAGTGTGTGCAACGAAAGGTCTGTTGAGCTTGTCCTTAGATTTAAATTGTTTGGATTCATACAGCTGCTTATGTTGCCCAAAGCAGACTCCTGACAGCTGTTCTAGACAGGGAATATTACAGCATAAACTGTCAGGTTCTGTGAATGTTACCTGCTTTACTGCAGATCTGTGTCCCCAGTGCAAGATAAACACACAGTATTACAGAAGTCTTGCAGTTAGCAAAAGGCCTGTGTGGAAATGCTGCTTTCTTATGAACCAGCATCTCAGTTCAGAAGGGACCTCGAATTCCCTGGTAAGTTTAGGGTGAGTTGTTCAGATTCTCAAGGCACAGCTGTCTTGCACACTGTCATTTTTGGGCCATCAAGCAGAAGGAATTGGCTCCTTCATCTGAGCAAATCTGCAGAACCAAGTGACTAGAACGCAATTTTTACATGTTTATAGCAAGTGTTTAAGTGTCTTGCTGGGTGTGGCCCAGGCTGGCTGGTCACCGCTTTGAGTGCATATGTCCTGGCATGGCTTAGTTTAATGGTACAGGAATCACAGCACCATTTAGGTTGGAAGTGACCTTTAAGATCATTGAGCCCAACCATTAACCTAGCACTGCCAAGCCCACCACTAAACCATATCCCTCAGTGCCACATCTGCACAGCCTTTAAATTCCTTCAGGGGCAGTGATTCCACCACTTCCCTGGGCAGCCTGTTACAATGACTGACAACCCTTTCTGTGAAGAAAATTTTTCTAATATCCAACCTAAACCTGCCCTGGAGCAACTCGACGCCATTTCCTCTGGTCCTATTGCTTGTCACCTGGGGAAAGAGACCAACCCCCACCTGGCTGCACCCTCCTGTCAGGGAGTTGTAGAGAGTGAAAAAGTTCCCCCTGAGCCTCCTTTTCTCGCAGGCTGAGTCCCCTCAGCTCCCTCAGCTGCTCCTCATCAGACTTGTGCTCCAGACCCTTCCCCAGCTCCGTTCCCTTCTCTGGGCATGCTCCAGCACTGGAAAGAGTGAAGCAATGTTCTACCAGCTCTATCAACAATTAACAGTAATATGGACTTATTCCAAAATCTCACTTCTCTATCCTCCTGCAAGTTCATGTTCACAGTTGCACCTTTGCCATTTTTCAATTGCTATTAATTTATAAGTGTTAGCATATCACATTCTCAGTGATGACTACCTGGGTGCATTTAACCTTGGGGTAGGTACACAATGATTTATAGAGAGGGGCTTTATTGCCAAACACATGTGTGGAGAACTACCCAAGAGTATGCACTAATGTGTGTGCCCAAATTCATGATAACATTCAAAGTTAAAACCCTGTAATTAAGCTCTAGGCTTTTTTTGCAAATAAAACAAATAGTGTCTTAAGGGAAAAATTATTGATATTTTAGCTTTTTTGAGTATCAAAATTGGCACTGATTTTCTCATGATTGTTATTATACCAATGTCAAATTTCCCCTTATTCTCCTTTTACAAGTAACTTCAGTTCTATCACACAAACACGGGTATTGGGGAATATAATGTGGTAATTCCCTTGCTGACATAAGAGGAAATCTTTGCCTGGTTGGTTTCCCCACGTCATTACTCTGATACCAAGTTTTCCAGTCAGCCTCTGTTGCTCTCCCCAGATAAGCAGGTCTATTCACTTCTCCCAACAAGGATACATATCTGTTTTTCATGAACGTTTTCTGACAGTTCTCAGGATTCAGACAACACAGTCACTCTATAAAATTCTGTTCCTTCAGCTTCATTCCTAATGCCACAACAACATTGACAGTGGAGTTAAGTTCACGGACCAGTTCTAGGAAGGTTCAGAGGGTCTTTGGCTCTGGGTCAAAACTGCCAAGTTTCTCTGGTACTAACATGACACGAACGAAGTACAGCAATTTTTTATTTGCTGGACAGGCAATGGCCTATGACTGCTTTAAAGGAAAGGAGACAAGAAATTTTTATCCCGTTGTTTGTGAGTGTAGGAGAGCAAGTAAGGGAGGCTGCAGAGAAGATGGAAATAAATAATGCATTTTCTGCCTCAAATTTAAAAACAAAAGATTAATTATTAGCAGATATTTAAAATAAACTGGAAGAGAATAGGGATAGAAACAAAAACAGTGAAATGAGAGATTAAAGACCGCTTGATTGAGTTAAATTCATTCAACCTGGAGAAATCAATTAAAAGTTAAGCCAAAACAATCTCTGAACAATTAACAGTCATCTCAGGGGACAAATGTAGATGGGACGGTCCAAGAAGAATGGAAAGAAGCAGCAAAGTATCTATCTTCAAAAAGGAGAACTGGGGCACTGTTTTGAAATGGGGCATGATTTTTTAAATTGAATCATAGAAAGATTTGTATTGGAAAGGACCTTTAAAATTACCTAGTTCCAGACTGCTGCTGTGGGTGACAACATTTAAAAAAAAAATTGGAAAAAAATAGGGTGAATGCCCTGGAGAATAAAACCAGCAAACAATGGCCTGTTATTGGTATATGAAAAGCATAAAGAGAAACTGAATGAATTGGACTTTTCCCCCTTATAGACTGGAATGCCAGTGAGGACTCAACAATATTCAATATAAAAAAGGTATAATAAGGGCAGAAATCAAGTCTATCTCATTTCTATTTGTGAAAGAGAAGATATCACTGGTTTCATTTTCAAAAAATACCCCAAAAACCATTTAGATTAGATATCAGAGAAAAAAAATCTTTCTCTCTTTAAGCTTCATTAAACTCTGGAGCACACTATCTAAGAAGGCCGTAAAGTCGTTTTCATTGCAAGTCTAAAGGTTAGATTAATAAATGTTAATGTAGGTGCCAGGTGCAGGCAGAAAGGGGCCTGGGGGTATTGGACTGAACATGAGCCAGCAGTGTGCCCTGGTGGCCAAGAAGACCAACGGCATCCTGACCTGCGTCAGGAATGGTGTGGCCAGCAGGACCAGGGAAGTCATTCTTGCCTTGTACTCGACACTGTTGAGGACACACCTCGAGAACCGTGTCCAGTTCTGGGCCCCTCAGCTCAGGAAGGACATTGAGACGCTTGAACACGTCCAGAGAAGGGCAACAAGGCTGGTGAAGGGCTTGGAACACAAGTACTATGAGGAATGGCTGAAGGAGCTGGGGGTGTTTAGCCTGGAAAAAAGAAGACTCAGAGGTGACCTTATCACTCCCTACAACTTCCTGGAAGGTGGAGGTTGGTCTCTTCTCCCAGGCAACAACTGACAGAACGAGAAGACACGGTCTTAAGCTGTGCTGAGGGAAATTTAGGTTGGATGATAGGAAAGAGTTTTTTACTGAAAGAGTGACAAAGTTCTGGAATCCTCTGCCTGGGGAGGTGGTGGAGTCACCATCTCTTGATGTGTTTAAAAAAAGATTGGATGTGGCACTCAGTGCCATGATTAAGTTGAAGTGGTGTCAGGGCATGGGTTGGACTTGGTGATCTTGAAGGTTACTTCCAACCTGGTGATTCTGTGATTCTGTGATCCTGTCAGTGCTGGGAGGCAGATTCTGTTCAGATTTCTAAGGTCTCTTACTTTTGTACCATCATACCTAACTCTGTCTTGAGATAGTTTGGAAATTTTAAGCATGAAAACCAATCTGTCTTCGGTGTTTTCTTAACCAAAGCATGCCCATTCAGCATTTAGCTGTTGCTTCTGCCCCAATCAGTCAGCTTCTTTGGATAGGAATTCGATCTGCGTTTGTAGCTCCACATAGTACCCACTGATACCCCAGTCTGAAGCCATGAGGCTCTGCTGGAAGGAGAGCTGCTAGCTGCTGCCAGCTTTTATAAACTTTCTAGGAAGGAAGTTCAGGATGACTCTGCACTTTTTTTGCATCAAGACATAAAGAAGATTATTTGCTGCAATAGGTGATTGCAGTCAGTGTGGTGATAACGTTGGTGTCTACATTATATTTCAAACAAACAAAAAAAAGTCTTAGAAGTGCCATAGAACAGCTTTACTCAGGATTTCTGCACTGAGAAACGAAAGTGTTATATTCAGTTTTCATTAACATCCACACATGTAACTTGCTGTTTATACAAAGGACGAACAGGCAGCTTTCTTTTAAATCATAGTGGTGGGAAGGAAGTATATTTTTACATAATAATTCTTTGCCATGAGTCTACTGGAAATAAACTTTACATTATTTTGTCTAGAGGAAAAACTGTTATTTTTTTTTTTTTTTTTCCCCTGGGAATAGGCAATTCATGTCCTAGAAAAACTTGTCTAATTTATCTAATAAATCCCCCATAATAGCAGGGACCATGATCGTTAGGAGCGTATTGAGGTACAGAATCATGGAATCATAGAATGGCTTGGATTGGAAGGGACCTTAAAGACTATTTAATTCCAACCCCATTCCGTGGGCAGGGACACCTTCTAGAGCACGTTGCTGGCTCTTTACACTCTCTTACCCAGGTTTATTGATTTGGAAACACACGCCATTTTAGAGAGTTTAGGTTCACATCATCACTTTTTTTACAGAGGAAAAACTTTGCATCTCAACACACTGCAGTGTAGAATGCATTTGTTCTTGTGCTAAATCACTAATATTAGTATCATTCATATTTGTATCCCCACTTACATTTAAAAACTGAAGCACAGAGATTAAGCAAATTTATCACAGTCACCAAGGACTGTCTGCATCTCAGGGAGGGAAGAAGCAATAGAAAAAAATTATTAAACTACTTCTTTATAAAGAGTCAGTAAATCCTTAGGGATTTGAATGCAGAATGCAAAGAATAATTGAAGCTCGATCATACTTTAGGTAGCAGTAGGAAATGTGTACCTTAATCTAGATCCCATTCCATAAAGGTAAATCTCAGACAATGCATCCAGCTAAGAAGTGGACCCTAACCACAACTCTGAGTAAAGTAATTCCCAGCTTGATTAAGAAGAAGGAAAAGATAGAGTACATTTTTTAAAGCTAATCTAAAATGTAGGTAGGAAAAAAATGGTTTTACTTTCACATCTTTCTAGGTGCTTGTAAAGTGATTGTAATTGAATTGTTCATATAGTTGGGTTGTTGACCATTTCTTCTTCATTTAGTTTTGCCTTGACTGTTGTGCTGCTTTAGTGGTAACTGGGAGGGTCTGATGAGGCAGCTGAGGGACCAAACCACTCTCACAGTGGTCACTGGTTTACTCTTTCTCCAGAATCTTAGTACTAGAGGTGAAGTCAGACCTCATCCTACCAGTAAGATGCCTGGGATGGTTCAGACTTTGGGGATAGAGGGTCTAACTGTGGAAGTGATGCACTGATGAGTAGCATTGTCCAAAGGGAGGAGCATCCTTGAGCCATCGGAATTTCCAGTGGTATTATAGTATTTACATCTTCTGAATGTCACAGAGCTTGCAGCAACTACTACATAAAGTCCAGTCAAGATCTCCTGCTCAATCTCCTGCAGAAATTTTGTTTTCACAAAACCTATACTTCTTTATTTCATTTGGTACATGGTATTTTGTGATATTTAAAAGCATTTAAACAGAGAAATTAAATCCTTTCCAAGTCCATTCTCCTGTGAGGTGACTACATGCACAATTTGTTCTCTAACCAGATTTATGCAGAAATGCTGACAGAGGGGTTTTATACACTGCTGTGCCTTTCTCTCTTGAAGAGTGTTCAGGGTAAAATTCTTCTTTTAAGTAACAGATCCATATCATAATAAATTGTCTAATTTACAAAGCTGGGTTTTATAGGAAGAATGTTTAACCAAGAGCAATGAAACCTCAGCCAGCTGAGCCATTGTCTTTAGTGACAAGCACCTCAGGGAAATCCCCAGTGCTGCACGGGAGACTTCATTATTGCTAGATTTTAGCACTTCTGATAAACATAGAAAATGCACTTAAATCTGTCACAAATATCATCAAGGAAGTCAGTTATATTTAATAGATATTTTGATTTCCTTAAAAATATTTCTGTCAGACTATGGCCACTTTGCCATAGGCCTGAACACATCAATGACTTCCAGCTTCCAAATTTTGGTGTATCCCCGTTACAATATGAACTTCATTTAAAAAGTAACAGTACATCATGGGGCATTCCTGTTAAATATACAGACTATACCTTCACGTGTACTCCGAGCAATTGTATTTATTTCTGCTTGCATGAGCATTTCTGAAAGCCTTTTAAATAATTCTGGGCATTTCCAGTGAGACCAAAACATAAAAGAGTTGGTCTCTTCATGGGCATTTCAGTGGAGGCTGGCAGACAGCAAGCCCATGATTGAGGCTGAAGAGCAGTGAGGAGAGAGGCAGACATTTGATTCTGTCTGGAGCTGGCTGTATAATTGCATTTCAGAAAAGCTCAGTATCAGCCTAATACTGCTCCCATGAAATCCTGCCAAATTCTCGACCACAGCCGCAGCTGTAGCTGCCTGTACAAGAAGAAAATGGTGTGATGATGTAGCAGTCACAGCTGTAGTTCCTCCCTTGCCTTCCAATATCCTAAGAAACACCAACCTATAAATCAGATTAACATCAATCTGTTGGAAACACAGATTAAAAGTGGTAGTTCATGTTCCCTCTTGAGTTAATTTGTTCCACAGTCCTTGACAGCCCCCTCACTCTACTCTTTCCAATCCACCTCTAAATAAATGTCCCAGACAACACACAGAAGCCCAAACATAAGCAGCTATGGGAACTGAGCTAAATGCCATGGAGATAATTTACTTACACATCACATCCCTTTGGCACATCCTTGATCTTTCATCAGTTTCTGTCTCTCATTTTGCAGGCTCTCAAGGCAAACACTGTTATCCCTGTTTACACAGAGACCACCATAGTGGGACCTTGATCTTGATTTAAATTAAGAATAATTAATGCTGGCAAGAATTTGGCATCTCTGATTCTGAATCTTATCCAATTTTGGATCTTTTATATTGAAAGGACCTTTCCAGAGCTTCCCCATAAGCTTCCCTGGGTAGAAGCCCAGGATGAGCCCTGGAGATGAGCCAAAGACCTGCTGGTCTAGACACAAACATGTTTCTAACTGAACTGTAATGACACCTCTTTGTATTCAAGGTTCACTTGCTAAAGTTCATTTTAAGGTCGAATTTTACAACTTTTCATGCCTAGAAACACTTCTTCTTGTTCAAAGGAACAGAAATATCAAATAGCAACCTCCCCCTGCATTGAAATAAAGCTGAAGATGGAGAATGTTTCAATGGATGTGATTAATAATCAGGCTGCACACCTCATTAAGGGAGATTTACATTTGAGCTAATGTATATAAATTACATTTGTGCAAATTGTACATAAAGTTGGAATCCTGCTTAGTTTTCTGCTGTGCTTAGCAATGAATTAAAATGCTTTTCACTGTTTCTCATTTAAGCCTTATAATGAACATTGTAAGTAAGAACTGCACATATGGAAACTTATTTATTGATGGGAGTTTAAGTGACATATAGAAGACAAGATAATGAATTTAGATTAAGTCTTAAATGAATTTATTATATACTTGTTTATGCTAAAAGCATAGGATGGATTTGTGACACTGATCAGAACACTTTATCACCTGGATTTGATAATCCAGTAACATCCAAAAGAATAAGGTAATAGTGAGACCCAAGAAAAGAAAATGTTTTGATTAAGTGTAGATTCTGGCATCCAGCAAAATAATCTATACTTGAATCATTATAGAAACAATATGTTTGGTCATTTGCTGCTTTCTTTCAAAGATGGAGCAATAATGGATTCTTTAAAGAAAAGCAGAAAAATGGTTAAATAGTTGGAGTAAATAGAAGGTGTGAAAGAATATATGTCCAAAAAATGATCAGTGCATTTGTAAGTTTGAGCAAATGAAGAGAATGAAGGAGTGTTTGAAGGGAGTGGGACAAATTTCTGGAGTTTTACCCATGAGACAAGTGTATAATGTTATCAGTGGTGGGACCCAGTAGTGACAGGAGAAAACTTTTACCTTTCAGTGACAAGATACATTTGTCTGCACAATCTGAAGTTTCTGAACTGTAAGATTCCAGGCATAACAAGCAATAAGCAGAAAAAGTTCATTCTTCATTTTCCCCAGTGAAATTCATTTAACTACTAACGTCCCCTTCCTGGAGCAGATGGAAAATCACCTGGGCAAAGCTCTCTGGGGATTTAGCTCCTGTTGAAAGGGACGTAGTTGCTCTGATCATGAATATTTTTCATACATTCCCAAAATCTAATGGGGCACCATCTTATCACTCTGACTATAGAGCTGGTGCTGGGGTTAACTTGGTTTGAAATACACTGAAGAGAGTGAGTGCTGCATGTTGGCTGAAGAAGCTCATTTTCAGTTGCTACCCCAGGGACAAGTTCTAGCTGAGTAAAGCAGGGCTAACTTCTACCTTGATAGTTACCGACTCAAATCCTGTCAAATTCCTACACTAGTAATTCCTATTTGGAAATTACTCCAGCTGGTGACACTGTGGTGCAGAGCACAGCACCTCTGTTCCTCCCCTGGTCACTGAGATTTCCACCTAGACTGCCTATCTTGATGTAACAGCACACCTTTACCGCAGTGAAGAGAGAGCTTCAGAGCAAAAGGAATGAACCTGTCTGCTGACAGGGTGATATTTTTAACAGTTGTTAGTGCAGGATTTGCTGACATTTGTTTACTTCAGAAAAGGGACGGGAAGGCAGAGAGGGCGGCGACATTGGCCTTTTGCTTCTGTTTGCTGGGAGTGAAGGAAATACAGGGACTGACTCAGCAATTTGAAAAACAGGTATTAAATCTTCCTCTCCCTTCCCAAAAAGCCCCAATCCTGCACTGCATAGGAATGCGGAGGAAGGCTGCTCCACTGCCAATGCCAAGCCTGGGACAGCATTCGGATCATTGCAGCTCCAGGGCTCTGGCTCAGGCTGTGCCACCAGTGGTCCTGCTCAGGCTGGGAAGCATCCTCACATCCATCTGCTCCAGAGTCACAGGCAGCTGCCAAGCAGCGATGTGGCTGCTGCCCTGCTCTGTGAAATACAAACTGTGCTGCTCACACAGCAACACTCTGGGGGAACAGCAGCCCTCTCCCATGTTCCCAGCGTGTCCCAATAAATTTAGCCAGGTTCCCAATACAGGATGTGTAAGTTACATATATACTGTTTATCACAGCAGTGACAGTGTTGTGATAAACAGTATATATGCTATAGAATATGCCTAGATGGAATGCTGTAGATGCAGGAATTCATTCAGACAAGCTATCAAATGGTTATAAAGGTGCTTAGCACTCTTCTACATGGCCCAAAGCCTTTCCTTGGATCTAAGGGCTTCCTCTCACTAGACAAGGGGTTAAAAGCAAAATGAACCAAAGAGAGAAGAAATGACTTATCTGATGATTGGAATAAAATAATTCTTAAACTTCATTGTGCAGTTCTACTGAGAAATGAAAACTGCAAAACGTATTGATGCTCTGCCTGCTGCTCCACAGCTTGCAGCTACACTTGTATCAAATTTGTTCAAAACCCTGTTACACTAATATGGACCATTCAGGAAGTTATAAGAAATTGCACACATTCATGGAGGAAAATTGCATGGAAAGGGTCATTAAAGTCAGAGATAACATATTTAGGTGCACAGTCAATGAGCCAAGAAGCAGCAGGAGCCCGGGGGAGTGTTTTGGGAGAGTATGACTTGATGCTTGACCTGTTGAAATCCTCATTTTTAAAGCACTTGCCAGTGGTTGCTATCAGAAATAGGATGCTGAGCTAGATAAACCCTTTGGCCTGAGTCAGTCTGAATGATTTTGTGTTCCTTTGTATTCATGGGGCTGACTGCATTAAGATCCAAATGCATGAGAAGCATGAATTAAAGTTGTGCAGCTCTTCAGGACCTTAAATCTGGCGTTTAAGTTTTTGACTTTACTAATTTTAGTATTGTAGCAATACCATTTAGAAATTTGTCTTTGAATTGATACAAATACTTGCCTCTTTTACTGCCTGGTCTCAGCTCCAATTTACCCTTGGCAGTTGTGCACAGCAATGATTAAAAATTGATTATTTTGCCGTGGGATGATATAGCAGTGCATGCATCGATTCCCTCCTGCACTGCATATATGAATGAATGTCATGACATCTGTGAGACTGTTATGGGTATTATGCCAATTTCATGGCAGGGAAATCGAGGCAAATGAAATCTAGTTTTAAACTATCTGGCTTTAAACTATCTAGTTTTGAACTATCAGAAGGATCCGTCGGTGAGCTCATGGCATTTACCAGCCTTGTTGTTCTCATGTAGCACAGGATTTTTATTGCTATTTATGTGCTTAATGTCTGATATCAATCAATATACGCAAATGTCTTACTTTGGGGATTAATACCTTGGGTATTGGACCAAGACACAGAAGTAAACCATACAAACTCATAGACATCTGTTAAAATATGTTTCTTTCCCAATTTTTAAGATAGCACATGACTGCTGCTTTTCCTGCAAGCCCTAGACTCCTTCCCTCATTGTTTTTCATCCTCTCCAAGAGTCAGAGCTGGCACCAATGAAGGACTCCTTTCCTCATTGTTTTTCAGCCTCTCCAAGAGTCAGAGCTGGCACCAGTGAAGGACTCCTTCCCTACATGGGTCTGATTCACTCCCCAAATCACTGACCAGAGGACTTCATGAAGAGATGGAATTAGACCTAAAAGCTCTTTCTCAGTTTTGTAGGGTGTGGCCTCACCTTCAAGCTGCTCCTCATAAACCCTGGTGAAATGGTTGTAAATAAAGCACGAGAGGAGATTTTGTTTCATGGCAAAACTCCCACAGCCATCTGATGTGCCTGGTGTTGCCATCAAAAACATGAGTAGGTTGGTTTGTGCAGGGCTTAAAAAAAGCCTTTCCCAGTTAGCAGCATTTAGCAGCTTATTAATGTATCTGAAACCTGACCTTTAGCAGTTCATCCCAGGGGGAGGATCATTAAGATTTTCACTCAATTATTATTCTGGCTAAACTCAGTCTGAAAATTTAAGGCTAAACTATAGTCTTGGAACAATATATGAGATGCCTGTCTGTTTTGGGGAGCGTTCTTTTTGCTTGGAATACCAGGAACAGTGAGTCAGCTGGCTGCCCTACCTTTTCCCATTATTATTTTTTATATCCATAGTTTCAGATGGGAATAATTTTGAAAGTGAAATTAGTTTGAAGATGTATTTTCCTAGCATATCAAGGAGTCTGGAGGAGTAGTGCCTTCTCTGATGAATCTTTTGTTGTGCATACGTCCCTATGGAGGTCATTGGAGTTTCCTAATCTGCATCCATTCTAATGAATTAATTATTTCTAGGGTTAATTTTCTGTCACAGAGGCCAGCTGGTGCAATCTAAGCATGTAAACCATGGTATGTTACTCCTTTAACCTTTAGAACAGAGTGGCCATGCACAAACGTTAATTTGCACCTGGTAATTATTTGGGAAAGTGCAACAGACAGAGTAAAAGCATGCCAGGGAGCATGCAAAACATTTAATATTGTATATATAGTCACAGCCCTGGTTCTGTTCTGTTTTCTAGTAAAGGCTTTAGCCAAAGGGTGATGCTATTCTGCCACTGCAAGTGCAAAAAATCACATTTTCTGTTGAGGTACCATGTTTATAAGCTTGGTGGGGTCTGTAAATTTAATACCTTTGTGGACATGACAGAAAACACAGTGTGCTAATTCAGGTTATCACATTTTTATAGCAATGACTTCACTGGTTGAAAGCCCTTACAGCTGTATGGTGGGAGGGCCAGGGGCTGCCTTGCTCTATGGGGTGACTGACTCAGCAGTGTGTCCTTCCTGCTTTAGGACCAAACCCTCAGCTGTTTTGAGCCCATCACTCCTGCTTGGCTTTACTGTTTGCATTCATTAATTTCTCTGACCATTAAAACCAGCATGGTAATAGGAACTGGGGAGATGATCTCTGCCTCTCTTTCCATCTGACATGCTGCTCCAGCTACCCTTCCTCTCGAAAAAGTCTGCTTACCCCTTATAAGAAGCCCAGCGCTGTGAAAGAAAAAAGGGGAATGAGGGAACTGCTGGATCAAACTACTTTAAACTCTCAGTTTTTAGTGCTTTTGATACACTTTAAAATGTTGCATTGTCAGTCATCTCCATGGGAGTAAGGCAGAGATAACCCAAACCCAGACCACAGATGTCATTTAATAGCTTGATACATGTAACTGAGAGATGTAAAAAAAGTGGAAAGAAGCAGCCTCATAAGTCTGTTACCAAAAGAAGGTTTTGCTTGCTTAACTCAGAAGAAAAAAAATTACAATCTACGCCAGAAGAAAGGTGCTGACTGTTCCTAGTGAATCACTGATCTCACGGAATGCTTTGTTTTATTACTTTTATGTCAGCAAAGCTTTGTAAGAAGCACTTCACGATGTGCTCTCAGTACCTTGAATTTACTCAGAAAGGCAAATAACAATAAATATAAAACAAAATATATTTGTAAATCACTGCAATTTAAGTGTGGGACAGAATGCAAAGTTATGCTTTGTTTTAGAAAGAGATTTTAAGATTACTTGCCTCTGACAGGAACCTATATATCAGTTTATTTTAGTTGATTGCTTCTGAAAATGTTGCCCATTCATCCCAGCGATGACATAGTAAATTGCTCTTTCCCTTCAGTTTTAAAGAACTAAAAATGTTTTTAGATATTGTCATGAGTTATCATTATAAGACTGAGCCAGAAATTTGTATTGTTTCTGTCTATATCTCTCAAGCTGATAAATGGTTGTTATAATGGTGTTTTCATTCATAAGACTCCAACAGCACAGCTTAAAAGATTGCTAAATACAAATCAGAACACTCTAGCAAAATATAAAAATGTTTCAGCAAAGAATATTAAAATTCCTTTTCTTACAACAGTTTTATCTGTGGCCTGTAAAATATCCCCTGTGTGCAAAGGGAAAGGTGCCCCTGCCCATGACAGGGGGCTGGAACTAGGAGATCTTTAAGGTCCCTTCCAACCCAAACCATTCTATGATTCCATGATTCTGAAATGTATTTTTCAAGAAAAGCAGTAATGAAAACAGAAAATGTTCCCATAAAATGTTCCTACTAAAAAATTGCTGCACAATCTTCATGTTTGTAACCTCTTTTTAGATTTAATATTGTTATTTCATATGAAATGCTAATAAGTATCTTTTCATTTTAAATGAAAAGATGAAAGCTTCGCATAGCCATGTACATGGAGTTCTGCTGCTCTAGCATCAGATCACTGCAGTCCTGTGCTGTTTTCTCAGGAGAAATGTTGCTGAGTACCTCAGCCTTCTCCTTGCCTGGTGTTACCAGTTTGCTAGCCTTTTTTACCAGGGGTTCTGCCTTCTTTGACCTTCTTTTTCTGGCCAACATGCCTGTAGAAGCACTTCTTGTTACTCTCTGTGTCACTAGCCAAGTTCAGCTCCAGGTGTCTCTTGGTCTTCCTCACCCCATCCTTACACAACCAAGTGTGTCCTATAATCTTTCCAGAATACCTGTCCTGGCTTCCACTGCCTGTACATTTTCTTCTTGTCTTTTAGTTTGACCCTACTCAGCCATGCTGGTCTCTTGCCTTCCTTTCCCATTTCTTGCTCCTGGGGATTGCCAGGTCTTGTGCTCTGTGGAAGATTTCCTTAAAGATCCTCTAGGTCTGTTCTGCTCCCTCGTCTTTAAAGGACAGTTTCCTGTGGGGTCGTATGGACTAGTTCCTTGAAGAGCTGGAAGTTTATTTTCCTAAACTTCAGGGGCTTACCTTGACTCTTCATCTGACCCACATCTCCTCCATCTCTGCGTCCTCCCTTGTGTCTTCTGAGCACCCTTGTAACCATTGGTAGCCATGCTCTGGTCATGGGATTCACCCCACCAAGTTTCAGGAATGGCTACTAGGTCACAGCTTTCTAGCAGCATGGTGGCTTCCAATCTCTCCTGTGTGTTACCTGTGCTGGGTGTAGAAGCTTTCATGCAGATGCACTTCAGCTGGGCTGCCTAGAGGAACACCTCTTAATTCTTTAGAGATATTTCCCTGATATTTCCCTTTTGGCTTCTGTTACGTCAGGGGACTCTGGCTCATTTCTGTAAGATTTCAAGTGTTCTCCAATGTACTCAGCTTATCTCAGATCAACAAGCTGAGGGTTCTGGATAGCACTGAATCCCTCTAACCCTGGCCTGCCATCCCACAGATTGTCCTGTGCAGGGCAGATATTATCCCCCTTGCCCTTCAAATCTCAGACAACCTAAATTGTCTGTCTGGAGATATACAGGTGTCTGTCTCCTTTCATTGACCCAGAGGAAGCCCAAGGAGACAGAGGGTCAGATGCTGACAACTCAGTTATGCCAGGTGGGATGAATCCAGGAGTGTGTACATAAAGACCACAATTATCTCTGAGGAATTGGCTCCTTTGGTGAGGTAGGGCTTTGTACTGGATCCAAGGAGGTGGCTGGCAAACCTGAACTTCCACATCATGAAGTGATCAAGCATATGGTCACATTTTGGCTGCTGTGTGTTGGGGTTGTCTTCCATGGCATATTCTGGGACAATATGTGATGATATAAACTGAAAGATGTTGTTGGAATTATTACTGTTAGGAGGTCTGCCTTCTGCGTGCCAACACCAGCTACAAGAGCTGCCCTTGCACAGGAAAGAGAGTAATATCAGATTAGCAGGGAATAAAACTGTGGCATCAGCAGATCATACAAATGTTGTGGTTGCAAACTGCCAAGAAGCCTGTTGTCAATTAATTTTCTCACAAACTGTTCTGCAGAAAATTCTTCTTTGCCTTTGTCTCTAGCAGAATGATGATGGCAGATTTTATTACTTCTGGAACAGCAGACTGGGAGGTAGTATGTCCAGGCAGACTTGCCAGCAGCCCAGATGAAGGCAGGGTGTGTTCATATATCTCCTCCTTGTCTGCTTTCTGAGCTCTCAGGTATGAACTAAGTAGACCAAAACCCAAAATGCTCATTCTCCTATTGATCCTATTCTCTCCTTTTTTCTTTTAGCATAGGTGGTTGACAGACCTTTGTCAATTTATTTTTGCAGATTTATTTATTCAGGTGTAATATTCTTCTTCTCTAGGGTCCAATCCCTGGCATTTGATGAGTACCCCTGATTCTTGCAGCTTGTCAGAAAACCCAATCCAGCCTTGCAGTGAATCATCTCACTTCTTTTGTGACCCTTGTTTGTCTCCAAGAGCAAAAAAAATTTAATGATGGTCAGTTAGCCCTGAGCTTGCCTTGAAAAGAAGGCAAACTTCTGATGAAAATCACGTTTTCGTTCAAAGGAAGCAGCAATTTTAAGCTCTTGGACCCCAAGGATGAAGATTCTAATCTAAAAAATACAGGTATAGAAGGTTTTTAAGTCAGGGGTCCTGTTTAGCCTACTCTCTCAAGTTTCTTAGCCAGGGAACTTGTTCACACATTCACACCACAAACACTATCCCTTGAAAAAGCACTTTGGAGAGACTCTAACCTGAACAGGCACAATTTGACTTGAATATTGACTTGAAGAAGCAGATAATCAAAATTATATAACTGTAAACCTTTTTATTGTGGTTATATTTGTGGTTATCCATCAATTTCTATCACTGCTCTTCATGTCTCCTTCCCATATACCTCTTATTTTGTATTAAAGTGAAGGAATTTCTTTAGCCTTGTTGGTAAATATGCAGCATCCAAAGGAGTGTCTTAGTCTTATTGGAGAGTAGATTCAGAAAAATGAGGAATCTTGCTGGGATTTTCTTTTTATCTTTATTCTTTCAGGACTGAATCATATCTCACTTTAGAATCACAGAATTTGTAAGGTTGGGAAAGGCTTCTCAGATCATCAAGTCCAACCATTAACAGCACTGCAACATCCACCACCAAACCATGCATCCAGACACTTTTGAACACTTCTGGGGATTGTGACCCCATCATTTCCTTTGGCAGCCTGTTCCAATGCCTGACCATCCTTTCAGTGAAGAAATTTTTCCTAATATCCAATCTAAACTTCCCCCAGTGAAACTTGAAGCCATTTTCTCTTGTCTTGTTTCTGACTCCCACCTGGCTGCACCCTCCTGTCAGGGAGTTGTGGAGACCCAGAAGGTTCCCCCTGAGCCTCCTTTTCTCCAGGCTGAGCCCCTCCAGCTCCCTCAGCTGCTCCTCACCAGACTTGTGCTCCAGACCCTTCCCCAGCTCCGTTCCCTTCCCTGGACACACTCCAGCCCCTCAATGTCTTTCTTGTCATCAGGAGACCAAAACTGAACACAGGATTTGAGGTGTGGCATCACCAGTGCCCAGCACAGGGGACAATCACTGCCCTGGTCCTGCTGCCACACTATTGCTGGTACAAGTTGCTGTCTTGCACCATAAAGTTTGGTTTTGGTCTGCTATAAATTTACAGAGTACAAATGTAGCCAAGTAATTTTTTTTTTTTTTGTAGAAATACATAATTCTTTCCTTTCCTGTTCTTAGGAGTTGGCTTTAAAAGTGCCTTTAAATGCCTGAACCAAGTGAGATGAGACAAAGTGAGAGAGCAGAAAATGTCTTGTTTGGGGATTATGTCACTCATCTGGGACTGAATCCAGTGACATCTCAAATCAATCACTGATTTAACAAATATTGCCAGGACAGGATAACAGTGCCTGGATAGGCACTGCCTCCCCCAGAGTGCTCCTGCTGCATGGTGATGAAGAGAGTGTGGACCAAGTGGGCACTTATTCTCTCAGACAGGGAATTAACCCTGGAACTGGATCTGAGCAAGTGTAGGCGCTCTTACCATTGATCTACTGACAGGAAGGAGATACTTTTCATCATTTGTTAATGTAGGGTTTTTTTCATTTCCTTTGCTGTTTTTTCCCCCAAGAGTCTAAAAATGGGATTCAGGCCAAATTGAACATTTTATGTCTAAACCATTCTCTTTTTTTTTCTTGTCTTTTTCTGGCAAGAAAAGGATGGAGAGTTGGATGCAAGTTTTTCGAACTTGAGACACTCCAACTTGAACCTGAATTTTATAAATGCATGAAGAACTTTTCCTATAGAAAATCCCTAGGTGCTTAAATGTAAGTTGGTAGACTTTAGAAACTGAAAAAAAATTCAAAGAAATATTTAGAGAACTGTGAGAAGAACCTAGACATTTCTCTGTAAGAGAACAGCTTCAGTAAACCCTTCCACATTAATTCCAGGTACTTTAGTACACACATTCGTACTCCAACATCTGACATACTCAGTTTGTTCACATTCATTTTTCAGTCCATAATTAAATAAAGCAGGAAGCAAACAGCCCAATGGTCCCTCAGTTCCTACCCCCAGCTGATTTCTCTGCAAGGCTGAACATGGTATATCCTGATATTTGTTTTTTACTCTTCAAAGGCACCAAGACAAGGATAAGCCCCTGAGTTTCCTCTTTAGACAAAGAAATGATTAATTGGATCTTAAAATAGGTGGGATGGATTGTTCTCTGGGGACACCCACTTCACATCACCGACTGTTGAGGGAGTCTCGAAGTTTAATTTTCAGGCTGATAACTCCAGGTGAGATGACATTTTAGTCACTCTTAACATTAAAGAGGAAATTAAAAATGTATGTAGACATCTAAACTGACTGATAGACATCTAAGTAATTTCTCCTTCTACCTCAAAGACAATTTTGAAAATTGCACTATGTATGCATGTGTAGATATATTGACATTTGACAGTTTTCCCTTAGAAACTTTTGAAATTTTATTACACTCAGCTTCACAAATGTCACCTTAACAATTTTCTTGAGAATTTCTTTAAACTGAAACTGGTGAAGAAGCACTGATAGAATATATGCAGAGAAAGATGAGTGCACCAAGCAAGTTTAGTATTTAAGCATCTTTTTATCTGCTTAGAAATTTGCTGCCAGCCATCTCTAATTTGCTTCAGGTTTCATGCAATAAAATATGATTAGAAGCCCATATTGAAAAGTCCACCATGATAATTCTGAGGTGGGAAAAAACTTTGAACACTACAGACATTTATCTTATAATACCTTTGACAGGAAAGCACTAAGAGTGAGGCTTTGGGCTTTCACAAATTCTAGTCAATAACTTTCATATTAAATCCTAAGGATTTTGGTTCTTCATAAGTCATTTTGCTGAACAGTTATTTTTTTCTCTAAATAGGGCTTTTGAATGTTGTGTTTTTTTCTGTAAATCAAGACACTTTGTGTTTTCTTCTGTACCTCTTTGACATCAGTGTAGTTTAATGATCACAGCATTCTGAATACCAGTGTAGGGGTTGTGGAAATCAGGCTGATAATATCAATGATTGACTGCATCAGGGATTAACTGGGAAATATTACCCATAGACCCATACACCATACAGACATAGGTGCAGAACTGTGATTTAAGAAGGGGGAATCCCTCAAGCACATGAATAATTTCTCATGGTGGCAGTACTTCCATCACACATTCTGGTATGAATGTCTCGTTTTGTTCTTGCCAAGGTATGGCAGCTACTGCAGGGTGTCAATTAAAAATATGACATTTTCCTGGGAAATGTGCCACACATTAAACAGAGGCATTTGACACATGCAAGACATAAAAAGCTCATGAAGAGGTACTAATGATCTGGCATCCATTATTTATGGGAAAATGAAAATAGAAGAACCACTAAAATAAGTCACCTTATATGTCTTTACAGCCAACTTTGTGCTTCTTCATCAGGGAAGAATATAAAATTGATTGGATGTGACCTGTTCTTAAGAAATTCATGTTAATTCTTTCTTGTCACTTTATTATCCTGCCAGTGTTTGCAAACTGATTGTTTAACAACCTTCTTCTCTGTCTTTCTGGCTTTCACAGTTAGGTTGTCCAGTCTATAAGTTTCTGGATCCTTCTGGTTATGCTGCTACTTAAAGATAAGTGTTATGTTTCCCTAGTCCCATCCTCTGGGACCTCCCTCCACGAATTCTAAGGGAATAATCAATAAAGTTTGCAAGATTATTTGAGATAGTCTCTCAAACCTTTGGAAATTAATTTTCATCAGGCTCTGCTGGGTTGGAGACATTTTCTTACCTGACAACATATGGTTACACAAAATCAGCAGGGACTCCATTCAGATGCCCAATCAATGGTGACCGGGACTGGAGTATTCAAGGTACCCAAACATGACTCTTAGATTCATACTCTTAGAAAATTCATACTATTAGATTCATAATTTTAGAACATTGTGCTGAGTCCTGAAAGTGGAAGAGATTTGTGGAAAAGTGGAATATGTTTGATCAACTGAAAATCTCTCTTGGCTATGTTTGTTTACTAGTGGTGAAATCCAGTGGTGGAAATGTGGATGTTCACTAACATTTGGGACACTTTGATACATGTTTCTTCATGTCCTTTTCTTTTGGCAGCTGAAAGCAAGACAGAATATATCCCAGGGCTTTCTAAACCACACAAGATACCTGCAATAAGCAGATGAATCCCAGCTTTGAACTCTGTTGATACAATGGGAACCAAGAAAGCCTTATCTTGAATCAAGTTGTTTAAGCAGCTGAACCAAATTCTGTTGCACAAGAAACACATCTACAGTTCCAGAGTAGAACTCGTTTTTGCTTTTTTTTTTCATTTTCAAATGTAATTTTTACTCTAATGCTATTCGTCTATGAAGAAATCTTATATTTTGCAATAATCCTACTGTATGACTTAAAAATCATGGTGATGTTAGGAAAAGCCAGGTGGTAACAATGAAGGTCTTGTCCATTGTTCCCCAATCTGGATTTCAATCTCCTTGGCACTCTCCTTGAAAGTCTATTTTTTCACATTGATCAAGATATTTAGTTCATGTTATGGTTGGTGACATTCCTATTCCACCTATTCCCACTGAGACTGGGCCTGAGTTGTCAGGATGCACCCGTTGCTAGACTGGACCCCTTGCTGCTCAATATGCAATACTGTAGAGCTAGAGATTTATCCTCTTCTTGACTTAACAAATAAACTATAAATGTAGCCCAATGTTGTTGTGATTGATTCATGTCTTATATAAAGAGATCAGGAATAAATCATATACTCATTTTCTGTTCTTCCAGCCTGCTTTGATTTCAGTTTTTTGACAGTGATCACTTTAATGCCCATTTCCCATTGATTGTATCTCCTATATTCATATATACTCAGGTTATCCAGTATATATTCCCCTTTATCAGCACCAGCTGTCTGTCATTCTCATTATATTCTCACCTTCCTTTGTAACTCCCAACTATATTTTCATATTTTATTGAAAATGGAGACAAGATAACTCAGACCTGAATCCAGCAGTCTCTGAGGTATTTTTTTGCCACTGTCTCTACTGGAATGTGCAGGCTATTGTATCCCAGGTTTTCAAAGCTGTGCTATGCAGTCATTTTCAGTGGGTACCTCTATATCATTACATTAACAAATGCCCTGGAATGGACACCCCAAAACTCTTTGCCATATTTCTAATTGTCAGAGGCGTTTGATCTGGGCCAAGTAACATTCTCATAAATAGTTCCCAGGCACAGCTGAGGATGTATTATAGGCCAGGAACTGTTCCCAATAGGAAATTTGGATCTGGCCACTCTCTTTTGAAGGCTATGAGAATTGAAACATATGGATGTTGTCAGACAATGCCAGCTGGCCTCCAGAATAAAGAATAAACAGTGGCACAGCCTTGCTAACTGCTATGGATACAGCCATTGCTTTCAGAGATGTAAGATGCAAGATGAATAAAACTCTAAGACAATGTGAATCCAAGATCCAAGCTACAAATTATTGCTTTTTTTTTTTTTTTTTTTTTGTTTCCTTGCTACATATAGGTTCTACTTAGAATCAAATAGACTCCATTTTCTTCCTTGGAATTTCATGCATTTGCAAAACATCTGGAGCGAGGTTCATCTGAACACATGTAACTCTGAGCTGTTTAGACACTCTTTTTATCCACAGAAGATGAATGCTTTTAGGGGACAATTCATTTCAGTCTAGGAGGGCTTTTAAATCAGATCAGATGAGTTATGACTCAACAGTGCACATTTCATCACATTGACTACAAAGAGAACCTACAGTGACCTGCTGAGGGAACCATCTCACACAGTTGTACTGTGTATAGCTCATCCCTTATTTCTTCTGCCGTCTGTGAGATTCAGAATTTCAATTTTGCCTTCTAGTTTTGTTTTTTTTTTTTTAAACAAAGCTTTTGCTGCTCAGCAAGAGTTAGTTGACATCATAATACTGAAACCAAGAGACTAAAACAAAATAAAACAAACTCAGGATAAGTCTGCTATATTTCAGGTTTTCTGTGATAATAAATGATTTTTGCTGTGTGATTCTTTTTTACTCTTCATTAAAAAAAGTTCCTTCATACAGTTACCTTATTTCTTTCCTTTTTTTCTGGTTTGCACTTTGCATAGGAAGTATGACCAATGTACATCTTACCTATTCTCCTTCAGAATTTCCCACTATATTTTTACTGTCTTAATGATTTTATGTTTCAGAGCCTGCCTAACAATTCTAAGGCCTTCCCAAATTATTCTTTTCTGTAGATGAGAACCCAAGAGCTATAACATAAACTTCTCCTCAGAGTAGTAAATTCAATCATGTATTAATAAACACTCACTCTCAATTCAGTCCTTGCCTTTAAACTCTGGAATATTTCTCTCCTATTAGTCAACAGAGACTCCCAAGTTATCTCAATTCAATTGCTTGTTCAGACTGTCAGAATAAATAATTAATGCAGTTCAGTAATCCTGTGCTTTTTTCTCCCTGTAACTGATTGGTAGAGGTGTCTTATGAATAAAAAAGCCTCCGATTTTTCCTAAATCTTTTAAGGTGCAGAAAAACTTAACCCTCACCTATCAGTGTGCTAAGATATCCAAATACATTTGAGTTTCTGTGTTTTTGTTATATTCAGTTATCTTTCCTGGGCTGAGAGTCATTTCCTCTCTGACTTGAAGGTCTAGAGAAGATGTTTTATTCATAGGTTTTTCTTTCATGTTGCTGGATGGGCAAAGCATAAACATCTTTGCGGATACACTACCCCTTGGCACAATTTAAAAAAAGACAAATGAACTCTTCAGGGAGGCTGCAATATCCTGCAATGGGTGGAGTTGCCTGTTATCCTTTAAAATAGAGGGGAGAGATGCAAATCTCATTTAATACCTTACTTTGTTTCAGCTGGCTCATCAACCCCATTTTCTCACTTTTTTCTCCTCCCTTGTTGGTCATGATTCTCTTTCAATGATGGCAAATGGAGTTTGTCAATTGTTTCCTACCAATATCATGGTCTGGCAATGAAGTCCTGTATAACTGCTGCTTGGGATGCCAGACAACCCCATAGGCCCTCTCCAGTTCTCCAACATCAGATACTCTTTTGGAGCAGAACCCCCATACAAAGTTCTCTCCCTGTCAGGTGAAACTTTCTGATGTACACTCAGGCATTCCAACACTTATCAGCTTGACGTTAAGAGTCCTGGAATATTTTAATTGCCAGACCTGGCACCAGACTGAATCATTTAATACTGCTGAACCATTGGGATTGTTCAACCATTGGAAACCATTCACAGAAATAAAAGCTTTCTTCCTGGAAGAGCCTACTTGGAGTTTGAGCTTCCTTGTCAGGGCTACTGTGACAGACTTGGCATAGCAGAGGGGTTTAGGTACTCTCCATGTGTAGATTTAATTCTTAGGAAGAGAAAAATATGTAAGATGAATATTTGACAATGACTAGAGAATGTTCCAGGAGTAGAAGCAGACAAAATAGGTAAGAAGTTAATATTGACAGCAGTGGTTGTCAAGTAGGAAATACAAGTAAGTGTGATTGGGTTTTTCATCTTGTCATGTTCTCTTTTATGCCACATTAAAAAGCTGTGGAGGCAAGAATTGGATCTTCTGTTTCCAGAAGTTTGGAATGATCCAAAGGCTCACTGGTTTGCGGGACTATCTGAACATGTTTGGAAGCCACTCTTAGCAGCATGAGCAGGCACCAGGTTCCATAAGTGATGTTTCTTTAGCCTATCCACTCATGGGTGATGTTTGCTGCTGCTGCCTGCCTCTCTCCACTATTGCAGTTCAGAGAAAATGAATACATTTGGCCTTGTTCCTCAAAAGGCAAGAAGGTTCTCCACCTCTTTCCTTCTGCACCTTGCACTTCAGCTTGCCTAATTAATTTTCTTACTGCAACACATTCTTAGGAAGAATAAGCTGCTATTGCAATAGAAAGTTCTTGGTTCAAGATGACAATGTCCCAAGGTGAATTTTTTTTTAAAAGTGGTGTATGCCTTATAATAAAAATAGCATCTATCTTAACTAAAGTATCTGGGAGTCAAGTTTTCAATCAGTATCCAGCAAAGCATTTTTGTCAGGTCAGCAAACATTGGCAGAGTCTTGTATATATCAGGAAGAACAAAAAAAGTAAATATAAATTGAAAAGTTTAATTCAGAAGACTCAGACTTTTCTTGATTTGTAGCTGTGGAAGAGAAGAGATCAAACAATGTTTTCTCCTTTCTATCTTTCCAAAGATGAGGTGGAGATTTGAAGGAACATAATTTTTCATATTTTCTGCAAGTCTTACTTTAATCTAAACCTGAATTTCATCTTGGAGAAGAATTTACGGCATCTTAGAGTGGTTGTGTGCTTAAGATGAGTTCAAATCACAAAAGCTCATACATTTACTGGAGGGGTTGGCATCTGAGAGAAGCAGAGGTGACAAAGGATGTCCTGCCAATACCAAGGTACAACCCCTGTATGCCGGGTGTTACATGAGGCAGGCAAAGCTTTGTAGCCTCTCTTGTGCTTTTCCCTTTTCCCACTCCATTGGATCAGGTTGCCAGCAATCTTTTTTAAAAGAGGAGATAGGGAAATCCCAAAGAATTTCTCTTTCAGATATAATACCAGCCAAACATTTTGCAAGATTTAATAAAAACAGTTTGTAAAACACTCTGATTTAATCAACTTTTCATTTCACTGTATGTTTCTCCTGATGCCTTTTCCTGGTCTTAAAATCAAGAGGCATACACAGTTAGAAGGGAAAAAGGGATTTTACCTTGGTATTTGTTTTTAAGGATCCTTAGGTGTACACGTCCAGGTCATATGCATCAAGATGTACCCCACCGAGTCTTTCCCTGTGTCTCTGTCTTTCTCCTCTCGTGTATCCCCCCCAACATTGGGTATAACATTATAGGCTTTATTAATTAGCATATCTATCAAAGATTCCCCAATGAGAGGTTCAAGTGAGCCCCCCCTCCCCAAGGAACCTTCCCCTGGATGGTTCTATCTTGGTTTACAGAATATGTTCTGGAGAGGACCTTGGGGTCTGGGGCACACTGATCCCTAGCTACGAAGCTTCTAAAATGTTCAGTCTCTTAGCTTAACAAACAAGTCTAAGAATGTAGGCAAAAAGTACTAGGAATACAGAAGCTGTAAAAAGGTATAACAGGCATAACAGGGGTAAAAAAGAAAAAGCAAAAATCTTCATGGTATCACTCCTGAAAAAACAGATCAAGTTGTACTGGTCAAGAAGGTGTAAAATGAAAACTAAAGCAGGATACCACTCATAGCAATTCATTTTTCTTTCTGATGAGGTTACATTCTTGCATGGTGAAGTGTCCTAAATTAAGAAAGAACTCAAATTACCATGAAATACCATTTTTAACAATGGACCATTACCTTTGAAAAACCATGTGGCAGTAAATATATTTTACTAAAGTATTGTCCAAAGACATTTGTCAGGATTAGAGATACATTAGCATAGGTTCTTAATAGCTCAAAGACTATATGTTTTCTGAAGAGATTTGAATGCGGGGGAAGGAAGAAATTCTCTTCTCTGACATTAAGCTAAAAAAAAGTCTAATTTGCAAAAATAGCCAAGAGTATTCAGCTGCAGTGTTGTGGTAGTGGCACCAGCAGTGCCATCAGTTCATAAATGTGAGGGTGTAGAAGAGCCTGAAGCTTGAAGAAGTACCAGCCCACTTTTCCTACCCAACTTATCTCTAAATATGTGAAGGTGAACACAGTAGATGTGTTTCCACAAAATAAGATGCACACCCACAGCAAATCTCATTCAGAATAAAACTGCACAGTATTTCAAGAAGCTGTGCTTAAAAATAACATCTCAGACTATCAGAGTCAGCGAGAGAAAACAAGCTATTTTCTATCAGAAAATTCATATTTTGGTAAGTTTTTCAAGAGATGCCTTAACTCTTTATGGTTTCCAGTTTCAGGTAACTGGAACTTTTAGTAATCTCAGATTGGTTAAAATTTCAGATGTCTCACAATCAAAATGGATTTTTTGTTTGTTTGCCTAAAAACAAGTGTTTGCTGAAAAGCAGAGTCAATTGTTTTCTTTAGTTTTTGTCAAACAAGCATTACCCTCAGGGGAAAAGCATGTGCTCTCACACAGAAATTCTTTAGCTGAGTATGCTTTGAACAAATTGTTTTCTGATCAGTGAGGCTTTAGAAAGAAAAAAAATGAAGGAACATAAATGCAAATCCCCAAACTGCCTTGCATAAATGCCATAATGCAGCCTGACTTCATGTCACATTTGCTCAGCTTGTGGTCTCAGGGCATCTGGAAGTGCCTGGAAATAGAGAGGTCTTTACTGCAGTAATGGATAAATCCATGGCAAAGATAACATCAAGGGGGGTTGGGAGTAATCATTCCTTCTTCAGCCAAAAAAGAGGAATCTAGTTCCAAATGATCATCCCTGCTCTCTCTTTGAGCACTGGAGAGAAAAAGGAGACCCTCCAAATAGCTGATATAGGGACATCTTTTTATTGAGAAATATTAAGAAGTGATTGCATAATTATTATGGCTAATTTAGTTCAAAATAATATCCAAAGCCTTAATCAGGCTAGACAGTACGTAGAGTATAGATTATTTTTCCACATTCTCTTCCCTGTAATGGCTGATCTTCTTAAAGAACTTAATCTTTCAAAAGAGTTTTTGTGAACACTGATGCGTAGGCAAGATCTGAAATTTAAAACTATCACAAATCTTGCAGTTCAGAGTCTGAGAAAAAGTAAATTGACATTGTGTTTCAAGAGAGAGCTTTGTAAATGCTTGGATATGGAACAAAAGTGGCCAATCTCAATAGATAACACTTTGGACTTGAAAAGGTATTCCAACAGAGCTTTGAAATTCTGTGTACATTGTTCGCCATGCAGCATCGTTTGGGTTGGAAGGAACTTTTAAGGGCTGTCTAATCCACTCCCCTGCCATGAGCAGGAACATCTTCAACCGCCTCAAGTTGTTCAGAGCTCCGTCCAACCTGACCTTGAATGTTTGCAGGAATGGAACATCCACCACCTCCCTGTGCAACCACTTCTAGTGTTTTACCACCCTCACTCTAAAAAACTTCTTCCTTATATCTAATCTAAATCTGCCCTTTTTCAGTTGAAAACCATTACTCCTTGCTCAAACATAAAATATCTGCCCCCATCTTTTTTATAGGCCCTCATTTTCCTCGCCATCTTTCATGGTGCTGTCCAGACCTATTGACTAAGAGTTCAAAACACAGGGTGAAGTAACTGAAGCTGTCTGGAAGAAAATAAGTAACTTGAATTATATTTTTAGTAGAAAAGTTAAAAATAGTCATAAACACAGAGACATAAGCCAAATCTGCATAATAAACAGGAAGGTTGTTCTAAAACATTATTACCATTTTAATTTTCCCATTCTGAATGCCTGTGAAGTGTGGCATTACTTAAATATACTGCACATCATAAAACATGAACATTGCTCCAGAGTCTAGGCTGTGATTCAAGAAAGAATCCCGTTGGGAAATATTTAAGCATGTATTTAAGTGATTGGATTTTAATGCATGTTTAAAGCTAAGCATGAACAGAGATGGAGTTATGTCTGTGCTTAAATACTTTTCTGAATTGTCATTTCAATTATATTGTCTTAAACCCAAGTACATCTGCTACAATTTCTTAAATTACTTTGGATTCGCTCCTGTGCATAAGACCTCCATTGGTTCAGCTTCATTTTATTCAAAGTTGGTCTCTAGTCATGTAAGAAGTTGCACCAAGGATGTCTGTCCTGATGGAAATTAGGGAAAGGGTGATTTTTTTCTGTCACATCCCTTAGACAATATAAATACACTATCATTTTTAGTAATTCTGTACAGAACTCTTCAGGCATGTCTATGGTGGAAACCAGAGGTAAAAACATTCAGGAAAAACAACCTAGAGGAGAGAAAAAAGATTTTCAAGCAAATTTAAAATGTTTGGTTTTTTTTTTGTTTTAAAAGCCCCTGAGAATAGAAACATTCAATATACAAGTTGGCTACTGAAAAACTCTTCTTTTGTTTTTAAATATATTGAATTTTAGCTTCCTTATGAAATGTTTGTTATGTTCTCAGTTCTTCTTTTGAGCCCGTAGGGATTTTTCAACCTTGTTAAAATGTGCCATCTGCCAGAGATATCCGTTATAAAATTACAACAGCATAAATTTATGTGCCTGCTTCATTCTTAGGAGAAACAACAACACCTTGAAGTTAAAAGAAAGCAGCAGGATTTTACAGACCAGCTTTCTTAAATTAGGTTTCCTCAATTAGCGCGATACAATCAAATAAGGCAAGTTCTCACTAGCACTAAATAGAGAGAAGATAATTTCCCTTGCGAGGCCAGCTAAGGTTATTTGATTACTCCCATCCCAATTTTCAACTCAAAAAAAGTGAAATTTTTGCTTGGCCCTTCAAAGTATGGCATAAATAAAAAAAAATAAAGAAAGAAATTTTATATAAATATTATCAACTACATAAAGGATTGTACCTTTGCTAATAATGTTATTTGACTATATGGCAGTCAAAAACTTGTACTGTTTTGCAAGACCACAGATGTGTTGAGGTATTTTTTAGTCCACTGCATTTATACCTTCTTCCATGAGAGATAAATAGCACCAGATCCCCCTCAGGGTGTTACAGAACTTAACCCTACAGTTAACTAGAAGTATTGCAATTCAAGTCAGTTAAATAGCTAATCCATAGGTTTTTTTTTTTTTTTCATTTTGGCAAAAACTTTAAAGAAAGAAATGGATTAAAGTGATAAATTATGGAATATTCCCTGTTTGTGGTGAATGATGCTGAATGCACTTATCACAGAATTCTACAGAAAAGATTACATGAATCTTTTCTCTCATATTTTAGCCTCCCATGTTCCACCTTCATTTCTCAGAGTTGTACATAATTAATTAATTCAAAAATAGAGGAAAAACATTTTAGAGCGATCAAAGAATAAGAGATCACCTTCAGTTTACCAGGAGTGGTGGGGGCTCTGTCTCACTGTGAAGGAGATCATCTCTTTTCTGCCTGTTTTCTTCTAGCCTGAGCTGACTGTGTCTCAAAAATGCCACCAGAAAAACTCAACAGAATTATTTCATGGACAGAAGAAGTCACAGTGAAACTTGTTAGGAAAATAGCAATCTGATAGCAAAAAAGGAAGACAAGATCCAGATACTAGTGCGAGTAGTGATGGAGTAACAAGTGATGGTTAATGCTGAAAGAGACCAGATCTAGAAGGTGATTGGTTGTATTGCATGGTTGCAAAGAAACGCTCATCCAATTTAGGTCAGCACTAGCCCAGGGACGGGAAGGGCACAATACCTGCATAACTTCTGCATGGAGAGTGACATTCAGTTTACATGCTGCTTCCTGGCTTCCCCCTACCCAATTTTAGGCAATTAAGAGGCACCTACATTAGTATTTTTTGCACTGGTCTTCCTTGTAATCGCTGGGAAGAGCGGTTGCTGAGATCAGGAACACCGGCTGGGGATCCCTCTTTGCCTTTGGCTATAAAGAGCCTTGGGCAAGCAGGAATCTCAGATAAGTGTCTGAAGTTAGGAGAGAGCAGGTGGAGCCTCAGGCTGCACCAGAGGAAGGTGTGGAATACGTATGATACGTTTCCATCTCATGGAAACTAGCCATGGGCTGAAAAAATGGGTCTGATTCAGAGGCTGTTCCTGATGACTTTCTGTCTTCAAAACCCAGTGAAGGAGGAAGTTTCTGTATCATGGTCTGAAGAAAATAAAAAATGAGGCAAAGGGAAAGAAATATCAAATATCAAAAAGTATGTGCATCAGGGAAGGAACAAAATCCAGTCATACTAACTTCACCCTCATTTTTTTCCCTGTGCAGGGATGAAGTACTTAAGAGTTGCTTTTCTGTTTGAGTAAGGGCTGTGTAATCATTAGAGCAGTGAGGTGTAATGCTGTGTGAGCAGGAATTAATGACAAATGAACTCTCAGCAGAAAGAAGAAATGCATTTCCCAGCAATGACTGGGATGTCCTGCAGCCTCAGCCACGCTCTGCAGCCCAAGGTCTGCAGGGGGAATGGTTGTACTAACAGGTGCTGAAAGTGGGGAAACATGCAAGCAGTGATGACAAAGGTGGGATTTTGGTTTTCAGCATGTGTCTGTTGATTGTCACTGTTACAGGCTCTGAGGTAGTGAGAAGCCTGGAATGTGTTTTCCTCGTTGTCATCACCTCCATCTCTATCTGTTCAAGCATCATAGCCTGTTCTTAAATAAACTCAGTCTTCCTTTCCCTTTGGCTTATCCTTCTCCTCTTTATGCAAGTTCCTTCTCTATTTTGTTTTGCTTTGTTGTTTTTTGTTTTGTTTTGTTTTTTTTCCCTCTTTGCAAGAGCCAAGTTTCCTTTGGAGTGTCATTCCTGACAAGCTCACAGGAACTCTACCTGCTGCCAGGGCTTCTCCCGTCCCCTCCTCATGACTGTGTTTATTCCTCACAGTCACATTCCTTCCCAGCTACCATCTGCCTATTTACTGTTTTCCTTCTCTTGGGCCCAATGCAGTGTCCTTGGAGAACAATAAGATTGAAGTCTACATTTTCAGATGTTTTCACTTATTTTTGGGTACCATCTTGAAAAAATCTTAATCTGTGCTTCTGGCAAGGACCATGAATCAAGGGCTCACACCAAATTCAGTGGAGTTAAGGTAAGCAACAGCACAAGGAGGATGAGAACATTCTGTCTTTCATTCTTTTCCTGCTTTATTCCCTCGGTTCCAGAAATGCAAGAATTTCTATTGTCAGTCCTGGGAGGGAGGTCACATCAGAGAAACACAATGGTGCTTTTGGTATTCTGCCCTGCAAAGAGTTTTGCTTGAAAACTGCCAGTGTCAGCTGCTTTTCCTCATGGAGGAAGGATCTCTCAGCACACACCAATGCAATGTGGCATTAAAAACATTCATAAAAACCCCAGCTTCCAGCAAACCTGAAATAATACTCTCCCACCTCTTGGGAGTGGAGCGAGCACCATTACTGCATCAGGAGACCTTCAGTCCCCCTCTGCCAACACTTTTTGCTTGGTTTAATCAGCTGAGAGAGCATGTTCCTACTTTGTCAGAGCTCAGATTCAGCTGCAGAAAAAAAAATGCAAAGCTCTCACAAATGAAACAAAACTCTTTAATTCTATCCTCAGAATTTCAAACTTGTATTTATATAGTTACTTCTATTTTAAGATTGTTTTCCCATCTCATTGAATAAAGTAACTAAATGCCAGTCTGATTAGGGAATTTAAAATTTTGACATCTAGTTCCACTAAGGGGGATGTTTATGGCAATTAAAGACGAATCACATTATTTTGCTCTCGAGCAGAGCTTAAACTCTGGAATGCTTGGACTGTTATTCCTAGAGGTGATTTTTACAATGATTTCTAAGAAAACAGAGAAAGATGTTTGGAGGAAAAAAATGAGAGGAGAGGGTTGTATGGATAAATTTCTGCCCTTATTCTCATATATCTGTTTCCTGAAAGTAAGTGTCTTAAATCGCCAGCTGATTCCTTGTTAAATTCTAGAACAGACAGTTTTTCTATGACCTGTTTTGTCCAGCACTGTGGTTAGAAAACTGAGCCCACCATACTGGGTAGTGATACCATCTTGATGCATATATGGACACAGTGCTGCTCTGTGTGACTGGGTCCACAAGCCTGTCCTTTGTGAGGCAATGGGTTCCAACAGAGCGTCACCCATGGCTGAAAATAATGCTCAGGGAAAAAATACTTGGATAAAACAGCAGAGCTGAATTCATGGTAAGCTTCATCAAACCAAGTATGATTGATGTAAACTTCCCCACACATTTGTGCACTACTTTGAGCTGGAAATTCCAGCCTAATAGAATTGGAAATTTTTGTACTGTTCCACAAGAGCACCAAAATTCAAAATAGGAAAGATGGTATGGACATATTGCTGCAGAAGTTTGTGTCCCTATGTTGTGTTATGTCTTCTATGTTAGTATAATTGTAGTTAAGCTGATAGTGAAATCCTTTGGATTACATTTGCCTATTTGTCATGATCTAGCCCTGCTTCATTGTCTCTCTGGCAACTAGGAAATTCGGATAAAAATATCAAAATTGCCCACAGGCAATAATTGGACTAAGCTCAGGAAGGCATTTAGAAGATAAAGTTTGCAATTACTCTTAGAATTGAGTTGAGATTTTATCATCTTGTTTTCTCTCTTTGTTATCAGCTGGCATTTGTCCTCCTGTGTACAATGCAAGGGAAACCAAGGCTGCCAGGACGTTTTTCAATGCAGCCAAGATCCATTTAAAGCCTGTATTTGTATCTTTATCTCTTACAAATGTTTACATGGCACGGCATGAGGGGATGGTCTCATGAGCATGAAAGCTACACAGATCTCACATTATTCTCAGAGAAGTTGCAGAAGAACAATGACCTGGTACAAACCAGGTTATTCAGGCTACACACTGCTGGAGGTAAAACCCAGAAAAGATGCTTAGGTAAAAATATCGAGGGAGGAACTCTCTATCCAAACAGGAAAGTGAGGCCAGATGTTTATGATAGGGATGTTAGCACAAACACTTGCTGGTGGAGGTGGCACTCTGCCCTCTCAGGTACCCCTGGGTGAGGTGTCCAAGCTGAGGACAGCCTTCTCCTTTGCAGCAAAGGAGCAGCAGCTGCTCTGTATCCTCTTGAGACCATAAGAGGGATGACTGACCCTTGCAGCTGTGTCCTTCTCCCCACTGACTGCATGAGAAGCAGTTCAGGCATATCCTTGGTCTGTTACATCATCTCTTCATGAGAATGGTCATTTCATTGTTCTCCTGTCCTCTGGTGTTGTCCAAAACACCTTAATTCAGCACAGCCATTAAATATATGCTGAGCCCATTCTTCTTTAGGAGACTTCTGTCATATTTAACATCAGTACTAAAGACTTGCATTAAGGGAGACATTTCATTGAACTATGGGTGTCCTGATGTAAATACTAATTGAAGTTAATAGGTTTTCTGCTCACTTCCACATTATTAAACATTATTAAATGGTATTAAACAACCCCATTTGCAAGCTTTTTCAGGCAGGTGTTATCTTTAAATGACATTCATGTTTAATGTCAACAAGCTAGAAATGTCAATGTCTTGCCAACCTATGATTTCATAACTCCTCCTCTACAATATTTCAAACAAATCACCCCTTCCCTTTTCCCCCCAGCTTTCAATAGAGTGCTTTAGAATATTGAAGTAAAAATATATCCTTTCTCTGCTCTAAACACAATGTGATTTTAAATTTAGGAGCATGTGGAAGCTCATCTACTGCATCAAGCTAAATGGGATTGATCTCACTAATTTTAGAGGTCTGAAAAGTTGTGCATCTGATCTAGACCAGTTGTCAGAGTCTAGCTAAGGTCAGTTGATAGAGACCATAGCACTAGGTAGGTAAAATATGAAGGATTTATCACTTTCTAGAGCAGCTGCTTGTAACAGCAATTATAAAAAGAGTTAAGACAATTAATTAGTCTATAAAACTAAGTTTTGAATAGCTAAGATGAATTTTTATGAAGGCATTTACCACTCTCCACTGGGTCTAAAATCTTTCTGCCCTGTATAATAAGGAGCTCGAATTGCTGTTTGAGCTTCAATCTCATGTTAGTTGTTAAAATTCATCTTAGACACAAAGGTAAAAAAATCTGAATAAAACTCCAAGAGTATTTTAAAAATGGTGGATTCAAATCAAGCAAAATTGCATTGATTAGATCAAAAGCTGATGTGGTTTTATTTATCTTATTCCCAGTGAAGGCTTTAAAACCAGAAAACACAGACTTCACCAATTTTTTTTTTATAGTAAAAACTTTTTCCTCAGCGGTCTTGGTGACTCAGCACTCAAATTACCATATTTCAATATATGACCCAGTGTAATTAGGACAATATTTTTTTCAGCTGGTTGTTACTTTTGTGCTGTAGCTGAGTCTCCAGAACGAGTAATTTATCTCAGTGATGAGCCTGCCCTCTTTTCAGTATTAAATGGCTTATACGTTGTAGCTGTTACTTGAAGCAGCAGAAATTGGGAGACTCTGGACTGTTCTTTGGAAACCTCTTTTCTGCCAAATCCATTCATTTCTGCAGTAGCAGATGTTTGCATTTTAAGACCTAGTGTTTTTCATGAGTTTTTGTGCTTAATAGCACTTTCTCTGTGCATGCATAGAGCATGTGAGAGTATTTCAGAAGACCCTGAGGATGAAATTAATCTCTCTCAACTTTAGCCACGCAGAGTTTAGTTTATACACAAAACTTGTTATCCTTAGCTCCCTCTCTTGTCAAACACAGAGAGATGAGAACATCAGTGGGGGCTCAAAACTGTTTCCAACTCCCACCTGGGTGTGGGGAGGAG
Organism: Corvus cornix cornix; assembly: GCF_000738735.6. Classification (NCBI taxonomy): domain Eukaryota; kingdom Metazoa; phylum Chordata; class Aves; order Passeriformes; family Corvidae; genus Corvus; species Corvus cornix. The sequence continues at coordinate 109,026,107 of NC_047056.1, read as the reverse complement.
CATTCCCTGGGGGTACTGCTCTACCTGGCCATGGCGGGCTCAGCCTGGACACCCAGTATATGGTTTAGAACCAAATGCTTTGGTTTTAAATGGTTAATGTTAGAGAAGACACATTCTTGTACAAATCTGCTTTACATGGCAAATCAGACCCTCTGCTGCACAGGGCTTGGGAAAGCCTCAGGGAAAACTGTGTAAGTCTCTTTTTCCTTGAGGCTGCAACTCCTGACAGATACAGGGGATGCAGCAGCAGTAAGGACATGATCATGGGGGGACAGACAGGTTGAAAAAGGCATCCCAACACAAGGGCACAGACTAGGGACAGACAAAGCACAGGGAAAAGCACCCCAGAGCATGGATGGGATGTAAAAAGGGTGCAAAAGCAGCAGCAGACCTGCCACTTTCTGCCTTGATATGAGTAACTCTGGCTGGCAGTTTACAGGGTCCTGTTCTGCCTCAGAGCAGTGGGGCAGAGGAGAAGGCAGGGAAGAAGGTAAGAGACAAGAATCTACAAGCTACAATATTCTTCTCACTCGAGGCTCTGGGACAAGAGTGAGGGACATCAAACAGGTTCCTGACTCACAATTCAGTAACGGGACCTTGGCAGTGGAGGAGGAAAGGTCTTGCCTCAGCTCACAAGCTCTTTTGATCTGTACCTTGATCACAAATTCTCAGTCCAGCAAGGGAAAAACATCCAATGGTTTGATCTGCAGTGTCAGCCCAGCCAGCTTCATTAGCTTATTAAAAATTGATTGATGCAAAACCTCTCCCCAGTGCTCATCCCCCCATATATGTGGATACAAAGTAACATGCAAATTAGGTAATTAACTGGGTTTTGCTTCATTAATAGATAAATCAGAGCAATAAGAGTCTTCCTAAATACTAGCTATGCATTTTTCCAAAAATAAGACATCTAATGCAATTATTTATATTAGATCTTTTGTATGTGATCACAGAGTATAAAAAGAAATTAGAGTTCCATGTTTATTATTATTAAAGAATCCCCCTAGTCTCTTTATTTCATTTGGCTTAAAATAGACAGTGATGTTTCTATTGTGATTCATTAATTATCAGACTCACATTTTAAATCATAAGTCAAAGATTCATTTCCACTTTCAGCTTGCTCCTTTTTATACTGGAGTTAAGGGTATGCTGGAAGGACAGAAAGCCAAAGCTGAAATATTATAATAAACCCTCAGATAAGCAAAGCAGCAAGATCCCGTATACTAATCTGTATTTTTGAATATTTTATTTAGAACAAATAAGAATGAGTGAACTGCAGCTTTTGAGCACAGGCCCTTCCATGGAGCTGAAATGCCATCTGAAGGAAGGTCCACTGATATTTAAGATATCTGGCTTTGTTTTCCCACCAGATCTGCCAGAATATGTGATCACTTCGTAACCATATATGATCACTTCAAAAGTTTCCAAATATATATTCATAGCTGTACACTTCATTATATAAAACTGCCGGTAGAGGGAAATAGAATTTTAATTATGCTGTAATTTTTAAGCTGTTTTCATATATCTGTATTTTAGACTAAAATTATTTTGTTACTTCTTCTATGCTACAAACTGGTTTATTAAGCAAGAAACAAACAGTAAAAAATTTGATAACTCCATCATGTAGGTGAAATGTCAGTTATGTGAAAAATGGGCATGAAAATTTTCTCAAAGTTAACTGCAATGTTATTGTCTCATCATAACTACTGTGCCATCATAGTAGCTGTTCCTGAGAATATATCACTTGTGCCTTTTCTTCTGTCAGGGTAGAAATTTATTTCTATAGAAAGATATTTAAAATATTTTAGCTAACACAAAGAAGAAATTAAAGACATTAAAACTTCATCAGAATAGATAAAAATTTCAAGTTGTCTCTTTTGGGGTTGTTTGTACTTCTTCTTTTTCTTTTTTTTTTTCTTTCCTCTCCTGAGCTTCATCTTGAATATCTTCACCCATTCAAGGACACCCTTTCAACTAAATTATTTCTCACCACACTTTCTCCCTCTTAGATAGATGCTTCACTTTCATACAAGGAGGTATTACTGGCAGAAGAGCATAAAGGAGCTTATTGTTTCCTCCTCTGTCTCTCAGGCTCAGTTCTCAGATCAAAAACCCAGAAGTTTTAACCTCCTTATCTACTCAAAAACATGCTTAAAGGAGAAAATCTGTATTTAATCCATATTTAAGTGGTAACTTTGGAGTTTTTTCTTACTTAAATACATTGCAATGCTGGAGGATGAAACAGGATAAAGCCTTATCAACAGTCTTGCAATGACGGCTGCTGTTTGCCCATCCCAGATGTGCTGGCAGCCACTAAGCCAAAAAATGAGAGTCTCTTCATAAAATCACTATATGAGGCAGGAACAGCTGTACAAAACTGCCTGCTGGTGTTTTCTGGGGAAGCAGTGCCTTGCCTGGTGTGAAGGCACATGGCAGTGGAACTGTGTGTTAACGAGGAATACAACAAATCCGTGGTACCTGGACAGCCATAGTTCCATAGTGCACTACTCCCCTGGGGGCCTCATCGCACTGGTGACTCTGGATGCATTTTGCACCTATCCCTGAGATGAAAAAGAGAGTTCTCTTGCAAAGCCTCAGCCCTTATATCTCACCTTTAGATAAACGCTCGTTTATCTGTGAAATGCCATATGCCAACTTTCTGATAAGAATTTGATGTGATTTTCCTACTCATATATGTGACAGTAAATATCCTTTCAGTGCAAGTCTCTTCAGGACATTGCTGATCTTATAACACAGGCAAGGTTAATTATTCTGTGACTTCAGTTGGAGACTCGAACAGAAGGATGCTGATATCAGCTAGGGATTATGAAACTATTTGCCATTGCTGTTGCTACTTCTCTGGTGAAGCTGGTGCCAGTAGCAGTTCTGCTGGCACTGGGGCTGATCTCTTTCTCACTTATCTTTTCATTGAGCAAAAGAGTTTTCCTCTACTCCCCTTTATTAGCCAATGTCTAGTGTGTCTGAGGTATTTCCAGCAATACTCTGACCTTCCCAATATCATTATGGCTCTCCAAAGTGGATATGGTTATTCTTTCTTACTTGTAGCTCACTTGGGTGAGCCTGTCTGGGTGTAGACCAGCAGATGAGCCAGCTGCTACCCTTCGTTATACTCTTTAAATGCTAATCTGCCCTTGAATGGAGGTCCCAGAGTGCATAGTACAGACATACATAGCATTAGAGCAGCTGTCTCAGTCCTCCTGACAGAGTTTTGGTGGTGGCTTACAGCCAAACATGAAGGAAACAGCTCTACCTCAGTGGTGCAATGCACCTCCACCTCTGCAGCAACACCCTCCTCAGCCAAGTAATGCATGGCCTCAATACAGACCAGTTCAGCTGCATCTGTCTCAAACAAATGCTTTATAGTGAGAGAAAATATTTCAACCACAAGTAAATCAAATTACAAAGTAGTTTTAGTGGCTTCTTCTCTCATTTTATGCAGTGGTGGCAGGCCCTGGGCACCTTCCCAAGCAGATATCTGGCTTCCTCTGTGGTTACTCCCACCCAGCTTTTGTAGCCCTTGGATGGTGTGGTCCTAAACCATACCATGCAAGGGAGTCACAAGGGACATGTTAAATTTCTAAAGCCTGGTCTCCTCTGTGACATTGATGAAACCTTTCAGTTTTCCTTTCTCTCAGACTCCAGAAGGATTTTGTGTTGCAGGGTCCTCAGAGCCTGGAGTGGATCTCACACAATAGGGACATGCTACGAGCACAGCAATAATAAAAGCAGAAGCCAACAGCACATCTCCTGCAAGATATCCCAGAAAAATTAATTTCTGAGGCAATTCCATTGACTTTGATGGACTTATCCTGTGAATTCAACCATAACAGTGAGAAGCCAGTGTGAAAAGGGCATGATTTCTGCCATTTCCACACTGATTTGTTGAGAAGAGTTTTTGGGAAGGCAAAAGATTGATGAAGGATGAAGTATAGGAATCCCTTCTCTGTCACACCACATACATATTTTGCCTGACAACAAAGCCAGCAATATATTTTTTTTTTCTAACACAAAAAATACAGATACATTTTAATCAAGTATTTTGGAGTATCTGGTACAAGGAGCTCTTCTGCTTCATGCTGCTGCCATTTCTCTGCTCTTACCAGGACCAAACTAGCAAGTCTGTCCAGACAAAGGCATTGTAGGACTCTCCAGAGCTCAGCCCAGCCAATGGATGACCTTCCTGTAGACCCTTGTTTACCTGGGATCAGATAAGATGGGGGTCTGAGAGACAGGTAAAACCTGTGAGCTGGACTCTGCCTGAAGGAGGAGGAGCAGACTCCACCTGGGCAATCAGGAACACAACTGCTGCAGCCCATGGTAGGTTTTCACCCCTCAAAACCCAAAAAGTAAAGCGCAGATGAACAGTGTAGCTAGGCTCATTTTACCAATTACGTTATCTGAAGAGCAATGAGAAAATTTCAAGAGATGTAGGAAAAGGGGTCAGGATGCTGAGAACCAAGTATCTTCTAGCCAGTCAGGTCCTTTAGTGCTCCTCACAACAGTCCTACTCCCATCCCTCACACGAAACTGAGTTTTCCCAGATCCTTGGAGCTGGTGTGGGCAGACATTACAAACCAGGCCGTGGGTGAGCAGGCAGCACATCTCCCAGAATTGCTGGGATGGGGCTGGAAGCAAATTCCTCTTCTAGCCTCACTGACTGCTAGGATCCTCTGCTGCTCCACGCAGATAAGCTGAGGCCTTAATTGTCACTTGGAAGATTATTGTGTTTGACTATTAAAAGAACAGTGTTAGCAAATAGGAAGAGGCAACAAGGAGACTATGGATTATGGTTTGACAATGTCACCTCATGTGGGGATTACCAGCACAGGCAGCAGGCAGCTGGCACAGAGGGATTTACAAGGATGCTGCCTGTAAGAAGTGTGGGGAAACACTGCTATCCTGAGTTCCTTAGGAAAACCAAAGAAGTGATTTGCAAAGCAGTTTGAGGAGGCTCATAGTAACATGTCATACACTTGATGCAAATAGGAATCAAATGCTGTAACTGAAAACAGAAAAAAGAAAGACTACAGCTTCGTTCTAAGAAGCTAAGGACATACAAGGTTGTGGGAAGAAAGGACAAAGGAAGAATATTAGATGAACTGCATCGACCAGGGGAAGCCTGGAGTACAGAAGGCAAAAACAAACTGTGGAAAAAAAGGTATGACTACAGGAATCTGTGGAAGCAGGGAAAAAATATGACCATATCTCTAGGAAGTGGTCAGCAGCAAGTAAAATGGCCATAACAGGGATAAAAAGGAAAAAAAAGTAATATAACTGCTTTATTTCCATTTCCCTTTGAAACTGCTCTCTACTGCAAGTAGTTCTAAAGATAGACTGCACTAAGAAGCAGTTTCTGATTTCCAGAAAGTACTAGGTTCCCAAATGGTTTGGATATTGACTTAATCTTTTATACTGGAAATCCAGTACTCAGCACTGATCTGAGGAATGCAAGCTACCAAAAGAAAGCCATAAAGGGCGAGCTGCGATGAGAGAAAACTTTCAGTCGATTATTCCTGCCCTGCGTTAAAATCTGAGTCTCTGCATATGGGTTCAAATCTGTTGTGAAATCCTGGTTGTGATGATCATAGAACCAGCAAGTGTGTTAAGAAGCAAGTGCTTCAATTTTGATGAGGAAGAGCTTGAATTTGAGCTCTTACTGAGACTTATTCCTTCACTGTATTTCATAAATCTGAAATACTCAGCCTTCTCATGTACCATAGCAGTGTGAAGGGCCAGCGTCACTGAATCACTGCCAGTTTGTACTGGAAAGACATAAAAAAGGGTGTCAAAGGACTGAAGATGTGAAGAACTAATCATTCTGTTGACCCTAAGAGGTAGAGTGCAGCAATTGCTAACCACAAAAACCGACTTTCATGTCTAGGAAAAAGCAAATATCAGTATAAAAGAGCAATATCATTAACGAGGTACCAGATAAGGGAAGTAGGTGAAATTAATCTCTGTGCTGAGAGGCAACACATGGTTTATTACACACATGAGCATCCACCAGCTCTCTGTTGGGACAGCCACAAGGTAAAACACTGGAAGGGTTTATGGAAGAGTAAAGTTTTTAAGACCAATGTGTAGCAGGAAGTGATATGAAAACAGAAACCAATAGAAGACAAAGTATGTCTTCATTAGAGAAAATCCCTGTGATGCAACATCTCATGGAGTCCTACTGTTTGTTGTATGAGTTCAGGAAAATGTGATCAAAAGCCAGTGAAGCATATGAACAATAATAGCTTTCCAGTATTTTCTGCACATATTGAATTCATATGAATAAAAAACATGTAGGCCTGGAAGAGTTTGTTGTGTGAACTAGAAATTTTCTAGAACAAATGAAGTAAACCACCAAACATTCATGTGTATCAAGTGGCCAGTGGACCTTGTGCACTCAAAATTTTCTAAGAAGAAAGGGTTTGGAAGTTAATTTGGATTTTGGTTGTAACTTGACAGTCTTACAAAATGCCATGAAATAGCAGAGGGGTTTTTATTATCAGTCTTGCAAAACAAAGGATATGCAACAGAGATATAAGCATAAGATTATTCTGCAAGAATATTTGTAGGAGTCTGGTGAGTAAAGACAATTATCCAAAGTTCCCTAAAGGCGAGCATAAAATAGGAATAGTGAGATAAGGTTGAGAAGCTGAAAATTTAGGCTGAGCATAAGCAAATCTGATTTGTTACACAGACAGAAGACAAAATTCATGTTCTTCCATAACAGAAAATTCATGGGTTTTGAGACTTGGGAAAACTATTTTGATCATATGCCAAATCACTGCAACCTTTCATTTCTGCATCAAAATCACAGTTTTGAGGTCTAACCTGCACACTACAAAATGAAGTCTTAGTCTTAATTTTTTTAATCATAAAGTCCGTCAAGCCCAGAAGAACTGTCCCAGTGATGAAATGCTTTCCATGTAAAAGAATTGTGTCCTTATTCTCATATGAAGTGGTTTTCCTGCAGCTTCCAGACATGGGCCTCCTGCTATGCCATCTCCACCTGTCCTGCACGGCTGTTGAGTGCTACATGAACATCCCGTTCCTCCCAGTGAACTCCAGTTTTCCAGTCTGTTTTGAAATGTACTCTAGGAACGGCTCAGCAGTGCCACAGAGATGCTGCATACATGACAGACATCTGCATTTCATCAGGTGAGTCCACACAAAATGCCAACCAACATCTTTCTAAAGTTGTTCTCCTAACTGATGTCACCTTCCCCTTCTTTCCCTAGCAGACTTTCCCCATTTTTTCCTCCCATGTTAACAGCAGCATCACACTGGGAATTCATATTCATCGTGTTATCTACTGTGATCTCATTGTTTTTGTTCTGGGGATGCAATTGCTCATCTTGCAAATGTGAATACATTCTTTGTTTCTAGATGCATAATCCAGCACTTAACTGTGGTGGAACACATGTTGACAAAATGAGCTGCTTAACGATGTGCTGGGGCTGCGTTTTCATTATTTTTTAGCTGCCAAACCTTGCATTATCTAAGAAGTTTACTACTATTGATTTCTTTTTCATTCCAGAACATGGGGAAAGATGTCGAATACCATAGCAGAATTTTTTTTCCTCAGTTATTTATGTCTTTCCAGCAGGAAGAGCGTGCATTTACGATTTAATATTTCATTATTATATTTAATATAAGCTACTATGATTTAATGTAGTACAAATACGTGCATGTATCAAAATGTTGTGCAGGAGTAAATCAAATTACCATTATTTAAATAGACTATACCAGCATGGTTTCTTTTCTCCTGTAAGCTTGCAGACTGATTTTTAAAAATCAGGTTTATCTAATAAATTTAATGGGTATTTCCCATAATATCATGCACACTTAAAAATAATTTTATGGCATAAAATTTAATATTTTTTTTCTAGATGGATGTTTGCTTTAGGGTGTTAAAACATCTGTTGACATTGTATTTTGCAGTAAGATTTTTGAAAATAAAGTTGTTGGAACATTTGTGCTTAAATCTTTTATCTAACAAAATGTATTGTTTTCTTTCATTTGTGTTGACAATTTAAAAAGAGAAAGGAGCTACTGGATGCTTCCCTTTATTCATTTCCTCACACCCTGGCTTTTTTCTTGCCCTTTTTTCTCCATTTCCTTTTTTCCCCTCAGAGAAAATGTAAAGAGATATTTTAGATTGGAAAGTAAAGAATTTGAATATTACGAAAACTAGAAATTTATCACTTCTTTTTCCTAGGAAACAAAAGGCTTACTACACTTGAACTACTAACATAATTCTTGACCATTTGTTTTCAAAGGAATTTATGAGAAATAACTGTCTAATTTTGCTGGAACCTGGTGATATTTGAATTGAAAACTTTAAGGCAATTGAATTAATTCAGAGGAGATGGTGTAAAAGCTGGAAAGCACCTCTTTTGAGGAGCACCTGAGGTCTGAGTCATTTCCAATACAACCTTTGTACTCCATTTGGCTATTTAAGCTAACAGTGGATCAGTTCACAGTTCCACACACTGCTGAGGGAAAAGTGAAAGAACCTGATCTGCAGGTTAAAAAACTCTCTATTATTCAACAATTTCCATGATGCTTTCACTTTTCCTTACTAATATCAGGTAAAACAACCCCCTTTAGAAATTAAAAACCTTGCAATTTGCTCCAGGAAAAGACATTGAACAGGCCATTTGCGTCACTGGTTGATGAAATTAATAATATGTTCATCTTTTCAAATAAACATTGAATGAAGTCCAAGGAGAATTTACCAGTCGCTAAAATATAAGATTTCCTAAGGAATGCATTATTTGCTGTGCATTTGGCAATACACTGCCAGGTCCTAGGGAAGTGGAATGCAAACATGACAGGGTCTAGTAAAGGAGGTCATAAAAGACAAGAAAAGGTCTCCTGGAGCACTGACAATGTTCTAGAAATTGAAAAGCTGATAAGTGTCTTTTTCCACTTGTGAACAAAACTCCCAAGCGGTTAAGATTTATCAATTTCATTGCTATAAAACTGAACCACATATACAGTTTTTGACATTTTTAATATTAAATTAATGGATTGACATTTTTGCCTTCTTTTGCCCAGTTTTCTATGTTTATGCAGTTGGTCTTCTTTGTCTGTCCTTGACCACCAATTACTTTAACACCTCCTGACCAACTTTAAAGTCATCATAAATATCTACACTATTTTTTTTTTTTTAATAGTCCATAAAGGGATACTATCTATTACTTTCCCTTCAGGCAAAGAATCAGTATTTTAGAGGTCAAAATCCACGTAAGAGAAATCTTTTGAGACTTGCTTCATTAACTGCGTTGCCTGACTCCAAATAACCTGAGAAAGAGTTAGAACATCTCCATCTATGATTAGTAAAGCCTCCCCTACGTCAATATCCTACCAAGGTTATTCATTTAAAAGCAGGCTAACTGCACGATAAAGTTCTTGCTGTTTCTTAGCTCTGATGGGAGACACTGAAAGTCCACATAAAGGAATACAAAAGGCACAGGGCTGCTTGGAGAGGGATTTTGACAAGTGCATGTGACAGGACAAGGGGGAATGGGTTTAATCTGAAAGAGGGTGGAGTTAGATGGTAGAAAGAAATTCTTCCCTGTGAGGGTGGTGAGGCCCTGGCACAGGTTGCCCAGGGAAGCTGTCGTTGCCCCATCCCTGCAAAGTGTTAAGGTTGAGTTGGATGGGGATTGGAGCAATCTGGTCTAGTGGAAGGTGTCCCTGGTCATGGCAAACGAATTGGAACTAGATAATCCTTAAGGTTCCTTCCAATCCAAACCATCCTGTGATTCTCTGGTTCTACTTTTGCGGTAGAAGATGAGGTGAGTCCAGCAGCTCCCACTCCAAAAAATGGTGTCTTGAAGTTGACTGTGAGTGTGATGGGAGGGATGTTTGCGCTGGTGGTTCTTCTTCCACAATACTCAGTTTTTGTACAGCTCCAACATGCACTTCCTGGTTATGCTTTCAGCAGACTAGTCAGCATCTCTCCTTTGGAGCCTTCTCTTTCAGCTTCTGCCATGAGAAGATTGGTCTTTAAATGGGTTTGGGTTTTGCTCTTTTCACAGTTTTCTTTTGCAGTGATACCTACTCTAAGCACAAACAGGCTTTTTGTTCCCAGGTCTCCCAGTCTAGTTTTAGAAGGTTTAAATTGCATTAACAGAAAACGTTGTGTTAAACAGTTTCCACTTATGGTAGAAGGACAGAAGGTTTCATTGCTCTTCACTCAGTATACAGAACACCTCCCTGCCTTCAGCTTCTTGCAACTCTATGTCCCCCCTGGAGGATAATAATTTCTCAACAGTAACAGCAAAAGTATCAACTAGAACCTCAAAGAAACAGAATTTTTCACCCTCTAGGGTGTCACCAGGTGCAGTAATCTGCCACTAGGTCCCCCTTTATAAAGCAATGCAAGTACTCCCTCTAGTAGGTTATAGCTGTGGTTTCTGAGTTAGTGCAAGGTTTGAAGAATACTATAGTACTAAATGGTTTCATGGCAATGCTAGCAAAATAGTTTTCTTTAAAAGCAGAATATCAACAGCAGTGGAGTTCATGACATGAGGAAAGTCTATGGTATTTAACATTTCCAGGGCAAATTTGCATTTGAATATGGATTGGGATATATGGGTAGGGCAGGTCTGTGTCATTTCAGGTTGTAGAGGAATACTTTTCCTCCTTGGACTCTAGGAATACAGAGTATGAGCAAAAAATTTCCTAGTGCTGAAATGCCAGGGATGACTGCAGGAAAATGCAAGGACAATGTACCGAGGCACAGCTACATGTTCTCAGGGAACTCAGAATGATTTTAGAGACTGCTGAGCCACATAATGTGGCCATTGCATTCGCCAGTGAAATACAGCCACGTCTGGGTAAAAGCCAGCATCTGCTTACCAGAGCAGCACCTGCACAGTGCTTGGAGCCAGGCAGTGCTCACCAGCACTGCATCTGACCTGCACAGCAGGAGGAATCGGAGGAAGAGACAAATGCAATTATCCTCACTGAAAACCAGCCAAGACAGTGGGGACAGTGTGCTCACTCTTGCATAACAAAACCTAAAGAGCATTTTTAGTGATCCACAGCGGCAAAGACCTGAGGTTTTCACCCTATTCAGCCCTGTGCCCGCATCTTCAGCTGCTGCAGCTCTCCCTGCCACTTTGGGCATCCAAAATAGCATCTCCTTCCTCACCCCACCATCAGATGAGTGTGGATGAAATGTGACCTGTTTCTCCACATGCAGCAGGACCAGCACATGGAAAGTTACAGTTGTCATACCTGGCAATACTTTTCTCTGAAAGGCCAGGAACACAGGCACATGACGGTGGCATGAATAACATGGGCTGCTGCTGTCATTTTTTACTGCTCATGGACAAGTGAGCCCTGAGCCAATGTGGATCCTGCATGCTGGATGTGACTGCAGGCAGTTATCCCACCAGAGAGGAGAAGTCACTTCATGGGAAGGAAACGGAGTGAAAAAGGATCAGAAATGGAAAGATAAAACTGAATTATTAAAAGCTCAGCTAGCTAGTGGCTGCACAAAGGACATATAAATGATACAATACTGAGTAAGGTCTTTTTAGTTCGTTTGGTATTTGCAATAGACTCCTTAAGCCTTTGATTCTATGCAAAGTTTTTAATATTGTAGATGAATATAGCAGATAAATATTGATTTAGAACATTTGGCAAATGGTCTATTGAGTTCTGTATCCTTTTTCAAACTCTTCAGGGGAAAATTATCAGACTAAAAGAAGGCAGCTATGGGAAAATTTCTTCACAAGTGAAATTCCTTTGTACCCATTTCTGAACTAGGTTTTTTAGCATGGTCATTAATTTTTATGCTTCTTCCTTATGGTTATGGTTTAGTGTTGTAATATTATTCAAAATAATGAAGATGTTTTAGCTAGCTGCGTAAAAATCCAAACTTTTCTTCATCAGGCTGAATTTTGAGCCACAACCATATCTCACAACAGTGAATTCCAGTAATGATTTGCACACAAAATGTATTCCAGGAGAAAAACAAATGCATTTGCTGCCTTTCATTTTTGCCCAAAACCCAGAGGCACAATTTTGGATTCCCCTGCAGAGGATCACAGTATCTAATGCAGACAGAGAGCCTGCTTGATGGAGCATAGAGTATTCACTCTGTGCTTCCTTGGGTACCTGAGTCCACCTTTCCTTCCCAGCTGAAAAGAAACAGCAGTGCAAGACTGAATTTTTCCAAAACACACCAAAGAACACAGGACACATCCTCAGCCTACCCCACAGCTGCTCTTTCCTGCAGATCCACCATGCTTCTGCAGAGACCAGAAGCCACCATCAATCTTCCTTGTGTATGGAGCTCACAGGAAAGTATGAACTAATAGTAAAATATCTGGGAGAAAAGATCTGGCAGGAAATTTTATCCAACCTGAAATAAGCACAACCCTACATATAAAATATCCTAAAAGTATTTGCATAAACATAGATACTGTGAAAAATTACACTCCACAGTCGGGCCAGACAGACCCTGGAGTTATAGGTGCAAACTGCAGCAGTGGAAATGTTAAGAAATACCTTTATAAATGTGTGGATTTTTAAGCCCTGGAAGAAGCTGTCAAGGCAGGTTGTGGAATTGCTGTTGGTGCTATTCGAGGCTGGATTTATCAGTGCCCTATTAAGGATGATACATGTGGAGCTAAATTTTTTCCATGATGCAGCTCCTTTCCAGCCCAAATTACCAAAGGTAAATGTGATGTGCATCGATACATACTAAGCACGAGGAATGAGACTCCTGCTTTAATGAGATCAGCACGCAGAAAAGGTGCAGCCAATAAAGAACCTTAAATATCCCAGTTGCAGGAATGAACATTGCCATGAAAAGGTAGAAAAATGAAAGCAAGAGGTGTTCAGACAAATGTGTGGAGCAACTGAAGAGGAAATATCCTTTTCTATCAGAACTGAATTGGTATATTGATTCAGTAGTAATCATACATTTGAAGTGCAAAAACATACCATTCTTTTCAGCTTTTGACTTTTTAGGTTAAATCATTCTCTCTTCTTTTGTCAAACCACTTTCTCCCAAGGATTTTAGAAATGCTTGCAACAAATTAGAAGCAGTTCAAGTGACAGCTACCAGCCTGTTAGCCACAGATGGAGAGCTGAAGAAGATGTTTTATTAATAACAATAACAAACAACAGTGTTTGAAGACTTATCTTGGGATAAATGGGTTAATCGAGTTCCAATTAGAGTCAGAAGGAGGAAGAGTTTACCTGACTTTTTTCAAGAAACAAACCCAGAGAATGTATTTTGTACTTGTTCTGTCATTACAGATCTGGCAGGGATGGTCTGTGCTTGGGCAGTGGTCCACGGGTGAATGCTTCAACCTATGAGGAGCCTCAGAGTCACTGACCTGCAGCCCTGCAGTCCTGCAGCCCCACCCTCCCTGGAGGATGACATTTGTGTTGATAAGAGAGCTTCTGAAGAGTCTCTACAGGAAAAGATGGACCAGAATTCCATCTCTAAGGGATTCGAGGCAGTCTGTGCATATCTGCTGTATATGCAACCACATATCTATGTCTTAGAGTTTATGTATATAACAGAATCACAGAGTCACCAAGTCAGTTAGGTTGGAGAAGACCTCTGAGATTTTGAGTCCAGCCTGTGACTCAACATCACCATGTCGAGTAGACCTGAGTGCCTCATCCAGTCATTCCTTAAACGCCTCCAGGATGGTGACTCCACCACCTCCTTGGGCCTGTTCCAGTGTCTAATCTCCCTTTCTGTGAAGAAAGTCTTCTTCATATCCAACCTAAATGAGATCAACACGCAGAAAAAGTGCATCCAATAAAGAACCTTAAATAACCCACTCTAGGAATTAGCCTGTTTTACCACCCAAAACCCACAAAACCTCAGGCGTTAAAGTCTAAGAAGTCACACTTTTTCAGAGATGGATAGAACCTTCCAGAGATTAACACATCTTATCCCAACTTGTCCAAATAGCTGTGGAGTTTCCTTTTTCTCCCTATTGGCTGCAAAGGAAATTGAGATTGTGTCACTCAGTTAAGGGGGGAATATTTGGGACACATGAATTGGTTGCTAGAAACCCCACTGCTGGGACTGGGGCTGGCTGGACTGCTTTGTACATCCCTTTCTGCTGGGTGTGAGAAGGCCCAAAGGACTTGGTCAGAGATAATCTCCCCTCAGATGTGTTTGAGGAGAGGACAGTCCCAGTCCAGTTGCCTCTCCCTAACCATCACCACTGCAGGACATAGTTGCAGGACCAGGCTGCATGGTGCAAGTGCAGCAGATTACCCCAGGATGGCTTTAGTCTTCTACTCAAATTCCAGGAAAGACTGTTCTGGGGCTGTTAACCTTTCCTATAGAAATGAAAAACTTGACAGGAAGTACACGATGTTATGGGGAAATCAACTTTACAAATATGCATAGTTTCTAAACCCATTCATATGAATTATTTGTGTTGGATGTCCATCCAAAAAATAAGTAATCTTAAACATTTTTAAATCTTCTAATTTATTTCCCTGCTGACTCTTTTTTTTTTTTTTTTAATTCCCATTTTCCTCTGTAAAAGTCAAGAACAGAATTTTATAATTAAGGACAAGGTGCTTCCAAGCCCTTAATGACTTGCTGAATGAGTAGGGACATGAACTGCTGTTACATCTAAATGACAGATTCACTGCATTTCTGAGTCATGGACAGGTAGGGGTTTATGTCAGGAGGTCTCTTTTCTCTAAAGGGTCGTTCTCTTGCTCTTCATCCAGATAGCAGGTGATCATATAACATGAGATTCATATGGGATTTGCTTTACTGCTGCATCAAAAGGACAAACCCAAAGTCTGAGTCACTTGTGAAATGTTTCTGTCACATTTGTAATCAGGAAGTCCATTGCTTGAAGGAAAGGTTAGAATACTGAGATACTTCATGTACAGGTAAACTGGTGACAGCCTGTACTCTGGCTCTCACATTTGTCTTCTGAGGTTTGAAAAAAATAATTTCTCATCTGAACTAGGACTTTTTTTCTGCAATTTTCCATGACTCTGCCACTAATATAACACTGTGACATCTCAAATTTACTGAAAGGTGATCACCAGTCATTATTTCAACAACTGCCATCCGAAAAAGGTTAGATGGCTTCTATCTGAAATGCTAATAACTGCCCGGAGTCTTGTCTGCTATTGCCTTGATTCCTCCTTCCATTTGAATAAGCCCAGGGAAGGAATAATGGGAAATTTTAACAGAAAAGTCTGCACTGAAAGTACGATCTCTGCCATCCATCTTGAGCTCTTACATCAGTCATGGGGCTACTGCTGAATACATGTAGCCTATTGGTTCTTAAAGGTTTTGTATCTGTTTACTACATCTCTACCAACAGTGTGGTTACTGGCAGGAATGGCAGCAATATTGGGTAGAGCACCCACTGAGATGTTCTTTACACAGTCAGTCACAAACAGCTGTTCCCACAAATATCTTATGGACTTCATGGTCTGGCCTTACAAATGACAGGAACTGCTTCTCACATCCACTGTGAATCCAGCCTTCTAAGAAACACTTACCCTTTATAGTACAAAAAGCATAATTACACTATAATTACATTGTATATGGTTTTTATCATAAGATTTCCACTAATCTATATAATGAAGCACTTCATGGACTGGCCAAAAATAATTACAATGTAAAATGATGTAATTGGTACACCTGCATTTAAAAATACACAGTCAGGACCTCAGCTGAGTTAAATAATTATCTCCCTGATGATATCAGTCTGGTTCCTGTGCATTAAAAAGCAGATCATGGGAGCAATAATATCTCAATTATGTAGTTAACCTTCTGGTTTTATTAATTAGTGATGATTAGGCATGGGAAACCATAATTATGTCACGTACATAACACCCCTTTGAAATTGCATATGAATCCAAACACAAAAGGCGGATGTGAACATCTAACCAGGGCCAGAACAAATCTGAAACTTAATTATGTGACCCTCTATCTCCTGTCTGAAACACAGCCAGTCATGACAGCTCTGCTGATGTTAAATTTGTAGAAGAAACTGCAAGTTTTATTTGTCCAGAAGAGAAAAGCAAGGTAGAACTGTCCCCTATTCTGATTTCACATAGAGGTTACTAAATTCTGATTAAAAAAAAGACAACTAAAACATCTAGGCCCAGTTACTTAATAAACAAGGAGGCTCTGAGACTAAAGAAGCACCTTTTCATCAACTCACAACATTTATCCATTTGCCTGGGGTATGAACAGGTAAAAATCAGGATCCCTTGCTCCTGTCTGCAGGAGATCCTGGCAGCCAAAGAATTATTTGTAGGGGACCTTTCTGAAGAGTTTCTCCTGAATGACTTCAAAAATGCAGTGGTAGACACTGTACTGAGGAAACTTTTTCCTGAGGCAGCTGTCTGAAGAAACTGTGGTGTTGGGAAGAGGGAAGATTTTCCACCACTGTCCTCATGCCTAACTTAAGACTGAAATTTTTCACCTTCAATGATAAAGAGGAGAAAAGCCAATCTGAGCTAACACTCTTCCCCCAGTTCAGCAGAGATGTGCTTTATCCCAGCAGACCATTCCTTCACTGCAGGACTGTGGTAAATAATTATGGTAGAGGTCATTCAGCCTAAATTTAGAAAAATATTAAGCATTTCACTTTTCTGTAGGCTTCTGTCACCTACTGAAACCCAGAGCCGCTCTGCACTGCAAGAGGAACTGTGAATCTAAACATCCAGGGTTATTCATGTCATTCAGATGGCAGCATCCTGCCACCCTTGCAGGAAAAAGGACAAGCCCAGAATATCACAAAATTTCCATTAAAATTAATCCTTTGAAAAGTGAATGTTAGAGGAAACTGCATATTTTTGACCAAACAAGTGTGTTTTAAATGGATGGTTTGCAAATGTCAGGTTGAAGTGTTCCAAAGTTGGGAGCTGCCAGAATTAATGCTGCCTGTGTACTCTGCATTGTAATTGCAGGGTCTGTGTCACTGTTATTGCCTGGTTTTATCTTTTTTTTAACCTAAGTAACTTGAATTTGAAAGTTTGACTTGCAAATCTGGCATTTTCAGTTCAGGGAAACCCCACCTTGTGTACTTTTTCTTCTGTATTCACTCAATTATTACTTGATGTGCTATTTGCTTTCTGCTGTGCCAGCAGCAAGGGACACTGGTACAGCATGGGCCAAGGTTTTTTATTGACCAACAGAATCAACAATCTTGGGGTCTTCACTGTATCTACTCTGGTGTCAGACTCCAGGTCCAGCAGAAAACTGCCCAGTGAGGGCCCAGGTCTGTGAGACCCTGGGGGTGTTCTGGGAAGAGCAAGGTCTCATTAGGTGGCAGTGTCCCTTAAGGGACTAAAGGCACACGATACTTTGCAGAATGTAAACCCCTTAGATCTTGGTAAGACATTCTTCCTGTCTTTTCCTTCATTAAACTGTAAAAGTGTTGCCTAATATTTACAAGCAGCAGTTCCCAAGCACTGCAAGCTGTTCTCTAATGATATTTTCAATTTTTCAATTCAGTTTGAGTCTCCTGAATGAAATTTCTGAAGAAGAGTTACATAAATGCTTTCTTTTGCAACCTGAATTGCATTCAATATAATATTATAGAAACAATCCTTGCAAACATCTCACTTCAAGAGAGGTTGTTTTTTCCTTTCCTTTTGCTCTTGGCAGTGGCTGTGACAAGAATGACAGCGCAAAACACAACAGAAAGTTATAAATGTCACTTTTCCTAAGACAGCAAACAAAATCATGGACTATTGAGGTGGGAAACTGAGGCACTCAGAAATTCTCACCTCTGTCTCACCCTGGGGCTGCAGGGAAGGTATAAATTGAGGAGCTCCTTGGGAGTGAAAAGTTTGGGACCTGTCAAGCAAAGAGAATGTGCTACCCATATCTCCAACCATCTAAAAAGAGACACCAACAGAGGAATGTACAATTTAGGGAAGGTGCTTTTCATCCCTACAGGAGCCTTTTGCCTTTACTTCAACTTGATGCACAAGCAAGGCAGTGCCCTTTGGTTCCTGCTTTGATATGCACCTCCTGACACACCAGGAAAAGGCTGCCAAAATCTGATAACAACCATAACCCCTCTTCTTCACTGTCATCCTTTGTTCTTCTTCATTGTCATCCTCTGTTCTTTGTTTCCTGAGCCCACCCCTCGCACAGGTCAGGAACCGTTCCTGTCACAGCCTGGCATGTTCTCTGCTGACTGTTTTCCCTTTCCCCATCTCAGCACTTTCTTTCCATCAACTCTCCTGACATCACAGAGCCATGCACAACATCTGAAGAGCTGGCACAGGGCAGCCCATGCTAGGGGCCATTGTCACAATTTAGCAGGGCAGATGACTGAATTAGGGTCTTTGGCACAGCCTTGTTTATCACTATTAATGAGGCTGAACCAAATGTGCATGTCCTTGGGGTTTTTTGCCTCACTCTTCCCTTTCTCTTTTGGAATCTTGACCAACCCCTCTATTCCACTCCTTCCCATCTCAAGTAACTGCTCCAGAAATTTTGAAATCAGGACTGATGACACCACAGCTCAGCCGTTTTGTTTAGTGACACACAGGCATTATTAGGGGATGGATTAAATATGAGGAGTTTTCTTAGGGGAAGATAAGAAAATGTGGTCTTTTGGGAGGTTGAGGTTTTAAGAAAAGTATAAGACCCTTCTTCAAACCTTGACTCGAGCTTGTGGCTTTCCATGTTTAGTTGTCTCTTACCATACTGTACTTGGTCTTGAGAACTAGAAGCATGAACGTAACTTAAGCAATTAGCTGTAAGAATGCAGTGCTCTGGCCACAGGTAAGATTCCCTACCACTAAAAATCCAGTATGAAAATATTTAGGTCTGGGCTGCCACCACTGAGATTTTGCACAGGGTAATCCCTGGGGTTCAGACTCATGGTATGGCAAAACTCTGACAAACGGATGTGAGGGCACCAAACAACACTGCCTCCATAACTGAGCTGGGCACCTTTCCTTCTGCCTTTCCAATGCAACTTCCCAGCAAACTCATCAACCACATGGATGCACTAAAAGTGCTTGGAACCAAACAGTAACAGAAGGAATGACAGCAATTCTTCTGCCTAAAGAGCTGGGTTTTACGTTTGTTCTTCTTCTGCACCTTCTCCTGTCTGGGTGCAGCACAAAAGAAATCTCAGCAGCTGATCTGGGATTTCACAAACCAGGGGATTATGCACCACAGATCCTGATAGGCTCCTGTGCTCACAGCCTGGCAAACACAACTGTAATCTCCTCTTTGAGATAAAGTCCATCAATCTTATTCTTACACCAACCTGTCCCACTCTGCCCCGCAGGCAGAGCTTGAAGAAAAGCCCTCCTTGGGAAAGATGTTAAAATCTGCCTTTCCTTGGTACCCTCCTGTTTAACTTACTCTTTTGGCTGGCCTCCCATCAGAGTCGGGTCAACACATATCCATGTTGTCTGCTGAGCCAACTAGTTTTCAATAACAATTTCTCCTTCATTCTGTAACAGAGATCAATAAAACTGCCCCTCTCTCATATTGGCTGAGATTCCAGGAATGTCATTTGCTTTTTGTTGTAGCTACTGCTTTGTTTTGTTTCCATTTTTCTTTCTGTTTTCTTTTTTTTTTTTTTTGGCAAGGCACAGATCAATTTAGCAAGATGAAAATGACTTAGACTTTCACTCAAAGTAAAATCTGCACTTTATAACTGAGGATGTAATTTACAATCCTGTCATTAAACTCTGTTAATCCTATTATTATGAAGATAAATAATTACCCATAGCGAAGAAAGGGATTCCCAACAGAGTAGAATTATATTTTCCATCAGTAATGAAAAATATCCCTGCCGCAGTGACACTGGAAATACAGATAGTGAGTACTCCCAGGAGTCCCAGGAAAGGTTTGCTACGCAGGCAGTCCTTCATGGAGCTCGAGAGGGTAGCAGTCAGGAGAATCAGCATCAGGCTCACCAAAATCTTGCCCCTGGCCAAGAGACTGGTCTGGTGGAAGTCCTTCCAGAGGCTAAAGGATGCTAGTGAGTAGAGCTGCAGATCCTGGTGATCCAGCTGCATCTTGTGCATCAGTTTACAGAATTCGCTCTCCCACTTCTCCCCAATGAGGTCCTGGGTGACAGAGCCATATGTTTGGAGGTAGTAAGTGATTTGGATGGCTCTGGCTGATTTGACTCTCTGGTCCTTGCTGTTTGGCACTTCCATGACCCCTCCAAGCTGGTGGCCAATGAAACTGCTCCTTCCATCCTGGGAGAGAAAGCAGAAAAGATGAGCGTGTGGTTATCGTGCATATGCCGTGATGCAGTGATAGACTCTGTCTCCTCTCACAGACATGCCGAGAGCTCTGCTCAAACACCACTGCACTCAACAGGAGCCTTGCCATTCACCTCAGTGAGCTCTGGGATCTGTCCCTGCTCCCTGCCACAACTCCGTCTTACTCATTATAGGCTCATTTGCATTTCTGTGCTGCAGTTCAGGGACTGCTCAGATACTCGTTGCAGCCTCAGATGTTCCCAGATGTCCAGGATCATCCAAAACATTGCATGCAAGCTCCTCACCCCATGGGAGAGAATGACCTCCCACACTTAAGTGATGGGCAATGACAAATCTCCAATTACTATGAAAAGTTTGAGGTGAAGATTAATTTCTGGAAGATTTGTGATTTCTTGACACTTTGGAAATCATTTTTAGAAGTTGGATGTGTACAGAAATGAAGCCTGATTCCTCAGTATACAGACAGATCCACAAAGTTTAATAGCTACTCTGTCTCCAGAAAAATATAATTAAAATCAGACTTTTTGAATAGTTTATTTGAGATTTGATGGATTAATATCAGTGGCACAGAGAAAAGAATCTACCTTAACACCTCAATCTAACCAGGATTTGTTTTTTTATACATTTCAAGAGTATAAACCTTATTCTGGTCTCAATTATTTCAGTAAATGCTAGGACATATAAAACCCCATGACAATCAGTAAAGGACACATCAGGCCCACTCAGGATCAGCCTCTGTCTGTTAACAAGACCAGGCCTTTTTCTGTAAAGTTATCTGACCCCATTGAAATATTCGTTTGGTGTTGTTTTCTGCTGTTGTAAGATGGATTTAATAAGAAAGGTCCTGTAAGAAAGGTCCTTGCTCTGAAGCCACTGGCTGTGGGATAACTGTATGTGCCCCTTCCAAGACAGGGGAAGCTTGTGTGGGTTTAGAAGATCAAATCCAGTTGCAAACTGAGGAAGAAGACTCAGTGAATAAAATTGTCCCAGCACAAGTAATCTCCTTGATCAAAAAGTCTAAATCCAGGGATTAAGTGTCTATTGCACACCAAATAACATTTTGCTTTCTCCACCATATAAATTGGATTATAAATGTTCAGATTTATTTCCTCTTGTATTCAATAAAAACACAAAATGATCAAGGCAGTTGATGTCTAAACCACCTTGCAGCAGTGAGTTCACATTAGATAACATTCTTTGCCTAGGCGCACTACTGGAATGAGCTGACAGCTTGAATTTGGGAGAGGCTCTGCTCTCCACACGCACACATGGAAGCAGTCATCTGCAAAAGGCCAGAACCTTTTGGGGGAGACATTTAAACATCTATTACATCCAGCATTAACCATTTCTAGAAGCACCTGTGCTGCATGCAGGTCATTATCTGAAATTGCTAGATAGTAGTAATGATCCCATTCCAAGGAAAAATCAGTGAAATGAGGCTTTATGAAACATAGATATCTTCCAGCATGTTGACTGATATTGTAAATATCAGAAATTGGGAGACAGTGTTGAAAATATTTTATGTACTCACCTTGTCTTCAATCAGGTATGTAAAGGAGGTAATCCTCCCGCTGAGAAATTTCTGCCTATGCCTACTTTAATGGCAGGAGCTCACACTGTTCCCAGCATTTGCCTGCCACAGCCCAGGGAACATGACAAAGTGCTTTTCAGAAGTTCATTTTTTTCCCTATTCCCAGTTGTTATTTCCCACCAAAACAGTGGCTTCTGGCAAGGGTATCCTGGCACGAGCTGACATGAAAGGTGGACCGCAGTGTAGTGCCAGCTTCCCAAATCACCTGGAGCCTCATTGCAAATGTCACATAAGCAGAGACAGCTATCACAGAGGGGCAGCTGCTGCTGTTCAGACTCCAAAAAATCCTTGTCCCCAGAATTTCATGCTCGAATCCTGTTTGGATTTTTTATTTCTACTCTTTCTAAGGAGAGGTCATACCTAACACTCACACACTCACAAAAAATTCATTTCCAAGCTGGCAATTAAGGCTTGAGCAATGCAGTCCTGGCTTACATCGGATGCAACTTTGCAGCTAAAAATCCCCACTTGACACCGCTTTGAAATTTTGGTGAGAAATTTCACATTTCCTCAGTGTCTGGACAGTGCTGACGTTCAGAGGCTTGCAGACACTGCAGGATGCTTTAGCAGCACAGCTCCCAGCCCAGGCAAAGCGCTGTAATTCAGGTTTCATTGATTCACTATGCAGCAGGCATGGCAAGGTTATGGGAAACTTTGTGATGACCATCTGCCTTCCCCTGCGAAAGGTGCAGCGAGCAACGGCAGCGTTTCAAAGGAGGCAGCAGAGCAGGCACAAATAAATCATGTTCTGCCGTATCTCCCATGAAACAGCAGATAACAGCTATTTTTTACACTGATGTACAATAGGGCACCCAGCTCATATGTCAGCAAAATAGAGAGTAAGCTTTCAGATGGAATCGAGGAAATTGCAGGCGCTTGCTGTGAGGACACTTTGTCCATTCCCTTCCTTCTGGAGGCAGATTGTTTCCTATCTAAGCAAGGGTTTTGCCTTTGCTGCTGTTACAGTGTGCAAACATGAACCTGGCACCACAGATATTGGGAATATGGGGGTCTTCTCTAATACAGCTCTTGGAGAATCATAGAATGGCTTGGATTGGAATGGTCCTTAAAGTTCATCTCATTCCAAGCCCCCTGCCATGGGAAGGAACACCTTCCACTAGTCCAGATTGCTACAGACCCTGTCCAACCTGTCCTTGACCATGCCCAGGGCTGGGGCAGCCACAGCATCTCTGCAGTTGTTACAACCTTAGCAAGGAAAACAGAAGAAATATGGGGAAAAACAGTCTTTCATTTATCCCATTTTATGGATGGCAACTGATGTGTGAAAAAATCGAGACCCAGTGCTGCCAACATGACTTTCAGCATCTCCCAGAGTCCAAGCCAGGGACCTACCTACTTGGAGTCTCATGGGAGCTTCAGGGGAGTTATTCACTGCCCCAAGTTCTCTGTTGTCCTCCAGGACAAATTTAATGAAAGAACGAGTCATGAATGGCTAAACTCCTGAACTAAGCCTAAGGTTTGGGAAACAAAATGTGGCCACAATGACTTGTATAAATGTTGTCTGAAGATCCAGGCAGGTTTTGAACAAGATTCCACAGAGTCCTTCATGAAAAAAGGTGCTTTCTGCTGATAACTACCACGTCCTTCCTGGTATATGCTTACATGCTGCTCTTTTAATTCTTCACAATAGTTTAACCTTTCAGACTACTGACTCCTTACACCTTTTACCTACATCTGCTGCTACTCTCTGATCCTATATGCAGAAAAACACCTGCCCCCCCCCCACAAAAAAAAAGTAATAATAACAGTTATTGGTTGTACATGATTTTATACCCATGTATCTCCAGAGATTCTACAACAGAAGATGCTAACTATCTTTAGCAAGGTCACTTGCATGGTTGGAATCTTGTTTCAGATTCCCAGTCTGTGTCTATGTGTCTTTCTTTTTCCTTTTTGAGTTTTTTTTAAATGTCTGATGAAAACTTAACAGTGTCTTTTCTCCCAGATTCTGATGGCAAGTAATTCTCTCCAGATCTGACCATCTTTAAAGATGCAATGAAAAATAAATCACTTGCTGGAGCATGTTATATTTCATCTAGAACAAGGGCCAAGCAAAATTCTATGCTTCAATGGACACTATTAAATTGTTTTTTGTGTTCTCCCTTCTCCTTTTCTAGATGCCCCAAAGCCATTTGATATATTTAGATTCTGAAAGGGAGGAGAATAAGAACTAAGATGACAGGCATGAAAAGGTTCACACTCCTTTTCCCCCAGCATGATGGAATTTGCCACCTGTGTTTATGCAGACCTGACCTTGCATGTGGTTGAAAATCCAAACTCCTTGTATTTTCAGCAGTAAAATTCACTAAGTGTGAATGGATGGATACAGAATAAACCCCTACCATGGTTCAGGCTGGAAACTTATCTGTAAAGGATGCTTGGACCCTTAATTTCCTAAGAAGATATGTAAGTGGCATGGGAAGTTTGACTTGCTCTGGAGCTGAGGGCTTCTCAGGTTAGAGAAAACCAGCTGCTCCTACTGAGCTAAATATCTTTTGCTAGTGATAATAGTAGTAGGCACAGATCCTCTCAGCATGCAGCCCAGAGGGACACTAGAAATACTCCCTCACTACTAAAATTACCTGTGACCTTTCTTTGGGTTTCCTTAATATTTTCAGTGCAGCTGCTGCAGGCCCAGCTCCCACCTGGGGGTTCTGTGTGGTCACTGCAGCACCAGCCCAGGGCAGGGCCTTATCATCTGCTGGGGTATTTTCTTTGTCCAAGATCACATTAAGTTAGAAAGAAATCAGGACTGTAGTCACTGCAGCAAAGGGAGAGCCAGCTGTGGGGATTGGCACTGAGGAACGTGGTTTAGTGGTGGGCTGGCAGTGGTAAGTCAGTGGCTGGACTCAGTGATCTTAGAGGTCTTTTCCAACATAAATTATACTCTCATTCATCTCTGCTTTTAATGGCATCAGCCTCCACTGGGTTCCTTCTCATAGGAAAAAGGGAGGATTTGAGGTATTTTTGAGAGGACGTGGCTTCTGCCTTCTTAGTGCCCCTCTCAGCAGAGGTTGGCTGGTGAGGTTTTTAAAACTCATTTCAGATCCCTGGCAAGGAGGAAAGGAGCCCTTGTTCCCTACTGCTTGATCACTCATTCAAGTACAGCTACAGGACATTTGCCAGCAAATTTACCTCTATTTCTACTTTTCTTTAACTGCTACCTCTCATCAGCTGGAGTGGTGGTTCATTATCAAGCTATATTACAGAAATGTTAGGATAAAGCATGCCATCCTGGTTGCATGCTATTTAAAAGCTTAAAGTGATCAACAGAGGGCAACCAGGAATGTCTGTTGAAATACATTGTGTGGTAAACATCCTAGTGAAATCAGTGCAGTTGTTTCTCCCTCTGATAAGGACATTCCTACTCTATTGTAGGTCACAGTAAATATTAAGCAAAAACCACAGAGGTTAGGATGAAGCAAGTTGCTTTTCAGCCAGCTGACTGTTTTCAAGGTAAAAAAAAAAAATTTAAATCCCCTTTCCTTTAAAGTTTAACATATTGGGCTGCTCATGTTCCCCTCAGCCTCACTGCAAAACTTTAGAGGGAGGTTTTTCCTCCTCAATCAAACTGATTTTTCTGTCCCTGACCCTGGTACAATTATGCACGGAGATCTTGTAGCAGTTGATCCCTGTTAAACAGCCACCAATTACCAAAAATTCATGCAGCATTCCTTTCCAGCACAAAGCACGTAATGCTGATTCATGTCAGCATTTTCCCATAAATTTTTATGTAGCAGTTTTCCTGCCCCTGCGCTGTGCAGCTGTTCTGTATGGATGAAGGATGGAGGGAGTGTCCAGAGCAGGTGAACACTGAGGGCAGCACATTTGAGGTAGAGCTGCACCTTGGATGGCTGGGAACAGGGACACAGTGATGGCCAAGGGGTCTGTTCATACAGCAAAAATGAAATGTATGAAAGTGGCCATGAGAAGTTATCCAAGAAGTAATTGTCTAACTCTCTGCTGCAATAAAGAAGAATTCAGTTATTTCCAGCTACCCAGCAATGATGAGGCTCAGCTCACCAGCTGGTCAAGCAAATTTGGTTTATAGTCACTGAGAAGAGTCAGGCAGATCCAAAGGATGATCTGCTCCATGCTGAGGTACAGGTCAGAAGCAGATTTGTTCTCTGCAGTTGCCTGTCTCTCACCATTTAAGGCAGAGGCACGAGATTACTTAAGACTAGACCCCAGATTTTATCACGCTGAAAACTGCCTGATCTGCCTTGTCATTCTTGACTCAAGCTGGCCCCTTCACAGACATGTCCTGCAGGTTAACAAACCCACAGACATTCATCCCCTTCCCAGGGAAACCATGGACCACTAGTGTGATTTTTATGTGAAAGAGATTACATAGAGTATCCAATAGGGAACCATAACCATTTGGCACCTCTTTCTGATGACTCTGGGCCTCTGCTCCTATCCTCAACAGCTTTGGGTTTCTATTTTTGATAAAAGAGACAAGAACAGGTGAGAAGTGCTCCAAGAGACTTATATATTGTAGTATTAATAACAGAGAATAAGAGAAATGTCCCTAGGACTAAATCAAATTATGGAAGAATTCATAAGGGTGCAATAGCAAAGTGTGACTGCTGTTAGAGAGCTTCTCTTTGGATGAGCTTCTGGCAGTGGACAGGCTGTTTCTGAGTGGCTCTCCTCACTTTGTTCCTTCAGTACCACCCCCTCAGGTTTTCTGAGAATCATAGTGTGGTCAGGGTTGGAAAGCACCTTTGAAGGTCACCTGGTCCAACCACCTGAAATGAGCAGGAACATCTTCGACTAGATCAGGTTGCTCAGCCATGTCCAACCTGGACATGAGTATTTCCAGGGATGGGGCATCCACCATTTCTTTGGACAAGTTGTTGCGGTGTTTCACCGCCCTCAAGGGACATCTCTGTCAAGGCAAGGGAAGGACAGAGGGAAGGAGAAAAGTCTCTAACTTCACCTTCTTCCTTCTCTTGCACATCCCTCTGGGATGAAAATATGAGATAAGCCCTCTCCCTCCTAGACCAGCTCTACTCCACTTTCTTCCTAGACTGTATTTCACATTTACATCCTTTCCCACCCTCCTTCATTCTTTGTTCTATCTTCCAGCTCTTCATTGTTCAACTGACCCCTTCACTCACAAGGTCAGATTCCCATTTGGTCCATCTCAGATCCCGTCCCAGTTCCTCTTGGAAAAGAGGAACAGATTAACTGCCCACCAGAGCTTTGTCCCCAGCTGTCCTGAACAGCACCCGTGCACCCAAGGACACAGTGATGTCCTTGAAGCTGATGAGCAATACCCACGTGGGCTGTGATCACTCACCTCCCTCGGTGGGAAGGGTGCTGGGAGACAGCGGCAGCCACAGAAAACACAAAGGGAACTGAAGCACTGGGAGATCATTTTGTGGCACAGCTTCTCTCTCTGCCTTCCATCAGGAGCAGGACACAGGCCCCGCAGTGAAACAGCTTTGGCATAGACAGTTCGGGGAGGTGAGCTGATGTCTGCACCCCAGCCACATGAGATGGTTGCAGGGGTGAAGGGCACAGCTTGCTTTGGATGCCCAGCAACCTGGGGATGCTGGGGTGGCTCTCTCAGAAGGAAGGTGGGTGGCTCAGCAAAGTTTGTTGTAGGTGACACAAGTTCACCTGCCACAGGAGATCCATGTCAGCAGGACCTCTGAAGTCGTAGGTTACCCTGGGTGTGTAAATCTACCAGGTCAGGCATTAAAACACAACCATCTTGTTTTCAACTGGAACAGAACCTATCCAACCTGGGACAACATCTAAGTCTCTACCAATTGCTAAGCCATGAAAAATGCTCAGGTACAATTAAAAAAAGGAAAAGGTGCTTGTCTCTGTGGTCTTGTTCACAGCTACTGTTCATCCCAAAAGATTTTGTTTGTGCCAAGGAGAAACACAGGAATGAATCACTGACAGCAATGCCTCAAGGGAATTGCACAAAACACCAATATTTGGATATATACAGTTAAACACTCTCACTGATATATGCAGGAATGTGTTTGAAGAATTCATTTACCATCTCTCATATTTGGCAGTCTCTGTGAATCTATACCATGAATACTTTTAATCAATGAATGCTCCATATTAATTCTGATTTCCTCCACAGCTCAAGCACAATATTAAAAATGTTCAAAGAAAAGGAAGAAAATTGCAAAGAGCATTAAAAATATAAGAAATGCTTTTTCAGTCAGACCAGTGGTCCACCCAGCCAAATTTTCAGTCCCTGTCCATTTCTAAACCACGATGCACCAAGACAGTGTCTTCCACAACAGAGATGGAAGATGCCTTTGGGACTTTCAGAATATTGTTGATTTCCCAGATCTTCAACAAAAAAGAAATGAAATGAGCTGCTTGGAAGAAGAAGGAATGGAACTGTTCAATTTTTTAAATAGAATAATCCTTCTCCTAAATGCAGTGATTTAAATTATATTAGCAACAAAAAGTATGCAAATTAATGAATTAAAGCTATCTTGTACCCCAGTGAAATCCAAGACAGTTTTGTTATCTCAAGAGGGTCCTGACTTTCTCCAAATTGAGTAAACAGGACAACATTTGACCAACATTCTTTCTATCTCTTGAGAATATTTAATCTTAAGATTTCTTGAGATCCATGGAGATATAGGTTAAACAAGATTCTAATTACTAAATTTAAAACAGCAGAATGCACCAAAAGTATAGAAAACCTTCTTTCTTGTCTGCTTTTTGTATCAGAAAAGCAGAAGACATAAAACTGCCTTGCAAAATTTCATCACATACTCCATAAGCCCAAGCTGAAGAGCTTTGGGTGAGTGAGAATGGGATCCAATGACTATCCCTACCAGGAGATTCTAAAGAGAGGACACAGGTTTTCACTGATATATTTGTCGGTTCTCTTGCTTT
Organism: Corvus cornix cornix; assembly: GCF_000738735.6. NCBI lineage: Eukaryota > Metazoa > Chordata > Aves > Passeriformes > Corvidae > Corvus > Corvus cornix. The sequence goes on along the minus strand of NC_047056.1, from coordinate 108,997,360 downwards.
GTGAGCATCTCACTGTGTGCCTCTTCTAATTGCTTTCCCTACACCACTTGAAGTCCAATACACAGAAGAAATAGGAAGAAAACCTACCAGAAAGCAAAAGGGATTGGATTTGCCTGGTTTTATTACTTCATTTAAAGGAAATATTAAAAAAACAAACCGCAGAGACTAAAAAGTGAGCAGTAAAGCAGATCCACAGTAATCATTTAAGCTCTTACAATCTGAAGTTTCAATAATGACACAGAAAAGGGTGGGTTTTTTTCTTTTAAAATTATGTTCTATGTTGGTAAATATCTCTTTAATTTTATCTGTCTCTGCTCATCCTATTTTCTCCAGGGACCAGCAGCCAAAGTACTGAAACACTGCAAAAATGTTCTATCAAAGGCAGGAAGAAAAGAAGTAACTGAGAATCAGACAGAGCCAAGTGTGATGTGGCAAGATTTTGGGACTAGAGTGGTTCTGAGGTTAATTTACAGCTAAACTGGATTAGCTAAACCCAGACTTTGAATACAAGATGCTGCTGTGCTCTTATCCAAGTCCTAGCAGGGACTTCTACTCTCACAATGCTCAGTAAGATATAACAAGGCACTGCACAAAGCAGATACAGTTGAGGACACTTAACACTCATAGTTGAAAATTCTTCTTTTCTAAGAGATAATTAATCAGTTTCCCCTCTTTTTTATTATTCTGAAATTTGGCATTGTGAAGCAATTTCTCTGCCGTGAAGCATCCCTCCCTTCTCTCCAGCACACACTGGTTTTTAATGAGTTTGGCCATTTGTTAGATGGAGAGAGCCAAAAAAATGTCTAGTTTCAGACATTTTCCTTTTTTATTCTTTTTTCTTTTTTTTCATGGTGCTGGACAAGAATCTAGGAAGGGGAAGTGAGAAGGAGGCATTTAAGTAGGCCTGTGTTTATGCATTAAAATCTAACTAAAGCTGGGGTTCTGCTGACTCCCGCCCAGGGTACTTTTGAATTCAGTACATTCAAAGAGATTTTTGACACCCACACATGAACATCAGCAGGTAGCTTTTATATTTGTAAATTCTGTCTCAAGATCACCTTGTAATGTGTGCCCTTTATGGTAAAATCCTGTGTTCTTAGTAGCCCATAGTGATGAAGACGTTGTCATGTGCGATCCTCTGACAGGTCTTTAATTCTTATTCCACTTATTCCACAGTAAAGCCCATGGCATCATCTGGAATTGTTCAAACACATGCAGATGTGGTGTTTGGGGACATGGTTTAGTGCTGGGCTTGCCAGCACTGGGTTAATTGTTGGACTCAGTGATCTTTCCAACATAGATGATTCTATGATTCTCCTCTTTGGGCTTCCCATTGCCTCTCCTCACTGCAGAGCTCTTACACTGCAAGTTCACTAACACTGTCAGGGCTGGATTTCTGTGTTTCCTCAGTCATACTCTGTGGGAGAGGGTGTCTTGCAGGGCAAGAGGGTATCTTTGCAAGGTCAGCACAGGGCACATTGCAAAGATAAACAAGTGTTAAACAACAGCATGAGACAACCAGGAAATTTTGCACCATCCCAAACCCTTCACCTAGAGATTGCAGGGGCTGCCACTGAACAAGCTCTGCATGCCTGGAAAATTATCTCGATGCAGCCTCTGTGCTGTGGAGGACTGGGAGGACACAAACGAAGTCCAGCAGATGCTGAGGTCTCGGTTCAGACCACAATCACTGGTCCCCAGTGAGGTTCTGGCAGGGCCCAGGACCACAGTGTGCAAGGTGCTGTGGAAACACACAGCTGGAGAAGCTGCCCATCCTCCACAAATCTTCCCATTCTGGTGCTGGACTTTCTTTATTTGCTGTATTTCACAGTGTGAACTGGTGATGCTGCCAAAGGAGAGGTCCCTTCCCTCTTTGTCCTAAGCTTGCATCTCCTGCCTGCCAAGCTTGTGAGCAGCTGCTTATGTGGTGTGTGGTGAAATGGATTGGAGAAAAAAATCCAGGTTTATGCAAACTGAACAGGAGGGGAAAAAATAAAAGAAAAACCAAGTATTTAATCCCCTCATCCCCTCCTTGCTGCCATCTGGCAGAAGGTTTCTTTAACATCTCTGCTCAGACCCCCCAGTCTGGTGGAGATATCAGCTGTGCCACACCTGAACAGCTCCATCCTCAAGGTGGCTGTATTTCACAGCTGAGTATTTGTCCTCACTCTGGGTACACAATCCCTATTATCTTCAAGGAGAGTTTCTGATTTGGATGTGCCTCTTCAGCCAGAACAAAGCTCAAAACATGAGAAGTCAAAATTTAGGCTCTGAGGTCCTGAGTCAGGCTGCCTAACCAAAGCGTCAGCTTGGAAATGTCAGGACTACTGTGAAAATGTCAGGACTACTGCACTGCCTGCTCCAGGAAAAGAGAACAGGGCACCCATGGAGGGCAACTTTGATCTTAAATGGATTGAACCTCATTCTTAGGGATTTTAGCCCTCATAAATCCTGTGATGCCCCAAAGCCTAGTTTAGGCACCTTCATAAAACGCTTGAAGTTAGGCTATATGTGTTCCTAGACGTATATGTTAATGTAGTGCTGCTGTTAAGAATGAGCTCAAGATACAAAGTAAGATGAATATTTAATTACTGTGTATAAGCACTTCTGGAGAAATGCAGAATATACTCTGTAAATAATAATAGTATTAACAACCATCTTTTCAACTTGTTTCAGATGTTTCTCTGCAATGCATTAAAGCTTTTCTTCCCAAATATACATTTTACAATTACTTTAATGCAATAGATGTTAAAAAACAAAAAAGGCTTTTCAAAATCACCTGCTGTGCAAAGTGATTTTTCAATTTTATTAGTATAGTCTGTTTGGAAAGGTTTTGGTTCTGGCAGAACAGGAAGGATTGGACTTTTAATTTTAAAACAAAAATGCTGCAGATGGTGGGACCTTGTGGTATCTAGCCACCTTTGGATTTCAAGCAAATATTTAGGGAAAAAATTCTGATAGAGTAAGCCAAAGAGTAATCAGATGGTAAAGCACTTCCAGATGATAGAATTCCAGCATTTGTCTTCTGAGTACTATGCAAAATCTCTGTCTCCCTGCTGCAATAAACTGCCAATATCTGGCAATCTGTTTTGGAAGAGGATGGCATTTAATTCCAGTTCCTTCAGTGGGAGCTAATTCCTTATTTAGATTAATGTATTTTAGTTCTTTTGAAACTGTCTAATAATAATTTCCAAAAAGAGATTTTCAAAGTCCTGTCAGAGACTTAGAGTGAGAAAAAGTTGCAGTGGACTTGAGAAGGACCCTAGATTTTCACCATGGTTATTCTGGGAGGTTTTTTCTCATGTCAGTGCAAACACAGATTATTCCCTAGGATTTTTGGAAGTGCTTCACCTGACAAGATCTCTAGATTTAGCATATCCTCATGCTTGCAGACATTTCATGGAACTTTTTTTTTGGGTGATTTGAAATAAACATATAGTGGCATTCAGCTCACCTAATTTTAACCATCTGAAAGGTTAATGCATAATATGAATATTATTTATCTGGTCCATGATGTTTTTGAATGGTGAGTTTATCCTGTCCTAATTCAAATGTTTAGAAAAACTAAAATGAATTACTCCTGGAGGTTCACCCTTCTATCCTCTTATGCACATTGGGCCCACTTTAGATTAGATGCTGAATAGAAAAGGGCTCAAATCAGAGGAAACAGATATGTTCCTATCATGACCCTCTGCATGAGCAGCCACAGACTGCTCCATCACGGACCCCCAGTGGCAGGGTCACAGCCTGATTTTGAAAACAAGACCAGGTCCCATCCACTGCAGCAAAGGTCCTGATGTTGTGGACAAAAAGAGGAGAAGAAACGGCCTGACTCCACAATTCTTTTCAAAAACATCACCAGCCATTTCCTAGACACTTGGTCTGCAACCATGCTGAAGTTGGACAAGAAACAGTAGGAATGATCCAGCTGAATATTTCATAACTATCCTGTTCAACTAAGTTTTAGGACTATCTGCTAATTCTTCCCTGGCACAACCAGAATACAATTAAGAAATGACAAAATTCAAGAGGGACAAAACAGAGCCAATTTCTGACATTAGGGGTATGAGGATTTTCAAATTTGAAGTGCTGGGGACCAATCAAACAATGCACAATATGGCAAAAGGACTTTTAGAAATCATCCAAATCCAAATCAAATCACCCATCAAAAATCCACAGTCAGCACAAAACTCCAGAAGAGGACTTGTTTCATTCTAGAAAGAGAACAAAAGGACCAAAGAAAAGAAACATTCCGTCAAGGCTTCCCTGATAATTTAACACATCCTCTGCAGCCTCCAAAGCACTGTTCAAGCCCTACACAGGGAACTGTGTGTATCCTGCTGAGCTTGATCTGCAAGAAGGTGAAGGAGGAAGGAGAACATCGAGTACTGAAGTGTCTGTACTTGCAAAGCAGTATCAGAATCAGAAGTAAAAGTGCCTTTTCTCTGGGGGCTGCAAAACTCCAACTTCAATCAACTTTGTGTTTGACCTTGGTCATGTCATTTCAGTGCTGCACCTTCACTTTGAGATCTGCAGAACTCAGCTAACAGGAATCAGTTCCAAGAGAGGACCCTACTTTGCCCTTTGGACACCAGAATGCAAACAAAGCTCTTCAGAAAATGATATTATTTTCTGCTCAGCTTTCTAACTGCTCTGGATCTGTCTGTGTAAATTCTGTGACTCAGCTGCTGCTGACATGTCCTCCTTGCTTAATATTATCTGTGAACTTCACTCCTGTGCAATTCAATTCCGTTTCCCGATAATTAATAGAGATGTTAGATGAGACCAGACCTAACACAAATTCTCCAGATACCCTGCAAGATACCTTCCATAAACTTGTTACATTATCATTTATCATGATTCCTCATTTACAATCTTTCAGCCAGTTTCCAACCCACATGACTGATTTCCCACCCAAGCCAATCTGAATTAATTTCCCTATTAGGGTTTCCTCATAATCCTGCACAGGCCAGGGAATGGGTTAGACTGACCTTATAAAACTTTTATGTCTTTGACCTCTTGATGTTACACAGAAGAGGGTCATAAAACTGCAACAGCTCTTTGGATTTCTCCAGCAGCACCACAGCTCTCCTTTATGATAGGAAAAATCAATGTAAAGGAGAAATCACAGCAGAATATGAATTCTTGAAGGCATAGCCCTACACCAAAACCACCATCCCACACCCCAGACTGCTCCTTTACCAAACAACATCTGAAATGTTGTCCCTTGTGTCCAGTGTATCCTTATTGAAGAGGCTGTGGGAAAAGCCAATTCAAATGGTTTAGGTGTGAATCTGAGTTTTTTGAGCTTCATCCTGGGCTATTCCCTATCCTGGTTACCTTTTTCTAGCTGCTCTAAAGGAAATGAAAGCACATCCCATTCTGCCTTATTTTTCTTTGTTATTTTTGCTACTTCAAAATGTAATTGAGTTCTCCACAACAAAAGTATCAGAATAGTTCCTAAAGGAGCTTTGTTCAGATCTGTTAAGTAGTGACAAATGACTTGTTTTAACTTGCCTTTTAAGGTGAATATTGTGATGAAAAGACCATGGATCTTATGCAATTACAGCATTTGGCACTTATATAAGACAAATTTCCCTTCATGGACATCCTCTTTCTCCCACTTCCAATATTTGATATTTGAGGCAAGAAGATGGTAAAAGTTGTAACGATACAAGCTTTACTCTTCTAGGAGTAAAAAAAAAAAAAAAAAAAAAAAAAAGCCACCCTTTTCTTTAAAATTGAATTCCCCAAATCAAAACATCAAATGCTTTATGAGATCAGGGGAGCTCTTAAGCTTGTCAAGGTTGTGAAATTTATTTTAGGGTATATACCCAAAACCTAATGCTTGTGCTAATCTCAAAGCCTGGGGAAAGAAAGGAGTGGAGAGACATTTGTAAATCTTCAGAAATGTTCACATTTCTCTGCTGGTGTCCCAAATTTCTATGCAATTTACAATGACAAATCTGTTGTGCACCAACTGGCTGACCAGTGTTTTCTACATGCAGTTGGGAAATCAGTTATGGGCAGGAAAATTAAGGTTAGTTAACAAAGAAACACCACTGTTAGAATATTTACTGACAGACATTCCAGCCACTCCTGAAGAGAAGTGGGTTTGTCATCTGGATGCAAAAGTCTACATGGTGAAATCTCTCAGGGAATTTTTTATGCTTAACTGTGAATAAAACCTTACTCAAGGAGTCAAGAGCATGAACAAACTGAACTGTGGATTGTAGGGGAAATATGCTCATGAATATTTCCATGTTGCATCTACTCAGCACTGCGTTAATGTACTTAGTTAATGTATTAAAATCTGCACTAAGAAATCATCCTGGAAAATGTTTAGGAAAAAGGTGATTTATATTTAAGTTACAGATTCTGACAAAGAGATGGAATTGCATCATGAAATACTGCTAACATCTTTCTTCTTAATGAACTGCACAATTTTTCACAAACTAAACTGGCTTGGAAATGGAAGCCAGGATCACTTGTCCCATCAATACAGTGCCTTGGTCTCCAGTGTAAAACTGCATTAACAAGAGCCAGAGCACTCTCCTGGGGGGTAAATTTGTGTGCAGGGGGACTGGGCTGTGTCCTCAGCCAGTTGGGTGACTTTATTTTGCTGCGATTTTCCTTCCCTAAAGTTTGAACATGGGAAAACACCTCCTCTTAAAGTGACTTTGTTTTTTTCCTCCTTTATTTTCTAATCTAAGGTATAACACGTGAGAAAAATATTTTTGGAATAATTTTGAAAGAGTACCTAGAAACAACTTTAATACAAAAAAATATTGGAACATTTTGTTAGGGGCATGTCAAAATGAAACTGTGGGAATCCCTTTCCATCCTCCAAAATGAAATCAGGGGCAGTGTGGACATTGTTTCAAAAATGCTTTTGGTTTCAAGAGCACTGTAACTTCAGATGGAAAAAGATTCAGCTGAAGATTTTTGGGCCAGCCAGGTCATGCATGCTTTAGTCCAGGCAATGCAGCATTTAGAACAGAAGCAGCAAAACCCTCCATGGTCAACTCTGAATTGTAGCACCCTTTAAGAAGCTGTTGACACATGCAAAAATGCAGTACGCATGTGGTAAGAATAACACCTGCCCATCAGACTGACAACACTCATGTAATGCTGGGGGAAACAATTACAGGAGTTGTAAGGAAAGCAAGACCCTGTCTTATATGAGGGCAGATTTTCTGTCTTGTTTCAGTGCCAGACTTGGGCATGAGGTTTGGATGCCCCCTGAACAGGCCCTGTAGGTGATCTTTATCTTTACATATTGCGAGAGGCTACATGTCTGTTGTTTGGGCTTCCCTGTGGAAGAATTTAATGGGGCCTCTCAGGCCTCCCACCATTAGCACAAGGCAATGACTGTGGCAGACTGGAGACATCTTTAATCCCCCTTCATACCCTTGCTTACACTGCACTGCACTAAGAGTCTCAGTGGTGTGTGTTGCCTTCAAAGGTGTGGGGCAGAAAGGCAGGACTCCCCTTTACCTTCTCAGATGCCCTCAGCACAGACAAGCAGGCTTTAGGGCTTGTGAAATTTGTAAAGAAGAATTTTTCTGCAAACCAAATATTTGCCATCATATGTACTCAGGAAACATTACACACATGTGGTGCCAACTCATTTTTTTAGCTATAGACCTTTATCAGACCAAAACTTTCTGCAAATTAGCCAGCTAGTGACATGCCAGTCTCACAACCCATGATCACCCAGCAGTTCACTGGCTGTGATGCCAGTTTGCTGGCAAGAGTGGACTGGAGGAAGGTGTATTTGGTGGCAAAGCATGAAACTGGGGAGAAAAGCTGATCTGGCCAGCTCACAGCTGTGAGTGCTGTCTGGTGTCTCGCAGAGTATCACAGGGCATGCAGAAATGCTGTTGTGTAGGAGTTGCCTACCAATGTATGAGTGGTGCTACGGAGAAGAAAAGACTTCAGCAAAATTTCATACCGGAGCTGCCACCAAAAAAATGATTGCCAGTTTGCCCTTGAGCTGATTCCACAGTAAATCTTTTTAGCTGGAAATCTTCCTGCCACCACCAGCTCACCCTTGCTAGTGTCATCAAAGATCTCCAGTACCTCACCTTAAGCTCCTGCTCCCAAGTGGCCTGACCAGTGTAAAAGTGAGGCTAATTCTCACCCAGCGAGTCCAGGGCTAGGGCAATGACATGTGCCACTGCATGTGATCGTCTCTGCAATGCTCAGGAGCTCGGTCACTGCTCTCTCCCTTTGTAGGATGCTTCACAGCCTCACTTCCAAGAACTTCCTTTCCTGCCTATTCACATGAGCACCTTGCACCTTGGTAGGTAGGAAAACAGAGAACAAGACAAATACAGTGAGAAAAAGAGGTATAAAAGACTTTATAGCTTGCTCCTTCGGCCTCTCATTGTCCTCCCTTCTTTCCATCACACACAGCATCTGCTTTCCTACATTGTTGAAGACTTTCATTTGTATTTAAAGCTGTTTTACTGCTCAAGTCCCAGCCACGTCTCACTGTTTGCAGTTTGAAGGGGCAGTGGATGTGGGGCCTGCATAAATTAAAAGCCTTCAATACAAATGCGAGATCACGGTTTCCCCAACTCAATTCACTTCTCGTGGAAAACCAGTCAGCAGGTATTTTGATTGTGACTTCTGTAAAAACCACTGCACAGAGTGCATAGAGGTCTTTTATCTCAATGTCTGAAGAGGTTTAATACGGGTTTTGCTCTTAGATTATTATTTTCCAAATGCCTAGCCCAGCCTTATCTACCTCATTGTTTGCCAACTAGAATATGTATATAAATGCATACCCACACATGCATAAAGGATGCTAAATAATTTAAGAACTTCTTTTTGGCCGTATATATCAATCTAATTTTGTGCTTACAAAGTTCCTCTCACTTTTACCATGGAACATATATGAGAATCTCCTCTCCTCTCCTCTCCTCTCCTCTCCTCTCCTCTCCTCTCCTCTCCTCTCCTCTCCTCTCCTCTCCGAATATGTCACATCTTCTAATCCATTTTATTCCCTTGCCTTGCTAGCATGGTGGTATCTGAATTTGTTTTAATTCTTGTTACAGATACCAAGAATACCCATTTGTTGTAAATCTGAAGAGAGAAGTTCAGAGCCCTCCAACAGCTCCCACAGCCAGTAGAGTAAGGGGCTACAAAGACATTTTGGGAAAACACAGAGATGGCTGTTATAAGAAGATACCATGTCAGTGTAGAAACATTGGCAAGCATTAACCAAATATTTAGTAAAGGAAATAAATGGGTTTTTATGTCCACAGAGGACTATCTTTTTTAGGAAGAAAGTAAAGTTCTACTGGACTTTCTCCCTTTGGCAAGCAGATGACATCCATCCCAGATCCACAGGGATGAGCCATTGATACTAGCAGAAGGGATTTGTAATTGCATCTTGCTCTTCTCTCCTCCTAAACAACCTTCCAATTGCTTCTTTATTATTATTCACATCAAGGCCTGGCATTGCACAAAAGGCCATGTCCCCCTGCAAGTGCTGACAAAACTAAAAAGTGGAATAGCTGGGAGGGAAAGGCAGGAAGCAGACGACCAAGGTCATCCAAAAGGTCAATGGAGAATATTTTCTTTGCAGTCTTCTATATGGCCACTGCTCTCGACTGCTGGATGTGAAAGAATGAGCCCCACACCCAAGGAACTTTCTGTCTACACCCCTGGTCAGCTGAAGGTGGAATTTCCCTCTGAGACTGACAAGGAAAGTTAAGTTCCAAACAGAAGAACGGCAGTGAAAAGACCACCCAAACACTCGTTCTTGCTTTGATAGGTCTCTGCTGCCTTTCTGCTGTTTGTTTATGTTGGAATAGCTTATCATGGTACAGGTTAACCTAGTTTCATGTCCCTGGTGCAGCCAGGACTCATAGTCTGGCCTTGCTTTTACAAAACAGAATTATCTTAACACTTGGTCTATCGAAGCCAAGGAAGAGACCTTTTCTAATGTACTAAGCAAAGGAAGAAGTGGAGAATTCTCCTAAAAATGCAAGGAAAAGCTTAACTTCTTGCCCACACTGAGCAGACAGGCTGCCTGATCACATGCTCAAGAACTGATATCTGCAGAGACATCTCCCAGCAAAGGCACAGCTCCACTAGCCCATCCAAGTGAGGAGGGTCAGGAGCCCTCCCCAGTGCTGCTGAACAGTACGGAAACACAGCTGGAAGAGTAAAAGGGTCTTTTTTCCCCCCAAATTAGTTTCCCAATCTGTGAGCCAGAAGATGCTACTAGCCTTCAAACATTTTCCACTTGCTTTCATGTTACTGAGCAGCTATTCCGAGCTCAGCCTGCCCCATCCTGTCTTCATCTGAGAGGCTGAGATGAAAACTATCTGCAGCCTCCAGCCTCCCTCATCTGATCTTCTCCCTGCACGTTTCATTATTTTGCTTTGACTTGGTAGCTTTTTCCAGCCACAGAGCACAAGATTCTGAGCCACATGCTTGGATTGGGACGGGAGGTATCACAAATGGGTGCAGAGCCACACTGCCTCTAAGGAAGCATCTGCTCATTGGAGTTAGGGCAACCTTATACTCTAACTGATTTTACTGAAGGAATAATCAGAGTGTTTTATTATTGGTGCATAGATGCCTACGCTGATGTAGGTGGGCTCTGGTTTCATGTCTTCCCCGTCCCATGGAGATGGCCTGTGCCTCAGGGACATCTAAGGAGGGATTAATCTTAGAGCAGTCAGAAAGACTCTGCAAATGTAAATGGAGAAAGACTCATTTAAAAATGCAGCTGTTAATGTGAGAAAAGTTGAGAATCTGGCCAGTAGCAAAACTGCAATTAGCTGTTTCAAGATGTTAAGTGAATGCAAGTAATGCTTCAGCTTAAGCAAGAGCAGATTCAATATCCAGCTGATGTGTTTATCACAAATGTGGTAATAGAGATTTCTGGTTTATTGGCTGCTATTTCACCTAGTGTTCATAAATGACTGATACTTAATTAATTGAAGGCAGTATTACAGAAACCAATCTGCTGACAAAGGTTCCTTTAAACCAGCAGTTGACATATTTATTTTGATCTCAGACAGGCAAGTTCTCAGTTATTATCTTTCTCAGACACACTAGCAAATAAACATGAAAAGAAATAAAGAAACAGTAAAGATGAAATGCCTGAAATAATGTTTTTATTTTTTTTTTCCCCTTCCAGATAAGGACTCTGTTCATAAATAATTTTCAGTATTTTTGTTTGCAGTTTTTTTGTTTTTTTCTGGAACAGGACAGCAAATTTTCTGAGGTTATAGGCGAATTAGGGTCAAAAAGCAATCTTTTCCCTCATATTTCATGGTACATGAGAAATAATCCTCATGTAATCAATAATTCTGTTTATACCAACAAATAAATGGTACCTCAGACCACATTTTGAGGGCACTATGTGCCCACTTCTAAGAACACTGTGCACCACTATCGGCAGGATGGAGTAGATTTACCAACCCGGAGTGGGCTCGCTCCCATGCTGTCTCCCAAGTCATGCCCAGTCACTGTTCTGGAAGTCTCAACTAACAGAAACAATGCTGATATATGCCAAAAACTTGAGATTTAACAGTTTGATGACTGATGGTGAGTGCTCAGTGTAGGTTTGCCCAGTCTATGCAAGTTAGGGCACAGTCCAGACCCCAAGCACAGGAACATCATTTTTATGTCCTGAAATGAGGAAAGCATGGGCAGTGTTTCTCCAGGAAGTATCTCAAAAGTCTTCATCAAGGCTTCATGCATCCAGCTTTGTTTTCCTGCTCTGCTATAGTCTATCTGCATGACCTTGGGCAAGTCACTCTCTGGCTGGTCTGCAGACTGCAGTGAACAGGCTACTGTGTCCCCAAAGCAATGGGAGCTGGTGTTTTCCTATAGCCTGGTTCACCTGCACTAGCCTTCAACGACCCCTGAGTTGCCAGAGTGGGCTTTAAACCCATCTCAGGCATTGGAAACCAGCCTTCAGTCTCTGCTCTGAATGTGAGTGCTGTGTCTCTGCTCCTTCTCTGGTGAGTGGAGACACCAACTTCCTGACTTACAGAGGGATAGTGAAAGTAGAAGTATTTAGGGCTATAAGTTCTTCCAACACTATAGCAAGTAACAGTTAAACAATTATCCTTCACATCCAGATTTCCTCAGGAAAAGTCAAGCACCTTCATCAGATTTTGCAGCCCAGTAACAGCTGCTTCAAAGCCAGAGCAGTTTGCTGAAACCTGCTTGAGTGTTTCCCACAAAGTTCCCATGGGAAACCTGCCAAGAACTTCAGCCAGCCTCACCTGAGATGTTTGAACCTATTTGGCCTCCATCAGGAGATGAGAAGAGAGACAAAGTGAAAGCTACTCACAAGGTTGAGGGAAATAAAAAATTAGAAGGGGTTTTTGCAGCTCCCAGATGGAGCAGGAGTGGAACAGCTCAACACTGTCATTGTGGTTCCCAGACCAGCACAGTTCGACACTTGACCCATGGCAGCTGCAAACTAAACACATCTGGGGCACCTTCATGGTTTGTAAATTCCCATATGGTTCTTAGAATAATTTTGCTCAGTCTGAGGCCATTATCAAAAGAACAAATCAGAGCAAAACCTATCAGTATTAACAAAGCAAACGTGACCTTTGGAAAAATGAGGTAACCTAGAAATCCTGGTGGGTCTTAAGGGTGCAAGAAAGTTTAGCTGAGAAGAATCCCAAGGGCATGGACCAGTGAATGTGATGAACACTGGCCCACACTGAATAAGGGCAGGCAGATTTGGCCCTCTTATTTGCAGTACCATGAGGTTTAGCCACAACTTTTCCTTAGTGTCACAACTCAAGTACAAAGAAATAAAAAAACCCACAGATACAGCCACAGGGGTTGTTTCCCTTCTCTGAACATACAGAAGTTTATCTACCCAAGTGGGTGCAGCATCCGAGATGTTTCTGGTTAAACACGAGACACCTCAAAACAAGAAATACAGGCCTGAGTTTCTACAGCCTTTGCTCAGAGCTGCAAAGAGAGGAAGGCCAGTAAACAGTGTGGGAGCTGGGATTAAATCAAAATTTTACCCATAATTGTAGGAGATCATGAGATGTTGCCTACAACTTCCTAACTGTTGGTAGATGGGACAACAGAAATGACAGTGATGAACTAGTGAACTAATTTATACAAAACAGTAATTTAATCCCAGCAGCTGGAGTCAAAGAGACCTGAGAAGGTGAGTCTCTGCAGATACACTGTTGCTGAAGACCAGCCCAGGTTCAGGACTGACCACAGCTCCATAATAGAGCCCTTACCACATAAGAAGAAGGAAAATAGTGCAAGGTGTGTTTCTCTTTTTCAATAAAAGCAGGAACTCTCCCTATCCACAGAAATGGGTTGTAATTGCTGGCTTTTCTCTGAAGTGCAGTCACAGACTTCGGCAGCTTTACCTTCTTTCACTGGGAAGGAGGCAGAAAGCTGCCTGCTCTGTCCAGCTTTAAACTGAGATACTTAAGGGCATTTATTCCCTCACCCAGAAGATGATACACAACAGCTCCTTGGGGGATTGAAGGTGCTGGGCTGGTGTTTGGCAGTGGTCAGAGTTAGACTTCTGTGTTATGGGAAAACCTTTCTCTCAGTGTGAATTATCTGGAAATCCAATAAGTAACTAACCCAGACCACATTATCTTTTCCTTTGCTTTTCTCTTTACAAAAACAGGAGCTGTAGGCAATCTTTTAATTAAAAAAACACATTGCAAGTGACCGCATCCTAGTTTTGACAAGCTCAGTTAGGGTTTCCCTACAGAAGAAAATTAATCTGGATTGAGAGAATAGGGTGACTATTTCTGAATAAAGCTGGTTTATAACACTGTTAGTCTAGATTATCAGTGTTCTCCACTGAACTACCTTAATCTTAATTTTAAAAATAAGCAAAATGTAGAGGACACAGTTTAATTCTGCAATAGCGGAATTGCCTTTGCAGCAAACTAGAAGATAAATCTTGTTCAGGGATATTTAATCCACAGTAACTTCTTTTTCTGAGCACTCTTTGCACTCAGGACTTTCCAGCAGTGGCAAGGACACCTTTCCATTTCCACACACTCAACTCAGGCAGCCACAACTCTGTACAAAGAAATTACTGTAACATCTACAGCCACGGGACCAAATCGAAGCTGTTCCACCTGGCACTTTTACTGAAGAAAAAAGAGCAATAAAATCAATCTATGTCTCTGCTTCAGATTTCAGAACAGGGATGACTTCATGGGATTTTTTTTCTCATAAATATATAGTAAGAAACGAATTAAACTTCGGGATCTTAGCGCTGGTACTTGCAAGAACACCCCCCTTATGCCCGAGGAACTCTTTGAAAAAGGGGCAGTGGCAACCCCAGAGATCTCTGGTTTACAAGAAGGAGCATATCCTCTTCCCTATGATCTGAGTCATGAGTAAATAGTGTACTAGGGAGTTTGTTACACTCTGTTAAATAAATCTTGCCTCTGGTGCAATGCCCAGGGGAGCAGGCAGATATATGGTAATCCACAGAAACTTCTTTCATGAGCCACCTGCAAACTTTGTGCCTTATTTACTCACAGCAGGCTAATCCTGGTGAGCGGAATTGCTCCAGATGGGAGGGAAAGCAGATGGGTGCTTGTGTGCCAGGGAAATAGTCCTGAGATAATTTGTGCCAAATTGTTTATTCTTTCAACTGGGGGACTGAAACTTCTTTCACCTTTTACCTTGTTTCAACTTTGCTGGAAGCCTCTAGCTGGTGGGATCCATCCCAAAACTCCAGCCCATCCATCAGTGACAGAGTTAATAATTTTCACACTGAGAGAAAAAAAAAAACCAACCCACTTCCCTTCACCTTCTTTGCATGCACGTAAAGAAGGCAGGACACCTGAAATTGCTTCTGGCCCAAACCTCCTGCTGCTCCTACAGCACTGGCAGGGGCAGGGAGACACAGGACCTCACTGTGCCTTTGAGGAAAGATTTTTCTGGCCACATTAAAGACAAATTATTCCACCACAGCAGGGAGGCTGGAAAAGGTGATTGTGCAAACCAGCTCTCAACCCCCCACCGACCTCCTGTCCCTTTTCCCGCAGGTATTGAACCTTCAAGGCATTGCAAGGTCTCCCGTTGCTCAGGCTCTTCTCCGCTCCCTTCTTGTCCTGCTCCAGCAGCGTCCAGTCCCCCACCCTCCCTCCTTGCCCAGAACAAAAGCAAGGCACCGGATTCAGCTGCTTCACGAGGAAAGCCCAGATCACACACATTTCGATAGAGAGAGATAGATATGAATATATTTCTCTTTGCTGTTTAGGACAAGAAATGAAGTGCTGCCTCTTTAATTGGCAAAAGCATGCAGTAAGAGCATACCTTTAATTTAGTGTTGGGATAGCTCACTTGCACCCTGGCTGTTGTCTTATTGGAGAGGGCAGCCTGCCTCAGATCCTCTAGCACTGAAATAATATCATCCAGCACGCATTTCTTATCCTGATTTCTCAACACACACAGATGGGAAAAAGTATAATTATAGCCTTTGTAGTTCACCTTCATTTCCAGCACGGCTCGGTGGATCTGCAGGATCACATCAGCCTGATGCAAAATATTGCCTCCGGGTTTGGAGAGGAGAATCACCCTGCCATACCTCCCCGGGGTGTGCAAGTCCGAATACAGCTGGCTTTTGGATTGATCGAGGGAGAAAAGGCTGCTGGCTAAGCTCCTCTCGATCTTGGCCAGGCTGTGGCTGGGGGCTACCAGGCTCTCCAGGTCAGTGTCAGGCTGGAAGCGGTTGAGCAGGCTGAAGCCGAAGATGATGGTCAGGACTGCGGGCACAGTGAGGAAAAACACCGGATGCCTGCTCACGAATAAGCCCAGCTTGTAGAAAAACGACTGGAGCCCTCTGTGTATCACCTGCCGCAGCATCCTCCACCAGATCCAGCCTGCAGATGCTCCTGGCCGTCTTAGAAAGCACATGTGACATGTGTAGCTCCTTACCCCTTCCTGCCAGTTTCCCTTTCTCTCTCCCTCTCTCTCTACTACTCCTTTAAAAGACTGCAGCAAGTTGCAGCAAGACAGCCAAATATTGATCAATGGGGTGTGTGTGTGCGTGCGGGTGTGTGTGTGTGCCGGAGATGGAAGGGACCGGGCAGGGGAGGGAGGAGGGGGGGGGGTCCTTGCCTTTTTTTTCCCTCTTTCTCTCTTTTTTTTTTTTCCCCCCGCTCTCCTCCCTCCCCCCAAGCCAGGCAGCATCGCCGCTCCCCTTCCCCTCCCTCCCCTCCCGCCCGGTGCCCCCCTTTCTCCGGCGAGGCTCGGGCGTTGCACCGGGAGCGCTGCCGGCTCCGCAGTGCCCGCTCCGCTCCGCGCCGCGCGTAGCCCCGCGCCCGGCCCCGCTGCTCCGGGAGGTGCGGGCAGCGCTGCCACTTTCCCCCTTCCGCCCCTTCGCACACACACACGCACGGAATTCGCCGGGGCCGGAGGATGATGCTGCATTTTAACGTCCCCCGACCCCTCCGTGCCCCTCCCTCACTCCCCCTCCCCATCCCCGCCGGTTGCCGGAGGAGGGAGAGCTCGGCCCGGAGACTTGGCGATCCGCTTTCCCACAGCAGCAGCAGCAGCAGGCACCGCGCTCCACTCTCGTCCCCCGGCTGCAGCAACCCCACGCCGTACTCCTCTCTCCATGCCCCGGTTCCGCAGCTGCTGCATCTCCTCGCCGCGCTTCGCTCTCATCCCCCTGTCCCACCGCATCCCCCCCGTGGAGCTCCGCTCTCATCCCGCTGTCCCACTGCATCCCCCCCGCCGCGCTCCGCTCTCACTCCCCGGTCCCACCGCATCCTCCCCGCACTCGGCTCTGCCCCATCCGCGCTGTGGTTCTCGGGGGTAGGGGGACACGCGACACACGGCACACACCGCTCCAGGCAAAACTCCCAGCCCAAATTTCTCCTTTCCCCATGTGCTGCCCGGGGTCGCCCCGGCGGAGCTGCCCCGTGCTCCTAAGAGGAGGAGGGTGACCCTGGGAAATGCTGGACACAAGGGCAGGAAGGGGAGAGGAGCTGCTCCTTTCTGCTGCCCCACACCCTGGCACATGTCCCTTGGCCAGCTGCTCTCTCAGCAGTGACCCAGGGGAGGTAGGACACATCTCTTGACACCCTCCAGCTGAAAAAGAGATTTTCCAAGCAAAGACACCACCAGACCATTACATAAGAGGAGGAAGATTCTGCAGCTCCTTCGGACCAAAGGAGAGCAGCAGAGAAATGCATTTGCAGCAGGCAAGCTGCCCACCAACTCTCCAGACAGCAAGGTCTGCTCCTCTGGGAGCCTAAGCCAGGACTGCCCGGGACAGCAGGTCCAGCCCCAGCAGAGCTGACAGGAAAGGCAGGAGGAAAGGCAGGCTGGCTTTATACTTTTAATTCTAAATCCCAGAAATGTAATTAAAAAGCAAAACCCAAAAATGCAGATCTCTGCTTGGTGTCTCCCCTTTCACCAAATTTCTGTTATGTTTTAGCAAGTTTTGTCAAGCAGAAATTATTTATTATGGTATGGGACCAAGGACACTGCAAAGTCTGAGAGAACAAAGCTCTTCCATAATAAACCCCTACAGAAACAGGAGGGTGAATGGAAACTGGGGAGCCCAAAAATGTCAGTTATCAGCCGCTGTCGGATTCAGTACTACACAAACAGCAGGCTGCACTCAGCTTGAAGTGTTTATCAGTGTTCTGGAGAAGAAACAGCATATTCAGCAGTCCCTTTCATGCTGACATGCCTTCTACACATGCTTCTTCTGCTACTAATGGTTGGACTTGATGATCTTTGAGGTCTTTTCCAACCTTAATCATCCTCTGACTCTATGATTCTGTGTGGATGAACAGGACTGGAGGAGAAGGAGCCCATCTGTGACGGCTTTGGAGGGCCTACATTAGGGCGCAGAGACAGGGATTCAGATTGGGAGCCTGAACTCCTTCAGAAGTGTGGAAACAACTGCCTTAGTAAAACTGGCTTAGTTTTTAGGTATTTGATTGGGTGCTGCAAGCACATAATGGCTTTCAAAATCAGGCTTTTTTTATTTAGTGGCCTAGATATTGTTGATCTTCAAATGCGGACTGGAGTTCTTACAGGCAACATGAAGGAGAGGTCTAAGGTGGGAAGTTCTGTAGAAAAAACCCTGTCAGCCATCTATTTGCTCATCATAAGATACTGCCTTCCTCAATAACCCCAGGAAATGCTAATCTCCGTTGGTACATATTACAGCTCTTTGTCTATTTTATGATGTACTTATGCCAATGGTTGAGTGCTCCCAGTGAATAAAGTCTAAATGCAAAGGTTTTATCGAACCTTTGTACTTACACACTGAAGTGAGACCTTCAGTGGGAGCCCAGAGCCTGATTCCTAATTTCTACATGTTCAGGCTTCTAACAGCCCTTGACAGAGTATGTGACCATGTCTAAGCTTGGGGTGGCAGAGATACCTGAGCACTATGGGCCTGGAGCCTTTGGATCCTTGGCACTTACTGCTCCTGTGACTGAGATGGAGTTGGGAGCTGGTCTAACAGGGAGAAACCTAGAATCACTTCTCTTGGTTGCTGTGGCCTTGCCCAGTGGGTCCTTCACAGAGCTGATAATTGCTCAGGAGCTTGGCCAGATCACAAAATGATAGAATGGTTTGGGTTCTAAAGGACCTTAAAGAACATCTTGTTCCAACTCCCTGCCATGGGCAGGGACACCTTCCTCTAGGCCAGATTGCTCAAAGTCCCATCCAACACAGCCTTGAACACTTCCAGGGATGGGGCAGCCACAACTCTGAACAACTTGTTCCCATGACTCACCACCACCACAGTAAAGAATTTCTTCCTAATATCTAATCTAAATCTACAGGTTTTTGACCTTAAAACCATTCTCCATTGACCTGTTAGGTCACAGACAGTAATTGAGGTGATTCATTACAGCTGGTGACCGCAGGAACAGTTCAGGAACACAGCACAAGTTGACTGGACTACCTTGGGATAGGCAGGTCCCTCTAGTGCCTGAATAAGATACAGCAAAGGATGATTTTTTTCTGCAGCTTCTGGAGGTCTTGGACAGCACCAGGACAAGAACTGCCAGGATGCTGCAGTGGAGAATTCCAACACAGCATTGCTGAAATGAAGACTGTACAAAGAGGGGGCAAATAAAGTTGTGCAGCAAAAGGTGTGACTGAGTACATGGTGCTCCCTTCCTGAGCAGGAGGATAAAGAATAGTGCCAAAGGGCACTGCCATTTGGTCTTGCCTGTCCCTGGGAGTACATGGTAACAACGTGTAATCCAGCACTAAGGCCAGTAAAACTGGCTTAATTTTTAGATACTTGAATGGGTGCTGCAAGCACATCGTGCCTTTCAAATCCAGGCTGTTTTTGTGTAGTGGCCTAGATACTGCTGATCTGAAGGCGCCTGCAAGTGTTACCCCACAGGTAACGTAGATGATAAAGTGAGCAGTGCATTATATTGGTCATCCCAAATGGCAAAATCCATGGAGGATCTAAAAAGTCAGCTTGAAGTACGTCTCAGAAACAAGCAGGGCATCAGCACCTTTTCTGAGAACGGTGCTGGGATATGCTGATATTTATATCCTCCCTGGTGTTATCCAATGAATCCTCTTTAAAGTGGAATAACAGACATGTCAGGGATGTTAGCTGGGGGAACTGAGTGATGGTTCACAGACTCTGGAGCTCAGAGAAATAGCAAACCACAGACAGAAACTAAAAACACTCCAGAATATTTGAGACGATTCAGCTTGGAAAAGTGCAGATCTGTCTGAGGAAAATAATTGAAGCTGCCTATTCCCAGAAAGGAGACAATTTTGGAAACAATTGATTCAGCACAAAGAAAATAACGGGATTACAGCCCAGGGCAAAGTAGACATGGTTTTGGAAAAGGCTTTGGAAAAGAGCAGAAAGTCAAAGCAAATCAAATTTACTTGCAGGTAACCTAAAGCAAGGAGGATGGGAACAGTCCATCTGATTCTCTGATGAGGCTGCACTGGTGGACTGTGTTCAGCTCAAAGGGCTACTGAGTCAAAATAGTGTAAATAAGAATTGTCAACAGGCTTGAGGGGGTGGCATAGGTGTACTGAAAACAGGTATGCTGGGTGTCCAGGAGCCAGATTGCCATATGGAGATTCAAAAACAAGTAAAGGCACAAACAGTCCTATTGACATAGTGATTTTAAGTTGTTATGGTTTAATAGCTGGGAGGATATAGTAAAAATTAATGGTATAAAAAGACATTAAATAGTGAAAAAATAATGCAGGGGGATAATTCAGAATAGTGACAGAGGCTGCGTACATACGAACAAAACAAACTTCAGACCAACAAGAAGTTCATGTTCACACACTTTTATGATTTTCTACCTCAAACTGGAAGAAAAACTCTAATGTGCTATAGAGTTTAGTTTTAGAAATGTGGATGATAAGAAAAAATCCCTTAGGAATTCTCATTTCAATTCTGGATTTCATTGAACAGCAGGACCAGCACTGCACAGGGAAGGCAGGGATGGGAAGGGGGAGACAGAAGAGGTTTGTTTCTACTGGGGGATGACATCAGTGGAGAAAGGATGTAAGAACTGGGGTGACCTTCAGGGAAAAAAATACAAAGCAAAACCAGTGGTTACTGTGGTTGAATTGGCTGTTTTGTTCCTGTGCTATGTAGTGGTCTTGAAAATAGTTGGGAAAACCCTTCCAGCTGAAGAAGGGGGGGGGAATGAAACACTGAGGTGCCTTTTATGTGCCTTTTATGTCAGGCCCTGCAAGACCAGAAACCTGCACCCATTGTCACTGGAGATTTTATACAGAAACACCTGACACTGCTGAAAAGTGTGGACAGCCAGGCTGTCAGAAGAGGCCCAGGAGGCTGTAGTGGTAACAGGAGAAAAGTAAAAGCTAAAGAGCCTTTGAATCTCTGGTATGGGAGGAAAAATGTACAGGATCATGTATTGATATATTTTTAAGTATTCAGCTTTATTACATAAGTTTTATTCCCCGTGTTGGGTTCTATTTCCTGAAGTAGATGCAGAGCAGTTGGAGAAGTTGCTAAAATACTGCTCACATAAGTAAAGAATGCAAGACAGGGTTTTCAAAGGGTTAATAATTGTTGGATAAACTTGGCCAATCCTTTCACACATGAAAAGCAGATTTGAAAAATATTGGATGTAAACCCAGTGCTTTATTCTGCACATTGAGCAGATTGCTTTGTGTCTCCTACAACAAGTTACTTTACTTTTGAAAAGAAAAAATTGTCAATTAAAAAATCCAGCTTTTTTGAATATATTTTAAATATTTTTTCCCCAATTAATTCTGAAAATCGTATTAAATTTCAGGGGTTTTAACCAAAAATTAGAAGCTTTCTTGGAAATTTATTAGAAAGACACAGACATGTTTTTCTCCTGATTAGTTTTTTTTTTGATTGCAAAATCATCCTTGCCGTTTTCTAAGCTTATATATCTAATTCACACTGTAACCTGATAAAAGCTCCCAGTGTTAGAAAAGAACTGCAAGACCTGTAACAAATAAAAGCAACATAAAATACATAATGTTAATGTTATTATATTTCTTGAGAGGGCTGAAAAATTAAAATGCTGCAAGAACACAGCTTGCGAAGATAGCTGGGAGCAGCAGGCAGTTAAGTAATATGTTCTGTGTGGGTGGGGAGGTTAAGTTGTGGTTTTGTTTTCTTTTGTTAGAGAGAAAATATTGATTCATCTGGAGAAAATGGAAATGACTGAGGAAGCTACTGCAGATGAGAGAAAAAATCAAACAAATGCATTCCCACATGTGTTCCTTATCACTTCTGTAAAAATTAAACCCCATCTTTTCAGCTCTTGCTGCTGTGCTTCCTACTATCATAAAAGGCAAACAATGAATATTCATTTCTTCTGTCACCATATGACTTGATTCTCATGTCCCTGTCTATTTGGAAAAGTACTTTGAAAACAAAGGTGTCTGCTACATCCCATCCCTAGATGGAGATCTGTGGCTCTGTCAATTGTACCTGC
Source organism: Corvus cornix cornix (assembly GCF_000738735.6). NCBI lineage: Eukaryota > Metazoa > Chordata > Aves > Passeriformes > Corvidae > Corvus > Corvus cornix. Next base: position 108,975,407 of record NC_047056.1, on the reverse strand, counting down.
TACCCAGTTCTCTGTGAGGGCTTTACACAGACACCAAATTTATGTTGTGAGGTTTCAAACTGACTGGGGAAAGTACTGCAATGTATTTTTAATGTTGAGGTTCCAGAGGAAGGCGGAAATCCTCTCCTAAGCACAGGAATCCCAGTAAGAAATAGATGGTATTAATTCTTGGTCTGACAACATCTTGGATTCTTGCCTTATTTCACCTCCTTAGGGAGGATGGGGGGCAGTGTTGTCCTTTAGCCCAGATCAGAGGGTGATGCCACACAGCAGCGTTATTTTCTGTTTACAAAAGTGGGTTCAGGATTAAAAGGCAATTCCATAGATCTTGTAGAAGAGACCACCTTCATAAAACATCCTCCTAAGAGGCTTCTTGCTTCTCCTTTATTGAAGCTGCCTCTGCTCGTTCTGTCCCCTTAGTCTCCTGTTTAGAAAGCGGCCTGAAATGCCCTTTGCTGTGAGTCCTGTGAGGGCAGGGATGAGTGTAGTAAGAGAAGCTGCTACAGAAACTGATGAGGAGGAGCAAAGAGCAGCCAGATCTAGGATTTTATTCCTTTAGACTGACACAAAATCAAGAGATATGCAATAAATCTCTCCTACAGGTATTGTTGGCTGTTAAACATCATGAGGGCATGGTGGTTTCAATAAGAGGTAAAAAGGAATATGAAAACTAATTAATTTCTTACCTAGGAAAGGAGGCTGAAGATAAAGTACTTTATTACTCCTAAAAGCCGCATTGCTTTAAGATATTTATAACAGCGAGCCAGAGAACTTGTTTCATGAATAGCAAACCTACATGGTCATGAGTCCATGCAAAATGTATCAGCATAGCTTCTTTCTTTCTGTCTTCTACAGAGTAATGCAACATTTGAAAAAAGCCCAGATCAACAAACCCATACCAAAACCAAAAATGATCCATCAGGGCTGTAAATGTTCTGTCAACTTGGGACCTCAGGACGCATTTTTGTGAACCACTGAATGCTCCCAGTCACAGTTGTGGTGGGTGTCGAGCTGTGGGTATGACTCCCCTGGTAAACCAAGCAGTGCCAGGGTCCAGTTTCTAGCTCTGGGTCCAGCTGGCACAGCCTGTCAGTGTCTACAGCAATAAAATATCCTTGTCTCTGGAATAGCTGCATCCAAACCAGCCACTCAGAATGGTCCCTGGCTGGTGCTGGATCCTGAGCCACTCTCAGGAATGCACTGGGAAAGTGCTGGTTGTTTTGGGACAAAATATTTCCAGGCACCATTCTAAAACTGAAGAATACAGATGATTGCATTCCAGTGCTTGGGAATGTTCCCTGGCAGCTTTTAATCTACTGACAGAGGTAATTATAGGATGGGATTTGCCTAATCAAATGTAGATGCCAACATCTGGGACAGTTGTCTGGGTCTACCCCAGACAATGTATAGCTGATGACGAGAAACACTTGGCCATAATTTGTCTCAGCATATGAGATCTACTCATCATTGAGTGGATGTCTAACCACAGTCACGAGGATTGTTCCATAAAAGCTGTATTAGATTACACTGACTGCAAGAGGAGGCCAGAAGGACCAGGTCACTGCATCATGAACAACACAAACCAGTATAGATGACACAGTGTGATAATATTCCAAAAACAGGTATTGGGGTCAGTGCTAGAAGCAAAACTGAGCAAAAATCTGTGACAGAACAGTGATTCAGTCTTGAACTCATAAACAATCCCTGAATGATCTTTTTCTATATTTTATTAAACTTCTATCCTCTTATGCTTCCTCAGCTTGTATCTTCTGCCTGCTTTCACAAGATGTGACTAAGTCACATCTGTGTAGATCTGAATATATGGGGACCTGATTCTGTTTGCAGGTCCCTTGGCAGCAGTGTAAGAGCAATCGTAACAATTTGCATTTATACACTCCCTTCCACCTGATAGCCTCAAAGTGCTTTACAAGTACTGATTGGTTATATTTCACGTTACTCCTGTGGGATGGCTATAAAATAGAAAAATAGAAGAGCAGATTCTGAATGACTGGAACTAAGACATAGGCAAAGAGAAAAGAAAAACAGAGTGTTAGAAAAAGGAAAGACTGTTATTTCTTCATAAAACCAGGAAATTTGTGATTTTGTCTCTGCTTACAGCTGGAAATTCAATTTTCATGCCCTAAATTCCTGGCAAAGCAAGAATTTTATTCAGGTCATATTTTGTCCTTAATGAAAACTCTGGATGTTCTTAGCTCTTGACACAGCACATGCACTATAGAGAGTAAAGATGATTCCCATGTGTGGTATCAGGTTTTTGTTGCACTGGACTAATTTAATGAATTTAAAAGCAAGAAAGGCTGAGTGAATGATGCAGAGTCCCCCATAATTTGAGACTGTAGATTTATATAGGCCAAGTGATCCAAGGGGATGTGATCCAGTTTATCTGACTCAGTGTCAAGTTCCTCCCAAAAGAAGAGCTGAAGTTCACAACATGGTCAGTAGAGATAGGGTGCTCTGGAGGCCTTCAAGGAGATATCTTGCCTGCCTAAATTCAATCACCTAAATTAGATAAAGTGGATCTTTACAAGGGTTTCAAGGCACCTGTCATCACTACTTATCTGGGAACTTGGGTGCTTGCTGTAGGACTGCTCTGATAGGAGCCAAAACCACAGCTGTTGGTTAGAGGGACCCCCCGTTAAAGTGGCCTCCTAAGGAAAAGATATATAAGAACAATCAGAGAATCATTAAGATTGGAAAAGACCACTAAGATCATTGAGTCCAACCAATGGCAGTTGCAACCAGCCTTCCAGAAACATGGGATAGCACCAGACCTGGCAATAGTCCGTGCAGAGCCCTACTAAGAGCATCCTCTCTTCCTCATAGTTTCCCGTTTTGACAAACTCTTTTGCAGGTTTGTGCATTACCCTCTTCCTAATCTCCTATCATTTGCCTTATTAATATGATGTGGAGCCAATTTTTTAATCAAAATGTTATGCAGCAAAAAGTCAAACACCAGACTGAACTCTAAATAGGTTATAGCTTTGTTATTACCTTAATTAGCCACTCTTGGAAAATCATCAAATATTTAAATTGCATTTGTTTTATGAGGTGTTTTCTGTAAAATTTTGGTGACTAGTATTAATTAATTACATTCCCTCTTACTTATTTATTCTTCATTAATTTTGCCTTTCTCTCCTGCCCTGCATCAGTTCCGTTATTGATGCTGCTGTAGCTTTCCCAGGAGATATTTGTTGTTTATTATTGACACGTATTATTGACAAGGCTTCCCACCCTTTGGAACATCCCCTGAATTCTGGCCTTTTGAAAAACACTCCTCTAGAAACTCTTGACTACGCAAGATACCTCAGCCTGTATGTAAATTTTCCTGTTTCACAGAGCCTCTCTTTTTTTTTGTAACTGTGCTCAGTAACTGTGTCAGGGGTGTCATTTCAGGCAACTTCGATGGGAGGAATACAGAGGAAAGGAGAACGGTAGCAGCTGCAGAAAAAAAAGCCCCAGTCCCAAAGGAACCTTTTAATTTTGAAATGTCAGAATTAGTACAGAACAGGGAGATCAACAGGCAATTCTGACCTGATACAAACCTCACCTGTTCACTGAAAGTTTGTCAGTGCAGTCTCCCTCATTGCCCAAATGCACCCCCCTCTCCTTTTCCCCCTCCTTTTCCATATGCATTTAGTGCTCTCTAAAACTGTCTCCTTTAAGCAACTTCTTCTGCCTATGATGGATCCTAACCCCCACCAAACACCTCAGGCATTTGATGGTTTAGATCATTCCATGAGGGAACGGACACTGGTATATCACACTAATTAACATTTGCTTAGACTGGATCCTCTTGACTCTTCATCAAGGTAGTATAAATATTTGATAATGTTTTTGCTTCTATTTTCAACAAGAGGGTAAGGTGTGATCAAATCAGATGGCTAAAAAATTGATGCCAGAAACAGAGGAATACAAATTAAAGTAGAACAGAAGTAGAAGAGGTTGTGAGAACACTTGGATGAATTTAAATTGGATTCTCAGATAACAAATGGAAAATATCTTGGAATTTTTGTCAGGTGTCTGTGAACTCCTAGAAGTCAGGTAAGGTCCCATAAGATAGGATAAAGCAAATAAAGTAGATGTTTTTTGAAAAGAAAGAGGAGGAATAATAAGCCAAAGGCTACTCACCAGTAAACCAGAGGTAATGAAACAATAACTATCTGAAAGCTCACAGAAGGAAATGAGCAGGAATGTGGTTTTGTACAGAAAAAAAAGTGTCAGTTCTTTCTACAACAGGCTCCAGGATAGCTAAAAGCCGTCATTAAATATAAGACTGTAGGATGCCTGCTAATATTATTTAATGTTATTTTATCACAAATAGCAAACTGGAGAAAGATGGTCATGCTAAATCTAAAGTAAGATGGGTGGAAAGCTGGTTAGAAAATGACTGCCTGAAAGTAATTATCATGCAGGGGTTCATTTTCCAAATGGATGTACTGTTGCAGATTTGTCAAAACTCTTTCTTTGGTCTAGTATTACCACGTAGTTTGAATTATGAGGATGATCAAATAGGGAGAATGAGTTTTCACTTCATCACAATCTGTGCACGTTTCAAAAAAAATAGGGTAGTTTCCAAAGGAGTCCAACATCACATGGAATGTGTCTCTAAGACCTGTCACTTAATACTGCTGCTTACACCTTAAGGCTTGATATGGGTTTAACATCAGTGTTGTTTAAAGTTATAAAGCGATGAGCCAGAGATAGACTTGATTTGGACAAGTGTGGTCCAGAGTTGAAATTTTAATTTTGAGTGAACAGTTAAAGGATAAGTTGCTGTTTGAAAGGTCCTGTCTCAATGCTGTGTTATGATAGTGTACTCTAAACTTTAATTTCTAATTTTTGGACAAAAAAAGGTCACCCCTGTTTAATTTGCTGAAGGACCATTTCCGTTGCTTATACATGAAAAACTATAAGGAGAGTGGAGAGAATTCTATCATTGCAGTCCTCTTTCTATGTCCCTTGCAAATTCATATCTGCATGACAGCAAGGAATCACTGCCCACTTGTCTCATGCCATTTATCCAAGCAACAGCCTCTAAACATATCAAATGGACTTCACTACAAGCAGGTTGCACTGCATGGCACGAGATGTCCTACCTCAACAAACCATGAGTTAATGCCTCAGTCAATAATATTCCTCTGATGTTCTTTGCTGAGTTTAATTATTGGGTTTGACTTCAAGATTCTGTTATCATCAGCATGAAAATTATTGCCTGAGCAACTTGCTGCAGCAGAAACCTCATCATTTGCTATCAATGGCTTTTAATTAAGTTGCAATAAAAGATAAACAAAAGTTTTCAAAAGCAAATTTACCTCTGTTTAAATATCTCTGTTTTCCATGAAGTCAAGTTGCCCTGCTGAAATGGCTATGAAACCCATGAAGAGCCTCTTTCATCTTTGCTGATTCCCGTGACACACTCTCCCATGGGGAGGGATTATGGAGCAGAATTTCAGTAAACTAATTGCAGAGAGCTCTGCTATAAGTCAACTTGATTGCCCTGTCTTTTTTGTGAATGGCTCTGTCTTGCCAAAAGGAGATGTATTAATTTTTCTTTTAGGAATGCCATGCCAAGATCATGAAGAGCTTTGAGTATTAGGACCAACTTATTGAATATGATGCGATACTCTGAGAATCACGGAATCATCACAGAATCACAGAACGGTTTAGGTTGGAAGCGACCTTAAAGAACCTTCCTGGTTCCTTCCCATGGGCAGGTACACCTTCTACTAGATCAGGTTCCTTCAAGCCCTGGTCAACCTGGCCTTGAACACCCCCAGGGATGGTGCATACCCAGCTTCCCTGGGCAACCTGTGCCAGTGTCTCACCATCAATATCCCACTCCTTCCCCTTCCCAAGTGTTTATGAGACTTGTCCGTAATCCAAAATCATCTCCTCTCTGCAAACGTCTCAGTTCTTCGTGCTTTACCTGTTTTCCATCCTCTTGGGACAGTACTGGTCCCTCTGAGAATATTCTTCGCAGAATGCATATGCAGAGGCAAAGAACAAAGGGGGCATGATGGGTTTTTTTTGAATATATGGAAAGCAGATCTAAAAGAAGAAAGAATTAGTATGTTTTGCATGACCTTGGCGACTGGGATAACATGAAACTTCAGCAAGCAGGCTGTTGGATATTGCACCAACACCTTCTAACACAGAGAATAGGCAAGTGCTGGCATCAGCTGCTTGGAGAAGGGTCCCAACCTCCATCAGAAGGTTTTAGGAGTCTGCTATGACTTTCCTACTATTTCTTCTCTTGAATTGTGGATACAAAACTCATCAGCTTTGGAGCAGATCATATTTCTCCAGCCTTACCCTCCTCAGGGATGAAAAAAAGTGAAAACATGGATGTGGGCCTTTTTCCATAAAACACCAAGAGAAAGGAAAAAATACTTTTCACACACACACACACACACATATATATATATGTTCTTATGTTCACCTTCAGTGGTCGTGAGAATCTGGGACACACTTTTGCAGATATAGGATATTCTTTATCTCTACACATTTACCTAACAAAATATACAGAATAACACAGAATACCCTTATCTGGGTTCTCTATTTTTTCATGTCTGTTTTGCTGAAAAAGTGTGAATGACAAATTTCTTATTTTCTAGAGATGTAATTAACTTCTCCTCCCCCTACATAGTAGGTGCCAAATGACTTTCACATGGATCCAGGAATTTAATTAAAGTACAGAAACCAAGGGTTTTAAAAATCATTTTTATTAGTTAAATAAAATTATCTTAAATGTCCTAGATGCATAAGCAGGGTTGGAGAGCTTTTAATGACATGATTTGCATCTGTGATGAAGCTAAACTATAATGTGTACAAATAAATGGAACAAAGAGTTTCAGAACTCCATAAGATTTTATCACTGCATCACCATAGCAAATGTCATCCTTCCAGAGAGAAATAAAAAATTTTCCCACCTTTTTGAGTCCTAAATTCCAGCTTCCTGCTACTTGCTCAGTGCTTTTCACAGTTTAAATGATTTCACATTTTTATAACTTCGGTAGGAACCCTGAACTTCTTGAAATTAGCTTAAATTATTTATATAAATATAAGTAATATCTCAGTCCCATCTTATTCTAAGTAGGTTAACAGAGGTGTCAGAATTTAAAATTAAATATTAAGGACAGTTAATACCGAAATAAAAACATAATTGAAAATCCCATCATTTCATCTGATATAATTAACTTTCATAATTTTATCACCTATTCATTTTTCCTGTGATTTCAGTTTGCAGAGTGTATTTTGTATTGCACTACTGAAATAATATGCAATAGAAAGTAATGAAATTCATTTATGGGATGGGCTACAACTCACATAACTTTGGCTCTTTAAAAATATGTACCTAGTCTTATCAAGTTAGAGAGGTCTCTTAATAATCATCAAAAAGACATCTTCACCAGGAGGTTCATCTTAGACTTTTAACTCTTTTTAGATGGGGATGAAACAGCCTTTGGACATGACTGTCTGTCTCCAGGTACTATTGATGGCTCCTTGACAGTTTGTTCAGACCAGACCCCTGACCTTCAGATCAGAGAATCACAGAATGGGTTGGAAAAGGACCATAGAGATCATCTCATTCCACCCCCTCCCAAGGGCAGGGACACTTTCCACTATCCCAGGTTGCTCCAAGCCCCGTCCAGCCTGGCCTTGGATGCTTCCAGGGATGGGGCAGCCACAGCTTCTCTGGCCAGCCTGTTCCAGGGCCTCACCATCCTCTACAGTAAAAGGTTTTTTCTAAAATCTAATCTAAATCTGCCCTTTTAGTTTAAAACATTCCCCCTTGTCCTGTCACTACCTGCCCGTGTAAGGGTGGTTGAAGTCAGGTGAGGTGACTGCACTCTTAGAGAGGGTAAGTGTCACTTGTGTCATCAGGTGCCATCATTCATCCAGGTTGTTTACCAAAGACATCTCTCCTTGCAACTGGGATGAAAAACCCAGTCAGAAAGGGCATGGAAGGATCCCTATGGGCAGAAATTGTGGAATGTTTCAGTAAATCTGCTCCCTTTCTGTACTGATGTTAATTAACAAGGCTCTGTGGATAGATGCAATTAAGAGTCACAGCAAGCAAAAAGAACTGCATCCATCTACCATGAGATAATCCTGAAACAGCTTTATCATGACACTCTGGCCTTTCCCTTGATGCCCAAATCCATCTTCCCCCTGGAAGTGTTTTTTCCGATGCTGACCATAGGAAGTTCAGTCATTCCTAGGTAGTACATGTGCTAAATTTAGTCCAGGCTGCTGTTCATGGAATACTAGGGCTCATGTCCAGATCAACACTCCTTTGTGTAGGGGTTTTGTCTTGGATGCTTTTCTTTCAGCCATAAAGAAAGAAGGAGAGTAAAAACATCTTAATGCAATGCCATTCCCCCAAGAGAAAGTGGAGCAATCTCAGGAAAACCAGTGACAGAAGAGAAAGGGACCAGAGTGAAGTCTGAAGGTTAATACTGTGCCCTTGGCATTCTCTGCACAGGAAAGCTGCCAAGAGTTCCCTTAGTCATGCTGTTTTTTTCTGGAGGCCTTTTGACTTCACTTAGATGGTGAATGGAAAGCTGCACACAAAATAAATAATATTTGTGAGATCAAATGTCACCACAGCATTCTTCTCGCATGATGGTCTTCTCAGCATATTTTCCTTTAGAAACACCCTTTCCACCCCATTTCAGATAATTCTGCTTCCCTCCCTTTCTATCCATTCTCCAGACCACTCTGGCATGGCCTCTTCATGACACCCTGCCCACTACAGTAGCTCTGAAGTTTGTTATATGCAGCAGCATACTTTTTTTTTGTTCAGCAACAGACTGTGCCATCTTTTGGCACAGATTATTTTTACTAGTACCATACTTATTGTTTAATGCTAATAAAAATTAATAATAATAAAGTGATCATTTAATACTTAAACCCCAATATAAAATATGAATATATAGATAATTAAAAATTAATAAATACCATCACCACCAATAACAACAACAACAACAACAAAAGAAGAGTAAGGAGAGCAAAATGCTCATCTGAGGGAACATATGTCAAAAAAAATTCTTTACTATGCAGGTGGTGTGGCCAGGCACAGGCTGCCCAGAGAAGCTGTGGATGCCCCATCCCTGGAAGTGTTCAAGGCCAGGTTGGAGAGGGCTTGGAACAAGCTGGTCTAGTGGAAGGTGTCCCTGCCCATGGCAGGGAATTTGGAACTTTAAGGTCTCTTCCCACTCCAACCATTCTGTGATTTCTGTGATTCTGTGATAAAAGATGACATTGGATTTACTCAAACCACATCTATTTGCAATATGGACAAAAATGGAGATACCCATTATGCACTTCTAGAAACTCATGGTGATCATACCTACAGAAATATGTCCTTTTTGACTCTGCCCACAACCCTCATCTATCCCCTCTGAAGACCATTTAATGCTCATATCTGCCAAGCTGATTCAGATGCCAGCAGTGTGACGCAGGGACAAATGTTTTCTCGTTTCCCCTCCATGTGCCCCCCTTCACTGGAATGAAGATTAACAGGATTAAAAGGTTTAACAGCAGCGAGAACTTCAAGAATGGAGCACAAAAACCTCCTGGAAGAGATGGAGGGATTTCTGTCTGACAAAGTTCATGTGTCAGTGAACCAGAGCAAGGCAACTGCTCAAGAAAACGTACGTTGAGGTAAACTAATGCCTTGTGGGAGCCTTCAGGCTGAACGAGCTTGTGATTGGCCTGCAGGACATCTCATTCCTTACTGTTCCTTATTCATTTACCATAATGGAAATAAAGAAATCGAAACAGGAGTGTCTGACAGGATAATAGGCTTGTGATGTTCTGAAAATAAACATCTACCTCTGTTTGACATTTATTATCTATAAACTGCGTGCCTTATTTTTGGCAGTTTTATTGTGTCAGGAGACCATTATCCTGTCACAGCACTGTATTGCACTGACATTATCGCTTAAGCAAATTTTGGTACTGAATTTACAATTGTGTGAGTATTCCCAGCCTCACACCACTGAAGGCTCCAAGCAAAGTAGGGCAGGTCTTAGAACACACAGGTGATGGGGCTGCATCAAGGCTGATGGAATGGATCAGTTCAGCTACCCGGTAAAGAAGTGGGAAAAGTCCTGGCAGATGGATTGACAGGGGGCCTATTTCTTTCTTCCTGCATGCATGAAGGGCATGGAGCAAAGTGTCACTGCAGAATTACAGCCTCTCATGGATGCTAATAATTAATCTTCTGTGCCTGGGAACAAATAAGAGAGCAACCTGGTAATACCATGTATCTTATGGGGAATTATTATCCTAACCATGTGCCCAGTAATTAAATTTTAAAATAGAATGTAAACAAAACACGTTGTTAATTTGCATCAATTTACTTCTGTGTGAAGACATAAGATTCTGAGATTGGCCAGATATAGTTCCCAACAAAACCAACCCAGTGTAACAGGAAAATTATTCTTATTCTTGCCATAATGTTTTGTAGTGTTTCCAATATGAGAAAAAAGTTAAAAGTCTTTAAGAAGCATTTATTAAATTGTGGATCTAGTGAAAAGTCTCTGTCTATAGTTTGCGAATGACTCAAGAAAGATGTGCTTCCTGGAAGAAACTACAGAGAGAGTTTCTCGGTATCTCAAGGATGCATTGTTTCAGAAGAACTGATAATTTTTCTATCCAGAGACCCATGAGGACCACCCTTGTCGTTAGCCTGATGATTTCTCATGGTGTAATAAACAGGAATCCATGAAAAGCAGAGATCATAACCTTTTGTTAGCCAATTAATAAAATTCACAGACTCAGTTCCCAGGATAGAAAGATGATATATTTTCCAGTGCTGAGAGTCTGTAGCAGCATGTTGACCAACTAGTTCAATTTCATTTATAAAATGACCTCCTGTGAGCCTTCACCCAGAGAATGTAAGCTCTGTGTTTCGGATTTTGATGTCCATTAGAAGCAGAGGCAATATTTTTAGTTTTAACAAGAAGACTTCACTTCCCACTGAGGGACTGAATTTCTAGTGTAAGATGTGCAGCCCTGGTAAGGAGGCTGTGGATGTTAATTTGGCAGCTTTACAGTCTCTTTTCTTCAGGGTTTCATGCTGCTCCTGCTTGCAGAGATGCCAATCTTGCCATGTTGCCTCCATACTTTCTACTTTCCAGTACCTCAGGGTATTTGACAACTTCCAAATTGTTTAGCTGTACCTTCAGAAGGGGAAAGTTTGACACTAAGGGCATTGTAGCCCTGCCTGACTCTGGCAAGTAGGCACTGGTCCTGATGGATATCAGACAACACTTATGTAGAGCCACCATAAGAGACGTAAACATCTGTCCTGTTTTCCAATGGCAAGGTAAGAATTATCTAATTTACATTTTTTCCTTATCTCCAGTTCTAAATGCATAGCTTTTCTGCACTACATCCCTGTTATTTTCTAAGTTTGTGAATGCTAGACTCCTGGAATTGCTTTTCTCACAATGGTGTTTACTTATAAAAACATTCATTTTTCAAGCTGTAGTGTCCTATTTTTAATAGCTTTCCTATTTTTAAAACAGCATTGATTCTATTTTCAGCCACCTTCCCTTCTGAAGCACACTAAGGACTCATGCTTAAGTAGGAGTCAGATGTCAAAAAAAAAGTCTCAGGCCAAGAGAGGAAAATGTTCTAAGACATATTTTTTATGCAGAAGGTATAACGTTACATGATGATGGTGTTCAAGGCTGGTAAAAATATTCACATGTATTTCCTCCACAGAAATTTCAAGCACCTTATTGATCCCAAAGTTTCATTGCCAGAAGTTTTCTGACTTTTTTTTTTTCTAGCCAGAAATTTTTGCCTGGGCAATTATCCCATCACCATCCTCCGTCTGCCAAGAAGCTGCTGGACTCAAGTAGATGTCTGTAATGATTAGGTATCAATTTGATTGACACGTCAGCCTGCCACAAACATTTGCAAAAGCCCTCCTGTTACAAGATTCCTTTATCTCAAAGACAATTCAGAAGCCCAAGCTCAATTATTTTTCATTTTCTGGGCTCTGTGGTCAGTGAGGAGGCACATGGCCTATAGGGTAGCATAGTCCACCTATGGAAAATTTTCCCTCCAGAGGAGCATTTTCCTCTGCGAGTGACTGGGAACAGCATCCTGACACTGAGTGTAGCATGAGTCGAAAGGCTTTGCAGGTTGCTTGAGAGCATTGACCAGCTTCCCTCTGATCCTAATAGCAGTTTAAACACTTTGAGGATTCCACCTGGACGTGGGTGCCAGCATGGAGATTTCTGAAGCTGGAGCTGAATCTCAGCCTGGACAAGCTCAGAGAAGAGGCCTGAGTTTGAAGAACAAAGGGTGGACGAGTCTAATTCTGTTCTTTATAGTAAACCCTGCCTGACTTGATATTTGGTATCTTTCAGGCTAAGACTTTTCTACAGTGGGCTGCTGAACATTGTGACATCCCTCACCATTTAATTGATTGTTCCTCATCCAAATTCGATCATCTGCAATTACTTTCATCAGCCAAAATCTTCCAAGATCAGAGAGTTTACAACAAACACCTTTGTCTCATTGAAACAAGTCGGAGTTTTGCCAGGGATTTCAATGAAGTCAGGATTTCGCTCCTGAAATTTTTAGTGTTTTTTAATATGCTAAGGCAATTTAATTTTTTTTCCTGGTAAGGATCTCTCTTTAAAGGAGGTTTCTGAAAAGTTCACTGTTTCTTTTTTCACTCAGACCTGCCAAAGAAAGTTTGGCTGGCATCCAACATTGAAACATATTCCCTTTTCTTCCTCCCTAACTTTCCAGTGACATTAAAGAGTACGTGCATTAAAAAAAAAAAGCCTAATACATAATGCAAAACATATCTGGTGGAGGAGGGTGTGGAAGAAAGCAATTTAGCTCTTGGTCACCAGTCTCAGTTTCTTTTAAGTTTTTTGGCATGATTGGATCAACACCAAGTTTCACAGATCAGCACATGTCAAAAAATATCAGATGTTAAATTATGTGGGTATCTTAGCCAAAAATGTAAACATGATATATTCTCATAACTTGGTGCTGAGCATGACTGCAAAAAATCCCATGAATTTGTCTTGTGATGGCAAGTGAAGAGCAGGAAGATGTCAGCCAGAAAGAAAACTGAGGAAAGGGAATATCACTGTTTGAAATAAGTGCTGGAGAATGGCTCAAAGAGTGTAAAATGTAATTTTTCTTTACATCTTCTGAAAACCTAGCTTAATAAGCACCACTCAAATGAAAGTGAACTAAAGCAAGAAGTAAACAGCTGTGGGGTTTTTTGAGGGGGGTGTTTGTTTGGGTTATTTTAATAACAAAGCAGCAACATGTGTTGATATTCTTGGAGGCCACAGCTACCCTTCCTAGATTCAGTGTGTTTGAGTGGTAGGAAGAATGAACAATTGGACATGAAAGCTATTCAGAAATCAAAAGAAAGAAAGATTTCCTTTGGAATATGTGGCTTTGTTAAAAATAATGTATGATCAAATGGAATTAGTCTTAATGCAGACTGCCCCAGGAATCCATTTCTGTGAAGAAAATAATTCTTTATCGAAAATAGCAGGCTTTCAAAATTGCTGATGAAAATACAAGTTTCATCTAGAGGAGAAAACTTTATCCAAAGTTTATCAGCTCTATAGAGTCTATAGTTTTCTCTATATAAGAAGGAAAGCACCTATGGAGTCCATAAATTCTGTAGCAGCAACTGATGACAGAGATGGCTGAGCATGAAACCTCTGCACTCCTCTCAGATTAAAGCTGATATGAGTTTGTCAAGTGCATTAGTTTAGAGTTTCAATCTCATTGAAAAGTCTCTCTGAAATGACAAGGAAAGCATAGTTACACATATTTATTCTTCATTATTAGGATGCTACCAGAAAACTGCATTCCAAGGTTTGAGCTTAATAATCAGAATTAAAACCATTACTGGTTCACAAAGTGGGCTCATGGGAGAAACCTTTGTCAGGAATACAGGACACATGGACCACAGGTTGTTGCAGGAAGAAGAAGCAAGAAATGCTCGGAAACTGGAGATCTGTTGCAGGAATTCACTGAGTGTGGAGGATGACCTTGAGCCAACTGAGAATAGTTTCTCTTTTCTCTGATGGAAGACATAGTCTTTGCCAGAATTTGTACATAATATTTGTGGAGGCTGCAACTCAATAGCAAACGTGAGATTCCATCCCGAGGTAAACACTGAGACTGGCACAACAGGAAACTATTTTCCAAAATGTTTCCATCCTAAACCAGGATGAAAATTTTAAGAAACATATCACATAACTCATAACTTTTTCAATTTAGAATTGTCATTTCATAGTGAAATGTTAAATCAAAATTATTTTCTCCTTTTTTTTTTTTAAATTTAACTTCCCTGAACTGTAAATTTCCTTTCTTTTTCCATCACAATAAGCCATGTACACCTCTGTCTTCACAGTTTTAAAATTTTATTTTAATATTATTAACAATGCCTTCTGCTGGCAGGCATGAGGGAAAACTTGAATCCTGTGTGAGCATATTATGCAGGCAAATTTCATCCAGCAGAAACTCCGTTCCCATATATAGCAATCTTAATATGTTCTCATGATGAAATATTAAGGAATAATGGTAATATCTGTATGCTAATGAATTCAAATAAAGTTCATATTAAATCTTGTTTTAATGAGGGATAAGCAAGGGCACAGTTTCTGAGCATCTTGAGTCCATCTAATGTGCTAATCCTGATGTGCTGTACCTGCATAAGCAACTCCAACAGCAAAGGTTTTGTGCTTCTAATAGGGCCAAGGATCTGGTTTATTCAGAGATTCATGGAATATTCTGAGTTGGAAGGGATACACAAGGATCATTGTGTCCAACTCTTAAGTAAATGGCCCATATGGGGATTAAACCCAGAGCCTTGGTGTTTTTAGCACCAGGCTGTGACCAGCTGAGCCAATCTCAGGGTCTGTGCACACACCTGGACTCCTCCAGTGTCCACACTCCAAGCTGAGGAGAAGCTGCAGAGTCACGATAGTGAAAAGCTGGCTCTGATGCTGCACAGGGAAAAAATATTTCATAATTCAAAGTCAGTGTCATGCTGCCATTATTAATAACTTCTGGCCATTGCAGATTGTGGGTTGAGTGAAATCATACCAGGCTGAAAAAGGCCATGGTATCAGCAGATTAAAAGTGGATTAATCAGGTGTATCTCCAATCCAATGTATTTAAAGTAAAGCTCCTAACAACTCCGGTGATATTTGGATTAATCCCTAAAGAGTGTACCAATTTTCTAACAATTGTTACTGATAATATTTCAGATAGAACTTAGAACCTAATATTTGGAATATCATGGACTATTTAAAGTAGATGATCCCTGACATATTAAGATGTGAGTTCTGCTCTGATACAAATGATACCATGATGAATTTTGCCTTTTCTTTTATACCCCTGTTATACCTTTTTACAACTTCTGTATTCTTAGTGCTTTTTGCCTACATTCTTGGACTTGTTTGCTCAGCTAGGAGACTAAACATCTTAGAGGCTTCGTAGCTAGGGATCAATGTGCCCAGACCCCAAGGTCCTCTCCAGAACACATTCTGTAAACTAAGATAGAACTATCCAGGGGAAGGTTCCTTGGGGAGGAGGGGCTCATTCAAGCCTCTCACTGGGGAATTTTTGATAGATCTGCTAATTAGTAAAACCTATAATGTTGTACCAGATCTTCTGGGGGGGGTGGGAATTGCGATGTGCATTTCGGTCCATTCAACCTCAATGTGGTGCACCTAAGGATCCTTAAAATAAATACCACGGTAAAATCCCTTTTCCCCCTTCTAACCGTGTTTGCCTCTTAAATTTTAAGACTAGGAAAAGGCATCACAAAAAGTCTTGAGAAGCCTGACAAATCCAGACATCACCATTTAATTGTCCTCTGAGTGCTTTCCCCTGAAGCACAGATCCCTTTGGGGCTGGTGATTTGAGCAGTGTTTTGTGCTTCAGAAACCTGCCTGAAACCCAAACTTTGCAGTCAGAACTTAATCCAAAGGCAAACAAAGTCATCAGGAAAGTTTGGATTCCGTCCTCTCAAGAGAGTAAAGGAGCCAGCTAATATGTTGCTCTAATTTTTTTGAGTTTTCTTTTTTCACCTCCTTTAGAGAGTAACTAAGCTTTGTGGCAGAAATTTTACTTGGAAGAAAAAAAGAAACAAAATATTTCCAACAGCAAATTTACAAACCTGGAAGCATAAAAATTCACTTCTTCTTCTTAGAAGAAATTCTTCTAAGAGACTGTGTGGAGGATCCATCTCACCTGACTGTATCTACCTAAGGGGTATAACAAGTTCATTTTGTGAAACAGTGGCATAACTCCTGTCCAAGATTAAAAAGTCTGGAGTCAGGTTCAGTCTTGCAAAGCCAAAGTTGTACCAAAAAGCCATTTACTTATTAACAGTGATCAGTATCGTGTAAAACACAGATAAAAAAACCCCAAAGCACTGTTGCCCTAACATTAATTTGTTTGACCAGAAACCTCAAATGAGGGGAGACCAACTAATAAACAATGACTTTCAGTGAAATTGTGAAACAGGTATTGAGATCAAAGTGCTGTTTGAGAAAACATCCTGGGAAGAAACACAAACTTTGTGAATGTTAACCTTTGAAACAAAGCCACAATGAGGAGTAAGACTTGAGTACTATGATCCAGAAATACACAGAATATTTACTTAAACTCCCAGGAGATGTGAGGTCACCAAATTTTCTCTATTCATTATTCACAACGAGAAGGCAGAAATTACTTCCTTTTACCAAAACCCCTCTGAAACACCATCAAATGGCCTCATCCCATGTTTCCCTCACATGGCACCTTGACATTCCTCCCAGATCCTTTCACATGTTCCAGGTCTTTGGAACCTCATAAAGTCCTCTAAAGTCCTCCAAGTCCTTAACCTCAGACCTCACAAACCCTTACTGGCCAATTCCAGCCCACCCTGCTGTCCCTGGGACCACCCTACCACTGCCAAGAAGATCAGAGTTAGCCAGGCATTAGCTTGAACTGTTCTCCAAAAAGCCTTATAACTGCCTCATCCATCCTTTTAATTTTTTTTTCTTCTGTGTATCCTGAAACTGGGTTCATTTGGCCACAAAGCAAGGAACAAAGACTGTCATTGCTGTGTGAGGACTGGAGGGTGCTGCAGGACTGAGGGACAGGGTGAAGGAGATAAGAAAAGGACAGAGAGAAGGTCTGGGGAGAAGATTGGTTCAGTAACCTTAAAGACAAGTCAGGAATAATATGGGGAATGCAAAAAATATGAACCTACTTACAGGGAATTAATTATTGAAAAATGCAAAGCAATAACTGTATGAATGAATTCTCCAGTGAAATTAATTATACAATGAGGCAGTTATTGCAGCAAAAATATCCAGTGATCAAGAAAGGTTAAGAGTCTAAGCAAAGAACGGGAGCTTGCAAACAAAGTATTTTCAGGACATGATGGCCTTGATGGCCTTGACATGAAACTTTTAGTTTGGGTTTTTTTTCTCCTTTCAGTACCTTCAGATCATCTCATAAGGAGTTGTTCAGCCTGAAGAGAAGAAGGTTCCAAAGATACCTTATCATGGCCTTTTTCACTTGCAGAGGGCCTATAAAAAAGATTTTATCAGGATCTATTGCAATAGAACAAGGGGTAATAATTTCAAACTAAAAGATATTTGATTTAGATTAGGCATAAAATGGAATTTTTAGACAATGAGGGTGGTAGAACATTGGAACTGGTGCCCAGAGATGTGGTGGATGTTCCATCCCTGGAAACATTCAAGGGGGTCTGAGCTCTGTCCAAACTGGTCCAGTTTTGCTCATTGCAAGGGGTTGAACTGGATGACCTTTAAGGGTCCCTTCCAACAGAAACTATTCTGTGATTCTATGATAAGACTAGGTGATGTGGGACCATTATTTTATCGGGGGAGGGAGTGAATGCTTCAGTTTGAAAAGAAACAGTTTCAATTAAATGTCAACATTTGTCGTCAGAAATTGTTCTCCAAATAGTATGCTAACTTTCAAACTGCTCTGGAGCCTTTGCACAGTGAGTCTACAAATGACTGAAAAATTACACCCAATTCTTCTACAGAACAATGTGTGATGCTGAGAAGGCAATAAATCATTGGTAAGAGGGGTAAGGAACAATTAAGGTCAGGTTGGAGGGGGTGCTGGGCAGCCCGATGTAGTTAAAGATGTCCCTGCTCATGACTAGATGACATTTAATGTCCCTTCCAACCCATTTGTGAAATTGTGTGATTCACAAAATAGGGAAATGGTGCACAGAGGCTTCTGGCTGCACAGCATGGTGACAGCTACCGCCCTGAAACCATTGTTGTGAAAGACACAGCTGAAAATCTCTTCTGGTCACTGAAATATTTTGCCATGCCACTTTTTATAAGCAGAAGAGGGAAGAAGCCCTATTCAGTGCCAATGATCCAGCTCCCTTGTCCTGAACACCTCTCACAGTGCTCAGATTCAGCTGTTTCAGTGCACCAAGGTTCCCTCTGGATCTCATCCAGAAACATCTCCGGTCAAACAACCAACACATCACCTGGAAGCACCTACTGCCTTGAACATGTGTGAACTTAATTCTGTTCTGCAGTATCTATGCAAACCCTAATGATATCAGTAGAGTAGAATTTGGATCAGGAAACTGAGGTAATTGGAAATGGAATGTGGCCAATTACCTTTGCCATTTCTATCCACAGTGTGAAAGAAAAATGGAAAAAAACCCTCACCTCTGAGTTTGTCCTCACTGCAGGGCATTTTTTCAAATTTTATTTGAGATTTACTTTTCTGACTTAAGGAAAGAAAAAAATACTTAGTGGAAGATGCATCTGACACATGGATATAGGTTGAGAAACTGTAACTGCTTCCCTGAAAAAAATCACTAGCCCAGTGAAGAAAATCAGCAATATTTAATCCCTTGCTTTCCATCTCATACATAGCTGTAATTGGGAAGCAACATTCAAGCTTTTGAATGTGACCTTGTATGTTGATTAGGTTACTCCCCCAGCAGTTGAATCTCATCATTTATCGCAGCCCTTCACAGAGAACACTCTGCATAATGTGGAACATCCAGGTGTTTAAGGGATTGCAGCTGCCTGAGGGATCACTGGGAAAAATACAGACATTGCAGTCCTGCTCCTTGTGGAAGCAATAGTCAGAGAGTCTCAAATAGGATGTTTCCCATGTTATCTGGAGTGAAAATCATAACCAAAATGCAATCCCTGTGGAAGGGAACTGCTGCACACTGCAGTGGAGGCCATATACCTTGTCAAGATTACACCCACACCCAAATGGTGTCCAGGAACAGAGCACACAGGAAGTGTATAGGTAAGTTGATAGAAAAGCTGGTGAAGGCATTATTTGTATTTCATTAGACACACAGCATGACCAGATTTAGTACTTACCTATGCATGAAAGAGCATAAGGTAAGATTTTTATTTATATGCTCATAGCTTGTATTCTTTCTTGCACAGATAGAATCATATATGCAATACAGCTGTATTATAGCTATAATTATATATTATAGTGCATTTAATTGATATGTAATGTTATATTTATATATTTATAACTACATTACAGATACAATTATATATATAATCTGGACACTGAGGCACAGGAGGGCCTGCCACCTTGATTGCTGATGTTTGTGTGGATCCTCTTCACTTCATGGAGGAGGAGCTTTGTAGGTTTTACATGCAGTACAGTGGCCATGATAAGCACTGGGGAGTGTTACTCCTGATTTAAACTCAGGGGTGTGATAAACTGTGTAATGAAATCTCAGCTCTGGATGTGATCTCTCCATTAAAATAACTCAGAACAGGTCATTTTGAATGCAAGGGAAATTACAGAGTCTGTTGATGGGTCAGTCTTTTTTAGCATCCCCTCTCTGAGAATTGTGACCTACCAAGATCCTGCCCCAGGCACATTCCATGTGTGAACTGAAGCTGGAAACCTAGAGCTCAAAAAAACTCATAGTCATTATGATTTTGTTAGTAGGTAAGAAGTGACACTGTGAAATCTATTGATATGAAGGAATCATCTGCTAAAACCTCACCAAGTCCAAGTCATAGGGATGGGATAAGCTTGGAATGGATGCCAACATCCTCTCAGTGGCCAGCTGAGAACAGCTCAGCATCCGATGTGCCGCTGACTTGCATCCAGGGTGGCTCCAGTTCAGGCAGCCATAAGGAATTGCTCTCATGCATCAATCACAACAAGCTGCTCAGATAGGACTGTTTTAAAACATTGTTTCTGTTTTCCTAACTACCTGAGTTAGTATCAGAAGTAGCTTGGGGTAGGGTAGAACTTGAGCCAAGTTCCAACACAATATCCACTCTGTGGCTGGGTACCCATGACAGTCATTCCAGTCTGACAACTCAGAATTAAATTAGCAAAAATTATTGAAAAATTATTACGTAAGTTCCCCCCACTCCCATGATTCTCACTTCAATCAATGTTGCTAATTAAGCCAATTTAAACCTGAGCGATAAGGCTGAATGCAGATGTAGGGGTGTTGCACAGAATGTTGGGAATCTGCAAAGTAACGCAAAAAAAGGACCTTCGTCCCATCATAAGGATGGAAACCTTCACCACACCAGTCTGAGCACTTTGGAAATATGTCAAAGGAAACCTTATTCCTATGAATCTATCTTTATTCCTATGAAGTATGTCCTGAAAGCACTCTGGGATCTGGGGGATGTGCCACCTCTCTTATTCTGGTTACAAAGCAGCAAACAGGCAAACTGCAAATAAAGAAAAAACTGTGGAGAGTTGGCTATCCTTAGTAAGACCATTTTCCTCTGGAGTGAGTTTAACTGCCTTCCTGGAGCTTGGGTTTGGTTCAGCTGCCAATTCCTGTCACCTCTTGCTGGGCTCATCTTGGTATTTTTCTCATCCTCAAATTCTTCACATGTAGATTCAAAAATAAACTCCTTAAAGTTGATTTTTCACCTTTTCAGTCTGTCAGGACTAGGTTGTGAGGTGATTCTGATTTCTTTTCAACCTCAGTCCCAGTTCTGAGGGACTCTCTGCAAGTACATGGTAAATTCAACAATAAGAACTAAATACAGGCATATTATGTTTGGGCTTGGCAGATGCAGGGATGTTTCTAAAGCACAACCTCAGACTATTCAGATTGATCTGTACCAACCCTTAGGAGCTATTTCTGCAGCTCGTCTGACAGGGTCATGTGCTTTCAGTGCTGATGAACCACCCTCTTCAATCCATTTTCTGTCTCAGCAGACAGACTTATATTATGTAAAAATCATGAGCTCCATTTCCTTGTTATTTCCTTTTTTTTGTGTTGGGACAGGAATCATTTCCACAAACTTTATAAGTCTAACTGTTATGACATTATTTAGCCAAGCCAATTGGACAAAATCATCTTTAAGGCATATTCAGGGATCATTTAATTCTCTGTGTCTTAAGCTGAGCTGATTTTCAGGGAATATCCCTGTCCCCACTGTCTGTCTGTCAGTCAGTGTATGCTAACATAGACATCTAGAATGGTATTTCAGTCTTGATTCACAGCTATTGCAGGTGTCTGCAGGAAGGTTTACATATGACCCAGAAAATCACCCCAAGACAACAACTCACAATCAGACTTTAATCCTTTAGAGATGCACCAGAACATCTGAAACGTCCACCTGGCTCTGGTAGAGGTGACAGGGATCCTATGGGACACCTGTGTCTTCCTGCACCTCCCTCCTGGAGGTCTCCAAAGGTCCCCAGTCAGCTGTACCGTCTGAATGGGGCTGGCACAGGATTACAGTAACACACCCCTGAAGAACAGTGAGTCTGCAGGTGTTTTACACTGACACAGCTCTATTTTTCTGACAGCTGAATCACAGCTAATACAGCTGGCCACTAGGTTGCAGCTGAAGCTAAAACCACAGAAAAAATTATATTTGTTGGAGCAACCTTTGCAGATTCTCATTGCTACCAAGCTATGGCCTTCAAACTATTCACTTGCAATTCAGTAAGTAATGATAAATATTGCACTGACAGACAACATTACTTTACTTATTCATTTATGTAAAATTTGTGTAAACATGTTCAAGTAGCACAGCCTTCTGTGCCAACCATTATTAGAAGGTATTAGCTTCATTTTGTAGAGTAACCAAGCTAGAATAAAGTAAATTATCAGTTCAGTAAAGATGAGAGGTAAACACTGATCCCATTTAAATGTGTGCCTTGGACTCTTATGGAGAAGGATCTCTCCAAATGTTTTTATATTTACCTTTATTTTAGGTCATTATTTTCAATAAAGATGGGGATGACTCTCACAAGATTACTCAGATATTTGGCTAGGATTGAGCTAGCTGTTTAAATGCATTTTTTTTAAAGCCATTTACTTTTAGAAATGGTTTGAATAATTGCATTTAAAGGTAATAGCCATCTTTTTTTAAATCTTACTGTAGTCTCTACAGCTGTTGTACATATATAAAAGAAAAAGTGACTCCTTCAAAACTCTTTAAGCAGGTAATTTCTAATAGATAAGCAAAAAGGGCAGTTTTAAAGAAACTGATGATGTTACAGGGAGTAGTTTGCAGCACCCACCTAATCTGAATGTTACCGAGTTTTTATAGATATTGCAAAAGAGATAAGAAAAGGAAATGGGAACAACTATGTTTGTTGAGGCTTGAGACATCAGGTGCTAAGGGCCTGGATGCAATTTAACTCATTACATGGATTAGAATATTTGCATGTTTTGGTCAGGAAGTGTCTGTGGGGTTTAGAAACAGCTTGATGTGATGGAGAGAAATCCATCCATGGAAATATCATGTCCAAATGATAAGCTTGATTGATGAGCATAACAGTGTTATTTTTCAGAATGACTGAAATGGAGAGAAGAATGCAAGTTCAGAGAAGGGGTAGAGATTAGGAATGTTGTTTTAGCAATGTCAAGTTTGAACAGAGACATAAGTCAGGCAAGAGATGTATTGACATCTTAATTGGGCATGGGAGATGGATTATGGCTCATTTATAGAGGAATGTTTCATTTTTCTTTGCTTTGCATGAATGGAATCCCTTCTCTCCTAAATGTCACAAACTTCCAAAGTCATCTCTCTTTTTCAGGCTTAGAAAAAAAAAAATCTATCACGAGAAAAGGAAGATGCATGACTCGACTGTGAATTGTCAAGAGTGGCTCTAAGGGGATTTTCCTTCTTTTTTTGAAACTTAATTACTTTGAAAATTAGGCCCCTCAAAAGTACCAGCCTCCTTTAGAGATCCAGACCATGATAGTCTTCCACTGGGATAGTTTTTTGTAGAGCTAGTAATAGATACTAAATAATAGATGGGAATTCTTCACTCATAGGCTGGTTTTCCTATGTGAAAGCTTTCATGTGAAAGACCTCTCCACCCCCCTGGAAAACATGCACTAAAGGTTAAACTTCTGGGGAGAAAAATCTTCAATGCAGGTTTTGATTTAGATTTATCCATCACAGAACTTCTTCACTTCCATACAACAGAGCAAAAGAGAAAACAGTTCTTAGTCAGTGTTGATTTTAGAGGATTTTAGGGGCGAACACCAGCCATCAGTTGTACTCTTTTATTTAAATGCCCCATTTCAGGGAGTGCAAGAAAAATCCTCTTGCCAGCCCGCTCAGAAAACTGCCATCTGCTGCAAGACCTGGAATCACTGTCATAAGTTCCAGCATCCACTAAAAAAATGATGAACATCAGGAAAAAAAAGAAAAATGTGCTTCTGGATAAGGTTGTTATATAAAAGGAAAGAATATGAAGAGATCTCAGTAGCCAGCAAAGGAAGAAACAAGGTAAACACTAACTTAAAATATTTTATTCATTTACCCCCATTACTTGGTGTAAATTCTGACAAAATACAGCGCCCATCTTTTCTCTCCATCTAATCAGAGAGGAGACACTCTATTTTTCATGTAATGTAATAGTACACAGTGTAACCACCAGACAATAAAAGAAGGTACTATAATGGCTACGCTTTTAAGAGCACACATTTTTGTCGTTGTCAGACACCCCTCGTATGGGAAAAAATTGAATAGAGCTGAAGGTAATACAAAATTCTGAAGAATCATGCAGCAGGCAGCACAAAAGGACATTGGCTTTGGGAAATATTGGAAAATCGTGGCTATATCAACCCTACAGCTCCAATCCACTCTAATTCAAGACAAAGGTTTAATCAAGATACTTCTTTAGATTAATCCCCAGACTTTTTCTTCTGGGATTTCCTAAATGTGATATTAAACAGTGAAATAAGTTTGCCATTTCAAAATAATTTAATATAATCATTGCCATTTGTATAAACAATTGAACAGCTAGCACATACGAAATGTGGCCAACTCCTCCATGAAAATGGTGGGTATAGGGATAAATCATAGAAAACATGGCCTCAAGGACTATCCTGATATTGCATTTCATGCACAGGAAGTAGGAATTTCTCCATCAGACAATATGTGCCTAATTTTCAGAATAGTTGATCACTCAGATATCTGACTGAAGATGCTGACATCTACAGGTGGTCATCAAGTAGCAGTCAACCACTTCAAGTCAGACATTCTGGAAATGTAGGACAAATCTGGGAATTGCTCCAGATGGATGGATGGATCGCTAAGGCAAAACAGAAATAAATTATTTTACAAAATGAGTAATATTCTAATCAACCTGTTCTTGGAATAGACAGGGTTAAAGTAACCAGAGTCTTGTTCACAAATATAATTTGCCGAGCTATATAGAAACAAATTATGTTTCCTTTCAGTTAGGACCAAGTAATTAAGAAACAATAAATGGCAATGTTTTGGTCTCAAGGACTGTGTTTATGTCCTTCAAGAGGCCAGCACAGAAGCCTTAATCTCCTGTCCTGCTTCCACACCTTCAGGTCAGCCCACAGCCTCCCCTTGCAAATACACAAACAGGAGGGGGGTTGATTCAGCTGACCAAGTACGAAGGTGCGATTCAGCTTGAGCTGAACACGAATACATCCAACAGTTTACACTTAGCAGCTCAGTGCATGAGGGGATCAGCTCACCTCTCAGCACATAAGTGGTGTACGAGATGAAATAGAACACCCAAAACATGGACACGAGGCTGAGATTCATTCTAGGGTATTTTTTCCACTCAGAAGAGCTTCTTAGCTTCATCAGATGGCTCTTTCCACTGATATGTGAAATACCAACGTGCAGAGCACTCAGCACTGCAGATAAGGGAGGGAGATAAGAACTTAATGGTTCGTCTTTCCAGACAGCCATGTCAGCATTTTGTAGAAGCAAGGCTTCAATTTTTACTTAAAATATGGATTCACTAATGCTGCCAACACACATTTATCTCTGTCATTGAGCTTGTTGGCCACAGCAAGAGAGGACACAATTCAACAGCTACTTCTCTTCACTGGTGTTCAAACCATAGATCCCTTTATTTTAACACAGGATTGCTGTTTATTCCAGCAAATGGCAACAGTCAGACTCAGTGGTTGGACTCAATGATCTTATGGGGCTTTTTCAACCCAAATGGTTTTGTGATGAAAGCCATAATAGCAAAATTTGAGGAGAGACATTTCAGAGAGTGAATTAGTCTTATGAATTTCCTGATGTCTATTTTCCTACCTGTTAAGTATTAGTATCCAGAGGGATTTCTTATTAATGGCCCAGCAGAAAGGCCCTATAAAGGACTTATATCTAATACTCTCCTGGCTGTGCATTAAAAAGGAAGAGAAATTACTAAGGTCTACAAGGAAGATCAGAGGAAAAAGGTTTTGCTGTTAAGAGAGGAGTAAATGATCTTGGTCTACAAAGTGTAATAAAACAAACTGAAAAAGAGAGAGAGAGAGAATCCATTGGGGCAAAACATACACCTGGGGAGTGAGAAGAACTAATAAACATAAAGGCCCTGATAATCACTAAAAAGTGTTTTAAAATCAGCTGTGGAAAATGTAAACAACAGAGGCACGACGAGCTTTTCTCTTAGGTGGTACTTCATTGTGGTGGCACAGGTACATTGCAGCTCAGGCTGCAGCCCCTTAGGGCTGGCAGAAGTCACTGCTTGGCCATGTGTTTTGGAGATCCAGTGTGGCAGATTGCATGTGGTCCCTGTAGGTCCAGGCATAAACTGTGCATGAAGTTTTCAAGGTCATGCAAAAGTCAACTGCTACTCCTGGGAGCACAGAGGCCAATATCTATTGTGTACTTTACATGGTGTGAGGTCCAGTGCAAACCACATAGCCTTGCTCAGGAGGGATGAGAGGAACACAGGAAGGATGAGAGAGGGAGGGAAAACAGGGGATGGAAACAACACATGGAGCCGAACAATTTTATTTGTCTTTGGGATGCAATTTGTATTGCTGTAAGAGTTACTGGTCTTTATACTCAGAGAAGAGAAAAAAGACATTTAAGGTTTGATTCACCTGAACCAGTTTTAAGCACTAATATTGGGATAAGAAACTAAAAACTAGAGAACTACACAGTGTCAGTGAAATCTTACTTGGGAAGTTTTGAAGGAAATTAGGTACAATGTGTTTCTTCCTGGGACAGGGAGTGGGATGTTGTAAGATTTTACTTTATTAATATTAGGCACATGCACATAGATGAGCAAGCCTATCTGAGATTAAAGGAAGATGATATATATCTAATGAAGCAAACAGTTTTGGAGAACATTTCAGGAAGGGATGAGGTAGCTAGTAAATTTTGCTTTACTGAGAAATAGTTAGGGCTTTTTATATAAATATGGGCTTGTTTCAAGGTTGGTGGGTACAAGTAATTATATTTTATGGAGATAACAGATTAAACTTTCAACACCCATATCCAGTCAGCTGCAATGTAAGAGCTAATAATAACTGTCCTTGGGAAGATTCAAAGTAGCATCCAGAAAAATCAGAAAAGGCCAGTACTGACATTCCTGAAATAGCCAAGAAAAAATAATTGCTATGAATAAACAAACAAAATGAAAGAATATCTTTGTACTCCAGAAAGAGACAAAGTATAAGTACAATTAAAAAAAAAAAATCCTTCACAGGTCACCTTAGAAAGGAAAAGCTCACAGGCACCAATAAAATAAGAAGTGCAGTAAGAAGGAAAACAGTTTGGGACGAAAAAAGTTTGAAAGGAAAACACTGTGAACTACAAAAAAAAGCTGCCAAATTAGAAAAAGAGCAATAATTGCTTTGCATGAACTTCCAGGATTTAATATCCAAAAGAGGGGAATAACAATGGCAGAAATTTATAGGAAAAGATAGATTGCTTGAATATGTTTGAAGATGAAAATCTGAAGTGATAGAAAAGTTTCTGGCATAGGAATTAGACAAAGAAATAAATGACATTGACAATACACTGCTGAGGATGGCACTTATTTGGAGGTGAAGATCTTGGCAAGAAAGCACAAAATGTTTTTGACTGAATACTTCTTACTTTTTCTTAAGTAAACATTCTTAAATGTGATCAGAAACTAGTACTAGCTGGTGTCTGTGACAGGTCAGGCACTTAACACACTCAAATTCATGGATTTTTCATCTTTGGATAAGTCGCAAAACTTTATTCAGCATCACAGATCGAGGAGACTCTCTCACTTGGAGAAAAACTGTCATAGGCTCATGGAATGGTTTGAGTTAGAAGAGATCTTAAAGATCATCTCATTCCATCCCCCTGCCATGGGCAGGGACACCTTCCACTATCCCAGGTTGCTCAGACCCCCATCCAACCTGGCCTGGAACACTTCCAGGGATGAGGCATACACAACTCTGGGCAACCTGTGCCAGGGCCTCAGCACATTCTGAGTAAATAATTTCTTTCTAATATCTAATCTAAATGGTTTCACTTTCAGTTTAATGCCACTCCCCCTTATTCTATCACTATCTACCTGTGTAGAAAGTTTCTCTCACTCTCTTTCACATGCTCTCTTTAAGAACTGGAAGGCTGCAGTGAGGTGTCCCCAGAGTCTTCTCTTCTGGCTGAATATACACAACTCTCAGCCTGTCTTTGTAGGAGATGTGCACCAGTCCCCTGATCATCTTTGGGGCCTCCCCTGGACTTTAAAGAAATTAATCATGTAATGTCTGTCTTAGGATAAAATGTCTTTCAGCTTAGAAGCATCTAATCCTTTCTCTATTATTATAAAGGGAATCTGGACAGGTCTGGCACGTATAAAAATCATCAGCTGTCAGCTATATTTGTCTTAATATCCCACAAGAGGCCTGACCACAAGATTGTACAGATTACCTCGTCTGAGCACAAGAAATCACATGTTCTCCCCCTCATGCACAAAGACAAATTGAAAAATACCATTTCCTTAGTATCCTGAGATCCCAAAGCTTCCAGTATGGAAGGCAGAGAAGTGCTTTTCTGTTCCCTCCTATGTTACCTCTGTTCCCTCTGGGGCAAATACATCAAGGAGGGCTTGATAGCTCTGAGGTGCCTGCAAATTTAGGCAGAATTGCTGTTTGCATCCAGCATCACCTCAGGATGGGAGATTAGCACATCACTCCATGCTGACACCTTGTTCGCTCTTTGTATGACGTATTTCAGGGCTCTAACATGGTAGTCCACCAGTAATTAAGATTAAGGCACATTCTTTGTTGACAGTTCACTGGTGAATTAACTTGTCTCTACACTCAGCCTCAGATTCAGAGTTTGCTTCATTCCTTGGTTGGGACAAAATCCTTGTTATGATTTATTGCAATCCTTATTATGATTAATAGAGCTCTACATTGTTCATCTCCCGAGCAATGAAAGCAGGATGCATATTCAGCCCAGGCAGGACCACATGGTCTCCATCAAACAGCCTCAAGGCAGGCTTCCACATAAAGTATTTTTGAAACCCTTTCTCACTGACAGAGAAGACCTGGCTAGTTTTGTGCTTTAGCTCTCTGTTTTTTAAATGCCCTTAACTACATGGTACCTGTAAATTTTGTGATGCATCTTCAGTGTATCAAGCCTATCATTTAACCATTCTCATTTAGTATACTTCAATATTTCAGCTGCATAACATCAAATACAACAATATGAAAATTGCTTGATAAAATGTCAAGGAAAAGCTGCTACTTATCAGGAAATAAAGAGCATGAGAAAATGTGGGAAATAAGAATATTAAAAAAGTAAGTAAAGTATTGGGTTCTTTCCCACACTGATCAGAAATTAAGCTTGAATGAGATGCACTTGTTTACACTGTTTACAAAACCAGTGTCTGCAGTTACGCCATACATATTAAAATAATTTAATACAAAACTCACCTGAAACTTGTACAGAGAGTCAGATGATGGTATACTAGGTGATACACTAATAAGAGAAGGTTTCTATGCTGAGTTGCCATTCCCTGGTACTGAACTTGTGATTAGGCTGAGATGCCTATTCCCAGATATCCTGAAAGCTTCCCAAATTAGTCTCTGAACACAGGTAAACTAGCTAAGATTTCTTCCCTATGAATTAACCACTTGCTCAGGTAGACATGGAATTGTGAATGTAAACTGTCAAAAACTAATTATCCCTGTAAATACTGATTAAAAAATGTCATATGACTAATAATGAATGCCTACCAATACTGTAATATATCCTATTTAAACACAGGTAGTGCCCATTTACGTTTCTAACCAACAGCATTTCCTGACCTCCTTCATTTCTAGCTTTTATCTGGAAGTCATGATGCATAGCCTAGAAAGCTGCACTAATCTTCTTGAAGCTGCAGAGATATAAATAATTAATATTTGCCTATGCAAAGGCTGTCACAAAACTGCCCTGTAAAGGGTAGCTGACAGCAGTAATTGTCAGTTCCATCATCTGAGGTACATCTCTCAGATGGCTGTGTGTGAGCAGTAAATGAGGTGACTCTCATCATTCAGCCCCATCAGCCTCAAGAGCTGTTTCCTACCCTGTGCTGAAAAATGGTTCTTAATTGACTTGAGTGAGACATGGGCTGAAAAGACTGAGAGGTTTTCTTTATAAAACCTGTTTCACGTTGCACTGGCATGGATTTAGGACTGCTTTAATGATCCCTTACCATTTCTCAGCTAGAATAGGTAGTGGAGAGCTTGAGGTTCAGTGACGTCCTTAACTATTCTTAGATCCACATAAGAATGACAGATTTCACACCAAAATCTACCTTTCCGAGTGGGTACCAATGCATTGATGTGACCTGGGAGCCCTGCAGTAGGGTCTCAAGATGACCATGGTGCTGTTGTGGCAGGGGCTCTGGATGCCAGCTTCCAATGCCATCAATGCTTCTTTCAACAGCTATTCAGTGAGTCTGCCAAGAGGGAAAAACCTAATTACAGAGCAGTCCTTTGAACAGGGTTGTGGTTCACATTTCTTGATGTGATTCCTTTTTATCTGCAGTGCTGGCACCTTTAGAATGCATTATCTAAGTTTAAAAGGGTCTAGTTTAAGGAGTATTGTGTTGCTGTTTATTTTCTTCCTTCATCACATCAGCTTTTCATGTTCTTTTTATAGTTTTGGTAAATACTGCCACTATCCTAATATCATATCCAAAAATTAATGCCAAAGTGTAATTAAAAGGAATTTTATTTTAAGACTTCGGTGGAAGCAGAAGGGACCTGCAAAAGACAGGGAAACACCATAGGATCAGGATTTTTGTGTCTTTTGAGAGGCAGGATCAAATATTTGGAGCATCACAGAGACCTCAAGAGATGAAAGGAACAGAGGAAAAGCCAAGGGAAAGTAATAAAGGTCAACACAGATTAAATGAAGAAAGAAAAAAATCTCACTCTCAAACTCTCAAAGATATTTGGATGTCTAGAATACCTTGAAACTAATCATGTCTCCTGGATTTCACTGGGCATTTAGGTACCTATAAATGTTTAATACTTTAGACATTTACTGGGATTGTCCAGGCACAACTATCCATTGTAAATTGTGGATGCACAACAGACACCTCCCTCAGAGACAGAATGGAAATCTTCAAGGTCAAACAAGAAAATTCATAAACAGGCCTAGCAACGGGAGCATGGCTCCAGAGAATCCTCACTGGAAATTGCTGGCAGATACAGGTGCAGTTATTGAAAACTGTGTCCAAAATTGTTTCACCCAAGAACATTTTGGGGCTGGCACTGGAAGTTTGCAAGAGTTGTTGGTGGTAAGTTTTAGGCTTTAGGGAAGATGGGAAGATGCACTCCTGTGGGTGAGGCTAGTTGTTTTGACTACATCTCTTGGCTCATTAGTGCTAGAGAAAGGGGATTTTTTAATTACTGTTCAATGGGGATCAGGCCAAGATTTGGCAGATGAGTTGCCCAAACCTGATGTAAACACCAGCCCCTGCTCACCACACAAACACAGATCTCTGAAGGCAAGGGAATGAAATGAATTTTCTAGCCAATGCATCAATGACTACAAAAGAGTGTCAAGCTTCTAGGTCAGAGCCTCCTGCAGAACAACACCCCCTCATTTCTTCGGGACACAGCCCAGGCCTTTTGCCAAAGGTGTTAGGGCAGGTCCTCCTGATCTTTGCAAAATTGTGTCTTTGGCTGTTAAAAACATTCCCAGATCAACAAAAGCTCTCAAATGATCTTACATTGAAGAAGAAAAACAGAAACCTGTCCCTTCCAAACATCCCATTTTGAGTGTTAGTTTTGTTTTGCCATGCTGTCCAAAGTATAATAGATAATATATTTTAATTGGACAAATCCTCACCCAAACAGTTCAATGAGAGAAATAAATCTTTTTCTGGCTCTACAGTGTTTGACATAGACTCAATTCTAATCTCATTTACAGAAGTCTGACCACGACTGGCTGGATTGAAATTGACTGCATTTTCTAATGTGAAAATAGGATCAGGCCCCATAGCTACAATTATGAATAAAAATTGTTGATAAAATAGGGGTTTAGGTTCAAAGGAATCCCACTTGCAGTCTTAGACACAAAGACCTTTTTCTGTGAGGGTAACAAAAAGGCATATTTTTTTTAATATAGATAAGAAATAAATGTCTAGTAAACTTTTGTGCTTGGTCTATAGATGTAACCAGCCTTAAGCTTCACAACACAGCTGGGAAAATGGAATTTGATGCCTCCGCAGGCCCCTTTATTTTAATTACTTTCATGCCACATTGAGAATTTATGATCAAAACATCAAATTGAATTAAAATACCTACACAAATAGATCTGTGGATATGGGAGGACATAACTTTGCTTATCCATGAATGGAATTTATTGGTTTTTTTTCCTGTTTCGTTCATTTTTTTCCCAGTATTTTCCTTTTAACTCTGATTAGGTGCCTTGGAGATGTGGGATCATCTGGCTTTTGAAAAGGAAGAGAAGGAAACAAAAAACTTTTGCACTTGGCACCCCATTCAAGTCACAATGGTTTGCTCACAGCTCTTTGCCCTGTACCCTCTCTTCCGAACCCAGTTCCACTACAAGAAATGCTGAGTTTTTCCCCTTCTCCTCCTCTTCATTCTCTTCCTCCCCAGACCTGTTTACCCACTGCCACTGGTTCCATCATCTGCCATCTCATTGATCAACCACACAACCTGGCCACTGGTATTGACTCCAGCATCCTCCCATTTCAAACCATCAAGGTCTTGATATTTCTTACCTTGCCAGATCTCTTTTACAGAAATATCTGTGGAATTTACACTGAACTTTTTTTCACCGAGGCTGGATTTCTGATTAAAGATATTTTTCTTGTAAAAGATTTCTTTTAAAGATAAGTCTTCAAAGTTGAAAACCCAAACGCCCTGAAACTCAGTGATTTTACTTTCATGGTGTCCCATGGGAATAATGGTCAGTACCCTAATGTTCCTCTTCCCAAGCTCAGCCACATGGCTGGTTTACAATTCCTTTGGGGTGTAGCCTGTGCAAGAAGGAACATTGTGGTAGCTCATTGGGATGAAGCCTAAACAAAACTCTACCTACAAAGGAGACAAGGATTTAAATCAGTCACATTATTACTTCTGTGAGGAAGCATAACATTACTTCTCAGAAGAGTTAACTAGGAGGCAAACATCTGGTGGTATTAGAATTTGTGCTAAAAATTATTTTTTATGGAAAATATAAAACAAGGTAGTGTTCTTGCATCAAAACCATTGCAAGAACAAAACCCCAAATTTTTCTAATCCTTTAATTCCAGCCATCCCCAATGAGCTCTGTTCTAGCCCCATTTTTTGCAGCTTTCTGATAGACTACTCCCACACCTCTCATCCTCTTCAGAGCATGATTTCTCTGTTCATTCTTCTGAGAAGCTTTTTCACCACACACATCCAGTCTTCTCTTACTGCATCAAACCACATCTCAATTGTTTACTGGTTTATGCTTTCACGATCACTCGCACATGGCCTTCTTTCCTTGCTAGCTGCCAAATTCAGCTGCTAATTTTCCCAGTCTTTTGACATGCCTTTGTACCTTCTCCTATTCAGAGCAGTCACATACATTAAACAATCTCCATAATTCATGGTATTTAATTTTTTCATTGGCAAAATGTTCTCAGCAGCAGAATCGACTCTTCTGATAAATGCACAGTCTTCAGCTTTTACTCCTCCCTTTGGTTGTGGGAATGATCCATTTTATCTCTGCTCCTTCTGTAACATCATAATTTCCATAATTCATTAACAATTCAAGCAAAGTCCCTTTGCTTGCTTCTCATGCTCTTTGAATCTTGCTGATGCTCCAGGATACTGCTGTTCCTCTTTCACCAACAACACGGAGCAGGTTGTTATTAACTGAGCTGTCTTTAAAAAGGCAAGTTTGGGTGCTGCATTAAAGCAAGCTACAGTGTGTGGTACTGGTCTAGGTATCCATCAAGCTTCCTGAGTTTTTCATCTTCCTCTATGAAACTGCATCACAGTGTCATCGACTTTCATAAGTTGTTTGGAGCACATCATGAGCTGTGCTCTGGTCCTAATTAATTTGTGCCTAAGTTTTCAAAGTTGTGTGAGCACTCACTGAAATTAGTGGAATCATGCAAATATGTAAAAACATAGAGAAGTACGCAAAGTTATTTGCAGACTCATCCAGGTGAATTTTTTTCTAAGTGCTCAGTCAGGTTTGAATCGAAATCAGAAGGAGGTGGCAGGAAATCAGGTCATCAGAGTTGTCAAAAACAATGTGTGAAGAGAAAGTTTAAAATATAAATCTTACAGCTTTCTCGTTTCTCATAAATTTGTGAGGTAATGAGCTCAAAAACATAGAAGACACTAAATCAGTAAAGAGCCCATAGTAATTCATATTTATTCATACAGATTTTTCAATCTATATTTGCTAATAAAGGTGAACATTCATTTTGTGTTTTCTCTGACACCATGTGTCAAGTGAAGGAATTGTGACTGATGTTGCATCAAACCATTCAGCCCACCTCCAACCTTCTCATTTCATCATGCCTCAAAAGTAAAATCAATATTTCCACCTCAGGGACATTTGACAGATGATTCTCTCAAAGCATACAAGCCAGTTTCATGTCTTTCACTGCATTATGCAAGAGAGAGGAAAAGAAAGAGCTTTATCCAAGTGAGAAAGAAGACTATGGCCTTGTGAGGCATCATAATCGTGTGTCGCTACTCCCATTACTTTACCTTGAGCAAATGCCAGGTTCCCATATTATGTCAAAGCCATTTGGTCTTTTTTCTTCTGAAGTATTCAACAATACTTTCCAGCATTTTGGAATGAAATACCCATGTTTATACTATCCAATAAAATTAGCCAAGGATCTTTTTCTAGAGCTGAGGTCAAAGAGGGTGAATCACCTCCCATCTCCACATCTCCACATCCCCAGTCCAAGCTGCTTACAGGGAACAGTCCCTGGCTGATGCTATTCCCTGCTCCAGGCCTGTACAATGTCTGGGAGAGTTTTGTGTACCATGGGCCATGCTTGGCATGGACATTGCACTAAGCAGCATGAGCACTCACAGGCAGTACGCGATCCCATGTCTCCCAGTCCCAATTTATTTACTAATATAGGCAAAGTGTTCTGGATCTCTTAACTATATCATAAAAAAATCCTACAAAATATTAAGGATGAAAAAAAACAATCTACAAAAAAAAAAAAAAAAAGAAAAATGTGTATTTATTGTGGTCCAAGTGTTCACAATTACTTAGAGCACAGTACTAGGCTTTAGCAGCTTTACTAAATTCGAGGAGCATTTATCAGACCAAAACTGGTTGTCTCCAATGCCTATCTTTGACTAGCCCACCTCCGTCCCTCAGGGAAAATAAGTCTGGCCTTTATGGATGGGTTCATTTCATCCTAAAATTAATGTCTAAAGTATGTCAGAGACATTGCAGATACATTGAAAGTGTCTGGTTTTAAATGTAGGTGCATAGACACTGAAAGGGTATTGCACATCTAAAATTAATAACTCCAAGGGCAAGTGCAAAATTAAGTATGCCCTAAAATATATGATATCTTGACTATTGGAACTCTAATTTCCTCAACAATCCAGCAGTTTTGTATTTAGGAAACATCTAAAAGGTGTGTAATGGCTGAGCCAATGCTTCATTGGCTTTCGTATAACAATCTTTTCTATTGTGATTTGGAAAGTGTCTACAAGCAGAATTTTATTGCATAAATCTCTATGGTTTTGAATGAATATTAGCTCCATGCTTTGCAGATGAAAAGCATTATGTGCTACAAGAACTACCCAGTATCATTTATCTTCTCTGAGATCTGGGAAAACTGTGGCAGTCTCAGTGATTTAGTTAGTGCTTCCCCTGTCTGCAAATGGTGTCTATGAGGAATTGGGCTGACAGGAGGAAAAGGTGAGGCACAGATGGACACCCAGCTGCTCTCCAGTATCTTAGGATTTTTTAAAATAAAATTTACAGTCAATCAAGGAGTTTATGAAGATGCAGGTATAATTTAATAGCATCTAGATGGAGGCAGGTACTTAAGCTCAAAATCCCATCCCTGGAAGTGTTCAAGGCCAGGCTGGATGGGGATTTCTTTGAGCAGCCTGGTCTCATGCAAGGTGGCCCTGCCCATGGCAGGGTGTTTGGAACAAGATGGTCTTTAAGGTGCCTTCCAGCCCAAACCATTCTGTGATTCTATGAAAATTTGCAAACAAAAAAACCTCCCTTCACCAAGTGAGACACTTGGACTTAGAAGAAATCATCCTGTTTGCCTGGCAGGTTCTCTAGGTTATGTTTCTAAGAGTAAAATGGATCCAGTTCCTGCTCTCAGACACCTGATTTGGTTTAGCTCAGCGAGCATCAAGAATTTGACATTGCTGTCTGTTGGCCAACAAAACATCAAAATAAGCAAGTCTACTCACAGCTCTATGGTTAAGCTGTTCACAAAAGTCAAGTGGTGATTCTTTATATATTTTTTTAATTCTACCTCCTCTAAATTCTACCCGAAAATTAAATAAGGTCTTCCTCCAGAAGTGGAAAACTTAGATTCAAGCTAACCCTGTCCTCATTTCTCCCATCAAACAGGTTTCAGAAGGCCCGTAACTTCAGAAAATAAGGTAGAATAACTCAAAATCTATGAGATGGAATTTCCTACCAGGTCGGAAAAGGGGAGTTCTAAATCCTTGAAGTGTTCCACAGGAAACAAAAGAAAAGTCACTACATTAAAAACACCTAGAAATAATACATTAATGAAATAAAAGTCAGAAATAATTTTGGGCACCTAAATCTAGGACAGTTTTTCACCTCATCTATGTAACTAGAATAATAGGAATCGCCTACACATGATTATTATAACTAAAACAGCCTTTGCTGCATATTTCTTTGTAGAGAAAACCTGACGTTTTCTTTGAGATTAATTCTTTTAAATTATGGATACAATTTTCACCTCCAGCAGACAGCTCCAGGTGTGGGATCCCACAGACCTATTTTACTGCCTCGGGCTTCTAAAAACTGGAAAAATCTGGGAGTTCAAAGACACTTTTCCATGTGGTATCATATAATGAGTATCTCGAGGCATCTCCCCACTCATACAGATGGTTATTCTGGATCTTGCTCCCTGGGGAATCAATACCAGATTTTGAGCAAAACACGTCTAAGTTCCTACCTCTCTTCTTCCTTCATTTTCTGTGACATTTTTTGGCATTCTTTAGCTTTATCAAAAAAACAACACCCCTGCAATTTGTCAATTACAGTAGCTGGATATCTTTATTAATAGCAGAGATGAGTGAAAGAAATTAATAAGAAATTAGCAAGAAATTAATAAGAAATTAGGCTCTTTTTCTTTTAATCCAAACCAGAAATGTCCATCAGAGGGAGGCAGCTTCCACAAAGCTGAGCCTTATTTAAATTCACATCCAGCTTTTAAATGAGCTGGATAGCTTAATTGCATTTGGTCAGTCAGTGGAATTTCCATTCTCTAATTAAGTAGTTGTAACCTTGCAATGCAGATTCCTTTGAAGAGGGAAAAAACCCCAATACAACCAGAAAACAAAACCAAACTCTCATGCTCTTTTCTTTCGTTGAGGACATGGTATAATAATAGTAATCTATAGAGGTGAAAAAGACAAACAGGATTAATGAATTTTAGAAAACATGAGCCTGTTTGGTTGTTTTATTTTGACTTTGATTGGGAAATTGTGCTTAGGCTAAATTGAGCTAACATGTAATTTGTCAGCTGGACTAAAAATGCTGTAATTGTTCTTTGCTCCTGTCACCCTTACAGAAGAAAAATGAAAAGCAAACTCTCCAAAGCCTGGCTGGGTCTCTGGCTTGTTTGTTTCTCTGCTGAAGGCTCTTAAGGGGCAGACCAGAGCCATGGCTGCATCCTGGGACACCTTCCCCCATGCTGGAAGCATCACCTTGGAAGGTGCCTCAGTTTGGCTCTGAGATACCACAAGAGGTAAGGAATTGCTGCTCTGAGGGACTTGAATTATTTTACATTTAAATAATGTTTAAGTATTTTTCAAGTGTTCCAAGGAGAGGAAGGGAGAGCGGCAAAGAAGAGCTTGTCCTGGCTTTATTGGTATGAAACAGGCAGGTTTATTGTGGAATGGTTTGGGTTGGAAGGGACCTTAAAGACCATCCTGTTCCAACTCTCCTGCCATGGGCAGGGACATTTCTCACTAGCCCAGTTTGCCCAGAGCCCACCCAGCCCTTAAACACCACCAGGAAAAGTTTGGCTGACTTTCACTAAGCCATGTGAGGTGTTCACTTACTAAAGCCAAGTGAGTGACACATTCGAGGCAGCACAGATAAACTGTGACTACAATCTCCGCTGCTGATTTGCAGTTTATAAAACAGCTTTCTGCTTGTGGGAGTTGGCAAGCTCATAGGAGTCCAGGAGGGCTCCTGCTGCTGGCAGAGAGGTTTGAGTGGCTGAGTACACGAGGGCAGTGGGGGATCACTGGTAACGACACCGTTAACTGTGGGAGCATCACGCCTTGCACACAGGCCATGGGTGTCACCTGCCAGGGTGAGCTGCTGACTGTAGCTGGCAAAGTTGGACTCTGCAGTTATATCTACATTAATAAATTAAATAGGCCAAGGCCCAAGCACCACCTCAGCTGTCAACGCTGTCACGCTCCAGGACCCACCAATGCCAAGGGGTCTCGTAGGTGAGTTCTGCTTAATTGGAGGGATGCACTAAGATCCCCCATGGTGATAGACACTCTGTAGGCAGGAAGAATAAAAGGGATCATCAAGAAAAACACCCTCAAAAGAAGTCAGGATCCCAGGGCTTCAGAGAAGAAATTAAAACTGAAATAAAAAAGTGTTGTGCATTATCTTCAAAGAAGGAATTCCTTGATTTATCAAGATTTTTTCAGAGACTGGACCACCCCTTAGTTCAGGAACATCTGCAAAGATTTTGGTGCTATTTCTTCAAGAAGACAAAATGTTTTGTTATTGCTCCCCTGCTGCTCTTTGCGTGTAGGAGGAAAGCAAGGAACAGAATAATGGCACATTTCTCTTTTTCTGTACTCTGTTCTTTTTCCTACTTATTCGTCCTCCTTCTTTCAGCAATCATCTGCATAGCAGCAGTCAGCTAGCATACGTTCTTCCAAATAGGAACAAGGGCAGTCCCATCCCAGACTGAAAGCTGGAAGTAGGGGGATGTCTTGCAAGAACTGCAGCTGCCACTTGATTTGACTTCCACTCAAAAATGCTCTTAGTCCATGGCATGGGGTGCCCTGAAATTGTTATGGACAGAAATATTTACATCTGAAATATTTGCATCTGATGTATTTACATTTGCTCTTTGGCTGCAAATCTGACGGCTTTCTGATATTTTGAAGGTGCAAGATACAAATTTGTAGAGCTCATATGAGCTGCTAAGATTAGCTACAATTTTTAGATAAACAGAACAAATGATAAAATTGCATGAAAGCGTATTTTGAACATGCCCTCTATTACACACCAATCATTTGCAGGATTTGGTGTCTCCTAGCAAACCCTCTCATTTAACCCTACTGTTTCAGGATTCCTGTTGTTTCTGTCATCTTTCAGCAAATTCTATTCAGATTCAAATTCCCTGTACTGGATTTTAACTTGAAGGCCAAGGCTTTCTTAAAGGAACAAAACAACTTGAAAGGAATCCTGAGAATTTAGATTCTGACTGCAATTTCACCGTACCACAGAATCACGGGATGGGTAAGTCTGGAAGGGAACACACTGAGTCACTGGTCCAACCTCTCTGCTCAAGCAGGGTCATCCCAGAATTCTGGCAAAGTTCTGGCAGTTTCCCTGCAGGTTTCCCTACAAGTTCTGGCAAGAGATTTTCAGCTCAAATTTGTATTTTTTGAAAAGAGACGTTTCAAACTTGAAAGTTATGATCTTATACTTTCACCCCCCTTTTTTTGTACACATAAAGGATTTTCAGGTCACAGAATCACAGAATTACAGTATGGTTTGGATTGGAAGGGACATTACAGATCATTTAGTTCCAACCCCTCTACTATGGGCAGGAACCCCTTCCACCAGATGCAGAGATTTATGTGACACAATTCTTCTACTGATCTCAGACTTTTTTTATTGTACCCAAAGATACAGCTCTTTAAAGTGAGACACTAATGGATTCAAGAATTTTAAGCAGTATTCACCATGTTTCTACTCATGTTCTTCTTATCACTTTACTCTGGGGTTATTGTTTGACAAGGGACTTGAGCCAAAAGATGTGGAAACAAAGAATAAGAGAATTTTTCCGATGACCTCGAATAAGTGCCATGAGTAGTGCACACATGTGCCTGTTTCAGTTGTGAGCCTATAGAACATTTAAATTACTCTAAACATTTAAATCAGGCTGAGCTATATAAGAGGCCCTAAGAACTTAAACAAAACCACTTCTAAGATTTTAAGTAGTTTGAGCATCATCTTTGCCTGGCTGAACTTTACCGTAATGGAAGGAAATTAAAAAAAAAAAAAAAAAAGGATCCTTTTTTTTATAGCATCTTGTTTTAAAGAATAAAAAAGCCTTAGCTGAGAACAATGTATTTGGGAGATAAGGAAGTTAGAGAGGGTAGGGATAGCTGATTATAAACTCCATGGGCCTGATAGCTTTGGATCAAGGAATTTAGCTGATGTTGAAACATCAGACTTAGCTAAAGTGTTGAAATAAATAAAATGGTCCAGCCAGTAATGTTATATCACCTCTGTGTGGTGACCAAGTGTTTTTTAAAAGGTGATGTGGGTACAAATGCCTAATGAATAAAAAATCCCTAAGTCTAATGATTCAGGAAGTAAATCCACCTTTGCATTTCCTGATTAAATTCATCAAATATTGACATGGCACACACATCCAAACGTATTTCAAAAACCAAACATTAGCTGAGCACAAATTAATGTGTATTCTTGAAAGATAACTACACCAGGACAGTGAATGAAGAGGAATTGGATTGAAAGCTGGTGGCCTTTACAGATGAATGAGCTGATACAAGCAATTTGGGTTGATACCAATTAATGACATTGTGCAGTTAAGGAAACAAAGAACAAGTGAAAAAAAAAACCAAAACCCAGAGGATTAATTTAATTGCTTGAAGTGAAAATCTAGCCTTTCCCTGGACTACAGAGTGATAATCGAGAATAAGCTCTCAGTTACCAAGTATGAGCCATGTAGACCTGACACAAAATCCTCAGTTTGCTTTGTGTTTTCCTGGCCTTTTTTCCCTCCCTCAAAGTATATAAATATCCCTTCTCTTTTTTTTAAATTAGCTTTTATTTCCACTCTGTTTTTCTGCCTTTTTTGTTCTGGCAGTATCTGGATGTCTGATATTCCATTAAAGAATTACTTTAAACCATAATTGCACGTTTTGACACATGATAACAAAACATAGACTGAGCCACTAATCGTCCTTGCGTCTTTCCTAAGGGCAGAGCATATCAGGCATCTGACATCATGATGGGCATGCACTTTATTTACTAGAGAAAATGATTAAGAAACCTGTAGCAGTGTTTTCCTAAGATTTTCCTAAGTTTTATTACTGGCTACTCACCTTTTTAGTGAGCACTGAAATTCCTGTTAGAACAAAAGTATCATTTGGGATCCGCACTGTCTTCTAAAAAACTAATGCAATTTATGTGTTATTTCATCTGCAAATAATTCAACCCTGTCTAGAAGTTAATGTTTAAATTGGCTGAATTAAGGTGCTGTTGCAGAAAATCGAGTCATATAAATGTTGTGGAAAAAGAAAGAACGTGTAAGAATGGCATTCTTGTAAGACAAAAATTACTCTCCGTGAACATCGGATCAGTCGGTGACACTTTCAGCACTTATGGCAATATAAAAATTGCTCACAGAATTGTTTACATTTTTCTATATTCACCCTCTGAAGTCAGGGCTTCGGAGCCAGAGTGGGAAGGGGAGGGAACAGGGATGTTGCTGAGCAGAAGCACCTTTATTAGCAGTTCAGTGTTGTATTCAGTCGCTGTGCCTGGGATTTCTCTGGGAATGTTGGAGGGCTGTGCAGGAACACACCTGAGTGCACCTAAGGCAGACAGAGAGAAGGGAAACAGTGATGCCCAGGTAGGGTTTCTGAGCCTGGCTGCTGTGCCAATGTGATTTGGTCTGTGATATTGCACTGGGCTTCCCTAAAGGGTTGTGAGCCAGCAGCAAGGAAGGAGTTTGTTCCTTGGCCTTCTCCTCACTGCTGAACATCAAATAAACAGCAAAACCAGCAGGAAAAGGAAAATGAGATTGTGCTTTTTCTTAGGAGCCACTGAATGTGCTCTGGGGAAGGTGTTGGGTGGGTTGGGAGAGCATGAGGAACACAAGGAACAGGAGGAGGAGGAGGAGAGAGCCTGCAGCAGGGCAGGCACTGCAGAGCATGAAGTGAATGGCCCTGATCAAGCCCTGCCACTGAGGCTGAACAGATTAAAGAGGCAAATCCATCTTTAACCTCTGTGTGACTCCCAGCCTGCTCCCACCGACTGAGTCATAACAAAATGGATTTTGCTTCTGCTAGTTTGCCACTTGCCTTCACTCTTGCATAACGTGCAAATGCATGAAGAATTACTTCTCATTCTGTGAGGGAACACGTGAGTTCCTTTTTAACCCACCAAGCTCAACCCACAAAGCAGGCACTCAGTAATACACTGAGGGCAAGGGAATGCACTATCTTCACCCACTGGTCCAGTGTTTTTCACTCCGTATTTCTCAGCAACTGAGGGTTATCCTGTCATTTGACTTGGCATGGAGTTGGTTTTGCTTGGCTTGGAAACATTTTTGCATATAAAATCATAGAATCATAGAATGGGTTTAGGTTGGACATTAAAGACCACCCAGTTCCAATCCCACTGCCATGGGCAGAGACACCTATCCTGGGTTGCTCAGAGCTCCATCCAACCCAGCCTTGCACACTCCCAGGGACAGGGCATCCACAGCTCCTCTAGGCAACCTGTTTCGGTATCTTACCATGCTCAGAGTGAAAAATTTCTTCCTAATATCCTGATATTGGAGTGGCCACCATGTTTTCTGAAGAAAATATCCTCCTACTCACTAATACCACAGTTCTGTTCCCACCACATATTTGTCAGGGAAGGGATTTGCTTTTGCTTTAAATGCACAGCTTGCCTCATGTGTCCTTATTTCATTTAGTCAGTTGGTGACGCCAGGAGGGAGAGGTGGGTTTACTGCCAGGTGACAGGATTGCAGTGCTCAGGGAGGTCTGTTTAGTGGCAGGAGACTGAGCAGGAAGCTCTTTGCTGCAATTAGCAGTAATTCTCTGAAGGGTGGCTGGCAGGAGGCTCCTGCTGGGCAGGGAGGAGGCAGCCAGCCTTTCCTTGTGCC
Source organism: Corvus cornix cornix (assembly GCF_000738735.6). Lineage (NCBI taxonomy): Eukaryota > Metazoa > Chordata > Aves > Passeriformes > Corvidae > Corvus > Corvus cornix. The sequence continues at coordinate 108,932,303 of NC_047056.1, read as the reverse complement.
AGGTGTCATGTCTTTGCTGGACCTGGTGGGAAGATCTTGAAGGAAGCAGGGTGGGAGGGATGTTAAATTTCTGCTCTAATTGTGAGGAATTGGATGCAGCTGGAATTGTAGGGGATTTTCCTGGCGGGAATAGCTTGCACAGGGCTCTTAGGCAAATGTCCTTTTGTTGTTGGCAGGTTGCAGGCTGGGGCCTGCAGCTGAGGCAGAGAGGGCACTGCCAGGGGCTTCTGCTGCTGACCAGCTGACCTTTAAGGAAAAACAGAAGGGCATCTGGGACACCTTGCTGGGGGGAAAGTGGAGGAAAGGAGAAGGGTGCACAAGCCAGGGCTATCCAGGGCTTCTGGAAACCGTGCTCCAGCATGAGTAAGCATTGCTTTAAGGCAGCTGGACTCAGAATCTACCTCTAAGTTTAAACACCTCCTTTAATCACGGCAGCATCCTACCACTGTGTGTTTGCTGGATCCCACTCATAAAGTATTTATCATGCTGTCTCTGTACCAACAAGGTCTAAACCACACAGAAACAGAAAACAAAGACTGGGCTTTAATAGGATAAATTATATTTTTTTATCATTCATTAACCACCATTTTTCCCGCTGCATAAAAAATCCACTATGTTTTAGAAAACAAACAGATATAGAAGAGAGGGGGTATCCACAGGAAAAAGACATTATTTGTCACAATTTAAGATTTATTATAGGAGGTGTGTGCAATGATGACCCAAGGGAATGTCCCAAATGCTGCAAGATCTCGTGATAGATTGGACTAATAATATAGGCATTTATTTCCACTGGACATGCTGGCTAATGGCCATGTTAAAAGTCTATTAGGATATTAGATTATTGTTTTCCATTACATAAGGTTCAGTTATCAGAGGAAGGGAATGCAGCAGATAATTTAAATATCAAAGTTATGCAGTCAAAAGAACGTGATGCTATTTTAACTCTCACCAACTATTTCTGTTACAGAACATTGCAATTCTCAAAATTTATTCTGTTGTCCTTTCAGCAGTCCCAGCTCCTGGAACATGGGAAACTCAGCTTCTCTTTTTCAATGCATGAGAAATTTTTTTTTCCAGCTCTTATGGGCACATGGATAAGTTTTGAAATGTGAACGCTTAAGAAAACAGGACAGATGAAAACAAATATTTTTTTTTTTTAAGTTTTGATTTTTTGTTTTTATTTAACCTCATAATTTTCAGCAAAACTTCCAATTCCAGTTACTACTCAAAATCACCAATACTGCTTGTGGTGCTACTGGCAGATGTTCACCTAACCCCTGTCTCAGTGTGACAGTTGATGTGGAATGTTAAAACCCAGGCTTAAAAAAGGCTACAGAACAAAATTAATCTTGCCTGAATTTTCATATAAGTGAAACCTAATTCCTCCATCATGCCTTGATCCACAAAGCATCTAAACGTAAACACAGTGACAAATCACATCCAAATGTTCAAAAATATGAAAGAACAAATATTTCTGTTGCACCTCATTCTTACATAACCTCATTTTTTTTCCTTAAAGGCCTGAAAATAATGTCATTGTAATTGCAATTATTTAGCTGTTTAAAGTCATCTTGGTACAATTTGCAAGAAAATTATTTTTACATGTCCAGTTCCTTTATCCTGTTGAACTGAAAATACAGACTGGCAGCTTTGCAAGCTCTGAGTTTCCTCATTCTAAGAAACATGAATTTCTTTTAATGCATTTTTTTCTGCATGACTAATGTATTGGGTAGAGATGAAGCACCGCCTGATTTTTTTAGTAGAAAACAGCGTTTCTCCCCTTGGGCTTATGATATCCAAAAGCCCAAGAAAAGCTGTGATTGGGATTTTAATTGAGAGATTTGCCAAGGGTGAGAGCAGGTTTTAAATTATATGGTGGAGGACAGAACCATCACATTCCACTGCTGACTAGTACTGTAGCTGTGTTTGCCATTTACAGTGTGCAGCCGGGCTTGCAGAGATAAACCTGGAAAATAATGAAACAGAAAAGAGTTATCTATCATCTGTGTTTCATTGATTGCTCAGGAACAGCAAACCTATGGTTAGGTTGAACATATGGGAAAGAAGTTTGTATTACTCTCCATCAGTGTAAAGGATCAGCAGTGTGGATGGGTGATTTCTGATGTGACAGCCTCAGAGTCACAGTAGTTACCCTGATAGCAGGCAGAATCAAATGCACTCAGAGTCTGGCTTTAGATGAAGTAAGCAGATACAAGACTTTCCCATTTAAGTGGAAAACAAAGCCCAGAGTAAGCTGGAGCAAAGGCTTCTGCAGGCAGCTGCCTCCACACAGAACTTCTGTGCAGGGTGCAAGTGCGGCTTGCCCCAGGCAGACATGGAACAAACACTAGGGAGGTGGCTTGAATGCTGCTGTTGGGAGGAAACAAACAAAAAGCATAACGTGTGAAGGCCCCATCCCTGGAGGTGTTTAAGGTCAGGTTGGATGGGGCTTGGAGCAGCCTGGTCTAGTGGAAGTTGTCCCTGCCCATGGCAGGGGATTGGAATTAAATGTTCCCTTCCAACACAAACAATTCTGTGATAATTTATACTTTTTTATGACTATAAAGATAAAGAATGTCACATGGGGAAGAAGTCATCTTTTGTACGTCCTTCCCATTTAAAATCCAGATGCATCTGTGTTCCAGTTTAGCAGAGTCTAAACTCATATGAACCATCAACTTTATTGTCCTTTTTTTTCCATAACTAGTAGATAGGTCTTACAGAAAGTTTATGCTTTTCCATATTTCCTACCACAGCATCAAAATATGATTTCAAGTTTCTGAGCACTTTTGCACAGAAGACCCAGCAACAAAGTTGGGGGAATCAGAAGAGTGAAGCCCATTCCTGATCCCAAGCGTTTCATGAGTGCTCACAAGAATCCCATGCCTTAAACTTAGGGTCAAACATCTGCTGTTACAATGCTCAGAGCTTAATTCACTTGCAGCCAATACTACAGATAACAAAATCAGCAGAAATATATTGAGTTTAATGGGGTTTAGATTTGGGTCATGCCAAAGGAAGTTTATTCCTGGGAGCCATACACTTCTTTGGACTCCACACATACATAAGCACAGGAAAACATCTCTATTAACTGTTGGGTTTTTTTAAACAGTTTTAAACAGCGACCAAACAACCCCACAAGCCTTAGATTGGGTGGGTCAGCTTGTTTAAAACAAGTTGAGATCTACAGAAAGTCAGTATAATTGGAGTCTTTTGGACAAACTGCAGCGTAAGGAACTGCCATGATTTCATTTCTCAATATTTTTTCTTCATATTGCATTAAATGACCCATGACTTTGATTAAATTGAAAATTTAATGTATTGGCGCTTTCAATGCCTTCAGATTTATATTTTTTCATGGTTTCTATTTATGTTCAAGTTTTACTCTATTATATTTCTAGGAAAAACTCATTTCAGAGGACTCTACCAGCTGCCAGATAATGAAATCCAAATATCAGAGAAGTTACAGTTTCTTTGCTCCTCCAAGTCAGGTGGGACCAGCCATTGTACCTTTCTTCTCCAAACGGGTTCAGAAGGTATGGGGCCATCTTCTCTGAGCTAGGCTTTTCTCGTTTTCTTACATGAGCAAGATACAGATACCAATTTAATTTTTAGAAAAAGTTGTTTACGTGTGAGGAGTCAGATGCTTTCAGGGAAATCAAGGTTTCATTGCACCTTATGGAAAGGCATACAGGGAGCTACAGCCACCGCCTGCTGAAAAAAAGTACTTGCTTTTCCAGTCTTAAAAGGATTGCCAGAATTGCTGGTTTCTGCTGATATTTCCCCATCTCTGAAAAAGTGTAACCCTCCAGCTGATTTTTCTACAGAAGGCTCAGTAAAAGTAATTCAAGTGTTTCCAAAGTAAAGAGAGAGTAATACAGGATTTTTCCTACCAAAAAAAAAAAAAAAAAAAAAAAAAAAAAGGAAACCCAACCAAATGTAACAGTTTCACTGAGAATTCTTGCAGGATTCAAAATTCGGGGTGTGTGTGATTTTTGGAGGGATCCTATCTAACACTGTGAATACACTTTTTATCCTTCCCATGAAAATCCAAGCTATGGTTTAAAATTCCAGTTCTTATTAGGATGATCTTTGTTATTAGGGTTGATTTAAAGCTGCATTTGTTTGTAGCAAAGGATGTTTGGGCCTACTGGAGGGGTTATCCCTATCTGCTGATTGAACCTGCTCTGTACAGAGTATCTTAGACCAAAGCACGACTTTCACCTGTGGTTATTGCTCCTTCAGGGGCTCTGCATGTGACGAGCTCCAGGACTGAGAAGATGAAGTTGCCCCTCCTGAGCTTTTTGTGCTTCCTGCAGCTGGCAGCCTGACAGAGAAGAGAGTGGAGAAGGAAGCCTGGATCCAACACAGAATGGGGGGAATGGCAAGTGGGAGTGAGATGCAGAGTAACAGCCAAGTAAGGGGTGGGACAGAAGAGCAGGTGAAGGCCTGGAAGAAGGAGGATGAACAGAAATAGAAAGACAGCTGGAGAATAAGCCAGAAATTAGAAGCCCGACAAAAGATGGTAGAGAGGGTGCAGGAGAGGAAGGAGGAGGCTGAAGAGAAAGGGTTATAATTTACCACCAGGGAAATTATGTCCTCTATAATTCAAAGCTGCAGCCAAATTTTGGCATCTTTTTGCTTCAGGGAAACTGCTGTGAGTGAAGGTACCTGAATATGCATGTCCGTGTAAATTTTCCTTCTTCATTGTAGTACTGTGTGTATGTGGATGCACCTACTGCCTCTAAAGGGATCTGGATACTGGGCTCCATATGTTCCTTGCCCTTCAAGCCCTTGACACTATAACCCTAAAATTAAACCTCTTTGAGTACCAAAAGAAAGAGTCCTTGGCTTCCTATCGGGAAAGACAACAAGGTGTGTCTTTATTGCAAGCACAAATGGGACACTAAACAGGTAGACCACAAATAAAAATAGATGTTCAGTACTGTAGAAGGAAGAGAATGGAGTTGGAACCCTAATTAACTCCTTCCTTAAGTATCAGACAGCAATCAGCACAAATTACGGATTAGGAGCTTTTGGCTCTTGAAAACATGGAGTCTTTGCTTCCCTGCCTCCTCCTCTCGTCACAGCTGCTGTGAGAATCCAGCTGAGACCAAGAATGTTGGGTTTTTTATAGCACTTGTAAAAATCAAGTCCACAATCAAGTAGACAAAGAAAACCATCATGAAAGGAAGCAAACATCCGGCCTCGGTGTGTTTGTGGAGTGCTGGCTGGAATGGAGCCTCTTCAGCACAGCTGAGAGCCTGCTCAGCAGTCTAAGCTGGCAGCCTTCAACTAGCCCCTAATGAGCCTCATCAAACAAACAAACAGAGAAAGAGGCTTCACAGATTAGTACCAAAGACAAGTGCTGGATGATTCTTATGGTTTTGTGCAGTGCCTACATCCTTCTTGCCTCTGGAGGTGGGGGGAATCTGTCCTAACATCACCTCTCCGATGCGGGGCAGCTGCTCCAAATGGGATATTCACCCTTCTGGGGCCTGTAATGCAAAACTGCTGCATCTGGGGATGAGCCTCTTGGCTCTTTGGATAAGATAAATCACAGCTTGAGGTGCCTCCACCTCCAGATGGTAATGACTTGTCCAAATTCGTACAGTTGCCGTCTCCTGCTTATGAGACAGCCTCCCATTCAGGGGGCCATTGCCCACCAAGTTGGGCTTCAAGTACACTATCCCACTTTCTTGTGTTTCCCTGACTTAATGACGAGCAGTATTGTTCTGCCTGTCTGCAGGAGGTGTTCTTCTTTCTCCTAATACAGCATTCAAGTCAGAAATAAAATGTTACCATTTCACAACACAACTGGGGGTATCTATTTCTTACTGAGCACAGGACCGTATTCCTCAGTAAAATTTGCATGTGATATAAAAATATGGAAGGAACAGTATATGCTTCCCTATGCTAAAGTTTCCTTCCTGTGGCAGGAACTGCAGAAACCGCTTATTAAACTCCCCCTTTACCCCCCAAAGAGCTCTAGTTTGTAATAAGAATAGAGACTAGAGAATAATTCTTACATAAAGCCAAACTGCACAATTCCGCCTAATTATTTGTCCTTGAAAGGAGACTTTGTAATATATCTTCTGTTGCATTTTTTTTTCCTAACTGTGAATCTTTGCACAACTGTCCTCATGACAAATATAATTTGATCTGGGGACAGCCCTGTCTGGAGTGTTTGCATCAAGAGCCTTTTCCAATAAGCTGCAGCTCCCACCTTAATGAGAATAAGAGCCTTATGACAAATACAGGGCTTTCAATAGCAAATACAGCTTCTGTACAGCACACTCAGGTCTCTCCTCACTGAGGAATAAACTGACAAATTTTTCTTCCTTCTAGTTAAAAAATAGCACAAATACTGCAGTGTTTGCATAGAGGAACACAGCTTTGTTTCAGTCTTGATTCCTCTCTCAGAAAGGAGTGTTGGGAAGGCATCTAGAGAAGTATCTACCCCAGCATCTTGGAATGGGGAATGAGAGAGCCCAAATGGGATTTTTTATGTCTGAAACTGAACAAGAAAATGCAATTCCAAGATACTGCTAACGTGCTCCAAACACTTGCAGTCCCTTGGACCAGACTGGACCTGGACTAAGGCAAAACCCTCTGAAACGTGGAAGTTGTGGCATCCTCAGCACCAACTCTGTCACTCTATGGATCTGCTTCTGTTGGCCTGCACTGCCTGGTTATGTAGGGCATAGCCCAGGAATGTAAGGGCAGGGATGAGGCAGGTGGAGCTGTGAGGTCTCAGGTAGCATCAAAAGGAGACTTCATGAACAGGGTGACGTGGAGATGTATCTGCAAGGGAGACTAGCAAGGAAAAATAACAGGAATAGGCTGCAGGGTTGGAGGTATTTGAGCAGCCCAACACTCCATCTAAAGCTGCAGCCATGCCAGATACCAAAATGAGTCTGGGAGCTGTGGGAGGAGAGGAAATGTTGACATGGGACATGCAGAACTTAGGGAAATCAGCTCCCTACAGAGATGGGGCTGCAGCTCGTTGGACATTTGTGGTGAGCACTTTGGACAGAAAATACAGAACTCACAAATTGTGTGAATTCTCTACTGATTTTAGCTTTTACAAATCCAAGCCTGGACAGATGAGGTTGCAAAAAACCAAGGATGGTCCCAGTTTCTTCAGTCTATTTCCATCCTGCTTGCAGGCTGAGCTCAGCACTCATGGACACTCACCATGAGCTGGTTTCACGTATTGGAAGCACAGCCAGAACCGTGGCTGCAGGTTAAGGCAAAGCCCAGCTTTATTTAGTGAGTCCTTATCCAGCCAGAATTAGCATCATCTTTTCTAAAATAAATCTGAGGAACAAAACACAGTGTCTAAAGGCAGCGACCAATGAATCATAGTGAATTGCTGATGAAAATGCAGCTTGGGATTGTTTGGCATTGCACCCCCAGTGATGTCAGCCGAGTGCAGTGAAATGGAAATAATCAATCTTATCCTGCCTCACTTGCTGAAGCACTGACTTGGCATCAAGTTGTACAAAGCAAAACTTTTGCTTTTCCTTTTTGATGCTTGTTTTCACTTTTCTAAAGACGCCTGGAAATGTTGAAATGAAAACTGAGAGTTTTTGGAAAAATTTTCCTTTTTGGAAAAATTTATTTTGGATTGCATGTGATTTCATGAGCTGTCTTGGTCAGTCTCACTTCATGTGTTCTGGCAACAAGAAAAAAAAAAAGCATCTTTATTGGTAAACTGGGTCTTCCAGCTCTATCTATCCCTGACTGACACATAAATTTAGAGACTGATGCACAAGGAATCATCTGTTTGGTGGGATGTACCCATTTCTGCTAAGCATTGAGGGCAGCACTCAGGGCTGGGTTCAGTTTCTAGGGGTGGATAATAAACACAACCCTGAGCCTGCACTTAAAAATGTAGAAAACCTCAAGTCTCTGCACAGACAGTGAGTGATACTTCCTTCCTTCAGACTTTTAAAAGTAGAGTATTATCCTGAGGGAAGAGAGAAAATGAAGAGAAAGAAATAAAAATGACAAACTAACCAGCTAGCCTTTCCTTTGCATACAATAATACCATAACACATTTCTCTCATCATTTTTGGATGGAGAAACTGCAAAGGCAGCTGGAGGTTTCCCAGCCCAGAAACCCCAGGACTCTGCTGACCCCTGGACGCTCTCAGGTCCCCAGTCCATCCCACACTGGGATAAAGAGCATCCTTGGTGCTACACCTGCCTTAGTGCATAATGCTGCAGCTCTTCGCTCCTTCCTCACCAGCCTCCCTCCTTCACCTGATACTTTTCCTGGCTCATCTTTTCTTCCTTTTGCCTTGGCACCTTGTATTCTGCAGCCAGCACCACACCTCTCTGAAAGGGGACTCTACTTTGTTACCCAGAAAAAACTTCTCAGATAATCGTAATGTATTTTACCTAAAACTTTCATGTAACAAGGCCTGAAGTGATTTCTCTACATCATGCAGCCCACTCACCCCAGTGTGTTTAGCCACAGCTGGGGACCCCAGGCCTTCCTTATTTATTACAGCCATATTTTTAACTCCAACTCAAGATACAAATTTTTAATTTCTTTTCCATAAATTCCTCCATTTTTGGTAAAGTAAAAAATGAAAATTGAGCCTTGTCCACTGGTGGTTTTTGTGCAATCCCTTTCTCTGTGCCAAGGGCAGTGAAGTTTTTATTTTTCTTGGGACTTTCACCCTTCTTTAGGAAACAGTTTCTTTTTTGAGTCTACACCAGCAGGGTTACAAGCATTTACCTTCACCTGCAATTCCAGTTTCATCATGAACACATTGCAGCTTTCTTAAGACTTAGCAAATATTGCAAGTAGTCATCCAGTATTTGTTTATCTCCGGAGTTCTCCACTCATGGCCGAAACTGGATGAGTGCAAGATGCCATGTGGGATATGGGTGTTTATTTTTATCAGAGAATTCACCCAGCTATGTTGTTTTGTAGCTTTACACCACCTTAATTCCAGACCATGTCAGAACCAGAGCAAAATCCAGCTCTTTTTAACTGAATACAGCAGTCATGCAGGGCATACCAACCTCACTAGTTAAGGATAGTGGTTAATAATCCATTAATTCATTAACCATTTCTTATTCTTTGTCTTTTGTTTATTGTGAAAGAAAATAGTCAGCCCTTGAAAACAAAACTCTGCAGGGAAGCACCAGCATGGGAAGCTGTGCTTAGAGTGCCTTCTCTTACACAGAAATGTTAAAAGTCACCCATTTTTCACTAAAATGTAAGGAAAAAGCTTTGACTGTGAGGGTAATAAAGGTTACCCAGAGATCCTGTGGAGTCTCCATGGTTGGAGACGCCCAAAACCCCACTGAACACAGCCCCAAGCAGTGCTTGGAGCTGACCATGCGCTGAGCAGGGGCTGGATCAGGTGACTTCCAGAGGTGTCTTCCAACCTCACCCATTTCAGTGTTCTGTGAATTCTACACAATATGTAAACAGTGGGCAGAATAAGTGCTTTAATTTGTTTTCTGGTGGCTGGAAGCAGCAAACAAAGACGTCTGACCTGACTGAGGATACATCCACAGTTCAGCATCATTTAGCAGAGACCAGCCAGGATGGGTATTCGTGTATTCTGAGTGTAACAGTGCAGAGCTTACAGAGGGGGATTCTAGAAATGGAAAGTAGTGCTAATTGAGATGATGAAGCCAGAAAAGACAATGCAGGACCACATGTTACACCCCCAGAAGGGTGGGGAAGTGGAGGAGAATTATTCTGCAGCTATAAACCACAGCTATGGATCAAGAGTGCAACTTGGCTAACACCTGTGTGTACAGGTTACCAGGTACCCAGAGCTGGGCTCTTCTCTAGGTGACCTTACATGTTTGCATAATACACTTCTCCTTGTAAGAGGAACTTTGATGTGTGTCCCAGGATTTAGTAATTCAGCAATTTTGGAAAGGTCAGATCTGGAATTTAGCCTATTAATAAAAACGTAGGCAATTCATCGCAGGCTAAGTGGTAATTTCAATTTAGCATCAACCTGAAGGCACATACCTCATCCTTTTAGCTGGCTAAATTTATCATTAATAGAAGCACTGAAGTAACCAATGTCATTGCTGGCAGTGCACGGATCTACCATCAGGATCAGATGATGAATATAATTCCTGAGCTGCACAGAGGAAGGGCAATCAGTTGAACATGGAGGTGTAAATAAATGCGAAGGGTTGGCTTTCCAGACTAAAAAGTATGGAGACTGTTAGATTTTCCTCAGGTAGCCAGTGGTTCCAGCTGAATATTTTTGAGACTTCTCCTAGTAATTCTAATGGCATGACTTAGAGATTAATGTTACTCACATGAATATGGCTTTTCCTTGTTTTCAGGTATTTCCGTAAGGCAAATTGCTGCCTAAGTTTAGAGACAGGAGTATTGAGTTACAAAAACCTGGGGAAACTTCTTAAATTAGCAGAATGCATGAAAGGATGGAAATGCTTTCCTTCTGCATGTGGAAAACCAAGATATGAAGGGCTAGATTTGCTCTTTTTAAGTGGAGAGCAGAGGGGGCAGCAGAGAGATGCAGGTAAATCCCAAAATCAGATCTTAGCTGGGTTCAGGTTCCTCCTGAATCCCCTTTGTCTCTCACTGTTGCCTACAGGGATGACACAGAATATCAAGTCTTCCATCACAGGCACCTCAGGAAGATGCTAAAATGAGGTGATTTCCCACATAAATAATTTGCTCCTGTTGTCACAGCTTGGGATAGATGAGTGATTAAATAAGGTTTTCCATAATCCTGATGAAATATCCACCATAAAAGAGGATTCTTGACCCTGCAATAAACAGAAAACTTCTCTGTAGAAAATACGAAAGATCACATCTCATGCCTGTGAGCCATTTCAGATGGTATAGTCACCATTTTCCCCTCAAACCTGTAACAAAACAGCCAACAGCAGTCTTTAGGATGTAAACATCCACTGCGGGCAAAAATAGTATTTCGCTCCTGAAATCCACTCTGTAGCATATAATCAAGAACTGGACCTTTTTATTACACTAATAGTGAGGTATTTAATGAAAAAAAACCCAAAACCCTTCACTGGAAATGCTTTGTATTTTTTCTCATTCTGAAAGAGGAAAAAAAAATAGTTAACTATCAATTATATTTGCTAAAAGAAAGTTTCCCCAATAAATGTTTTTTGTAAGATCTGTAAAATTGCAGTTATAATGACAAACCTTTTAAAATGCATTGTTTGGAGTTCCTCTGGATATCCCTGAGGGCATTCTGCCTAGACTGACATCCTGTCCCTGGAAAAATTTTAAAGGAAATGAAGCTTCACAGTTCTCAGCAGGAGAATCTTTCAGTTGAACAAAAGCAAGCAGATTCACAGTCTAGGAATTTCACTGGTGATAGGAAACACAGATGATAATTATACAGAAATGCCAGTCTCTTCAAATAGATTTTGCACCAGTTTATCAGTACAAAAAATATGTTCCCCCAAATTGCTAAGATTGTGTAAAAAAAGGTATATGTTTGCATCTTAAACTTTTTTTCTTTCTAGTCTTAAAGCTAGTCTTAAAGTCCTCATATGATGGAGAGTTTCTTATATTTAGAGTTAATATTCAGTCCCTCCTGTTATTTGTAAATATGTAAATGAAAGATGAATTCCTGTCAAGTGCACTTGGTAGCTGAATTTATTTTTATACTTTTAATATTAATTATGCGGAAACTTATTTAACCACAGACCTTCATCTTCACCCAATCTTCATCTGCTGATGATGCCACGTGAAGCCACTACTGACACTGCCAAATATTGCTGGAGCAAAGGGATAACACAAAGCTGAGCAGGATTAGAAAGGAAATAGGAATGGTGACAACAGAGGACTTGACCAGAATGCTGGGTCATTCCTTAGGGTAAGTGCAGAGACCTTGTCTTGGGTACCAAGAGAATATTTTTCCACCTGAATGGAAGAGGAGGGAGAGGGAAGGAAGGAAGGAAGGAAGGAAGGAAGGAAGGAAGGAAGGAAGGAAGGAAGGAAGGAAGGAAGGAAAAGAAAGAAAGAAAGAAAGAAAGAAAGAAAGAAAGAAAGAAAGAAAGATAGAAAGAAAGAAAGAAAGAAAGAAAGAAAGAAAGAAAGAAAAAGAAAGAGAAAGAAAGAAAGTGAGAAAGAGAGAAAGAAAGAGAAAGAGAGAGAAAGAAAGAAAGAAAAAGAAAGAAAGAAAAAGAAAGAGAAAGAAAAAGAAAGAAAGAGAAAAAGAAAGAGAGAAAGAAAGAAAGAAAGAAAAAGAAAGAAAGAAAGAGAAAGAGAAAGAAAGAAAGTGAGAAAGAGAGAAAGAAAGAGAAAGAGAAAGAAAGAAAAAGAAAGAAAGAAAGAAAAAGAAAGAGAGAGAGAAAGAAAGAAAGAAAAAGAAAGAAAGAGAAAAAGAAAGAAAGTGAGAAAGAAAGAGAGAAAGAAAGAAAGAAAGAGAAAGAAAGAAAGAAAGAAAAAGAGAAAGAAAGAAAGTGAGAAAGAGAAAGAAAGAGAAAGAGAGAGAAAGAAAGAAAAAGAAAGAAAGAAAGAATGAAAGAAAGGAAGAGAGAGAAAGAAAGAAAAAGAAAGAAAGAAAGAATGAAAGAAAGGAAGAAAGTAAAAGAAAGAAAGAAAAAGAAAGAAAAAGAAAGAAAGAAAGAAAGAAAAAGAAAATGAAAAGGGAAAGGGAAAGGCAAGTAACAGAGTTGTAATGAGCAATACTGAAATTTAAGAGGATGCAGGGACTGAGAGTATTTCTAGTTCTGACTCAATGACCTCATATAGTAGGAAGACACACGAATGGGAGCTGTCCTGATGTGAGATGTATCTGGACAGAAACAGGCAGTTGTATCCCACACCAAGGCTCCTTCTGAAGTCTGTTCAACATTCATTCAGGCTAAGAGTAATTTACTTTAATTGTTTTAAGAGATTTTTACCCAAATGAGTTGACATTTGGCTTTCTGTATCTATTTGCATCAGGGCTAACCACCAGAATTAAGACTACAGAGAAACTGTTATTTTTTTTCCCACAAACACAGCATTTAGCAGAAACCAGAAAATGAGTTGTTGAGACACCAGCCCTACATACTTGGACATGTGAGCTGAACAATATGCCAGACTATTCCCATGTCAGAATGTCCTATTGTATATATCTGCTGCAAGGTAGATGACAAGTATCAGTGGGAATTGTCAGTTGTCTGGTACTTGCTGGCTTTCCCCCAGCCTTTATGTTTACACCAGGCAGAGTCAGTTTTCTTCGTCATAGAAGGACCCACCCACGTAAAAAACCTCAGAAATAATATTTTGCTCCAAGCATGATGTAATGAAGCCATTGTTTCATTAGATTTTTCCTCTTTTTTATTTTTTTTTATATGGAAACATGTGTAGATGAGCATTCAGTGCATTCAGTGCAGGACTATCAAAAAACTTAATTCCCTAAATACTTAGCAAAATCTCCCATGAAATTTCAGCCAGGATATTAGTCATCAGAGCCCTTTGTCCATTTTCCAGGAAGACTCTGATTAAGACAGATTTATGACCTGGTCCTTCTAATGCAACAGTAAGAACTGAATATTAATGATTGCCAGTCAGTTTGAATTAACCTTTCTTGGAGGAACTTGAGTCAGTTAGGATCTCAATTTATAATTTGACTTAATGGCAGTGGGTTTGACTTTAAAATCGTCATCTATTATGCCAATACTTGGATAATACAGGAACAGAATTCTAAAAAAATTTGATTTGATCACAATATTAGTACATTAAGAAACTATATGTAAGAAACTGCACTGACACCACAGATATAAGGAAGAATTTAAAGACATTTAAGCTGTCCTAGGGTGTTCCTGGTCTCTGTTTCAGAGAAATGCTTGTGAGAGAAATGCTTGTGTCTCATGGGTTCTGCTGGCTCTATGTGAACAGTTAAAGACTCCTACAGGAAAGCAAGTGGATCAAGCCTTGTTTATTTACCAGTCATGTGGGCAAACATTGTAACATTTACTCCCTTGTGAAATAAATTGAACAGCAGGAGTAATATTGAAGGAGAGCTCTTATCCTGTGGTGTCCACAAGTAATGCATCGTTGTATCTCTACTTTTACTTTTTTGTTGTCTCTCTCAACCACAGACACTTAGCACTCTGTGTCTCATCAGGAGCCTGAAACAAAACAAACACAAAACCTGTGAACTGTTCTATTGAGATGGAACATTCAAATGGATGTTAATCATCAATTATTTAAGGTAATGACAGTAGATTAGCAATTTTTCAGTATATAGGCCTGCCTGAGCCACATTTCTCAGTCTCTACGTACACTTAGGAGGGCACAAACCCTTTCCATCCTTTACTTCCATTGCATCACAACCTCTAACAGAAAACTCATCTGACCTTGAGCCAATTCCAAAGCCCTGCTAAGTTTCTCAGTGTGCCATGGTGACAGCACACTCCTCTCAGCTACTGCCCAGATCAAATGCAGGAAGGGGCTGAAGCTGAAGGAGTAGGACATTGTCTAATACACAATTCCAGTCGATAAAGTTTTTCTATTCCAACTTCTTGGTCTCCTTTTATCAGTCCTAATCACAGCAGCAGGGTTGTTATAAAAAGGGGACCTGTGATTTCTACACTGTTCTACTGCTTTGCTGAAGGCCAGCTTTGGGAGAACACTGTTAGGCCTCTTTTGTGGGTGAAGCATATCAGGGTATCGGTCTGTCATCAAAGGAGAACTGGTCTGACCTTATGCACACACCTTCCAAGTGCCTCAGTCTATGTGAAATGGTCAAATTCTCTGTACAGCCTGAAACTCTCTTTGCCTTTCATCAACATCTGCCTGACATATTAGTTGGCACGGTTTGTGAAGGTGAAGGAATGTCTCTGTAACCACAGTGGTAGCTGCTGTAGACCAGTTTCAATGGGAAAGGGGCTTAAAAAACACACTTCAGTTTCACAAAAGAAGTGATCCAACTTGGCATACCATCTGCTAAGTGCCTTGTTACCAAATATCAGCTGGGGAAAAAAACTTGCAATGGGTTTATGTATAAATAGAAGATGTCAGTTTGGAAGCTTGTCAAACCAGCAGTTTTCAGGAAACTATTTGTAGAAGAAAGATGTCAGCTTCCAATTTTATTTTTGTTCTCTTGAAGATGTATCTTAGAATTGACATGATTTTTTATTCTTTGCAATTAGAGAGCAATCAGATTCCTTTTATGATAGTGTGTTTATTCCTCCTTAGTAGAAGTTTTGTAGTAGTTGACCTATTTTCTGTATAATTTTCACAGCTGACATGAGATAACCCTATATAAAATAGTTTTGAATTGACTTATTTTCATATTCTTTACACAGATGAGCAGAGACAGTCCTATATAAAATTAAACCCTACTATTAGTATTCTTCCTCTTTCTAGTGTTCATTTACTCATATAAATCCCACTGGCAATAAGGCAATTACACCACAGATGGTAGAGTTCAAACAAATTAGATTCTACTCTCTCCTCACAAATAGCTTCACTGCACAAACTTCTCCAAAGCACGTATGTGCCGAGCCCTCATCTTGCCACTCAATTGCTTGCATAACGTCACCAAAATGCTCCCTTTTATCTGCATTTCCTCTTATCATCTGTGCCTCTTCACTGCCTTCTCCGCTTGCCTTAGCTAGCCCCTCACAGCCAGATACCCTTCCCTAGTTACTGCCCTTAAAATGCAAGCCAAACATCCGGTGTTCAGTTACTCCCACAGTGCTTTTCCCATATTTTGCATCTCTTCTTTCCAATCTCTCTTTCACTCTCCCACCTCCCCACATGTGCATATGCATGCGCCTTCCATATCCTCCATCCCTCTGAACATGGACTGTGTTTCCTTGCATGTCCATAGAATGGCTTTTTACAAGGAGACTTCACCTAATAACTGCAAATAATTATTATCTTCATTAATAGAATAAATTCCTTCCCCTGCAGGTTTTGCATAGATAGATTTATTCTTATTTCAGCAACCAGGTCAGCTTGACTGTAAATAAGAGGAGTCTTGCCTTGCCATGAAGGAGAGCTGAGGCAACCTCTCTAAATACAGAACAAATGCTGATACAGCTTGAGGAGCTGGATAGCCACCACCCTCAAATCAAATTCCAGAGCAGTGCAAAGCCAGAAAAGTCCCAGCATGATGTTGCTCTGGTGGAATTGCCCCGAAACACATTGATGCAACAAAAGGAACAGAATCGCTCTTGCTAACCCACGTCTCTGGGTTGGGTAACCTCAAGTTCTGGATCACTTCCATCCAATTTCACCCATAGCAGATGCCTAGTCCTCTGTGGGATGGGAGTGGTCCAAGGTGAATGTGCCTTTGGACAATCTGCCTGTAGTGTTAGTGATTTAAATTCATAGGACAAGTATCCTTGGAGTAAAAGGGGCACCTCCAGCTATATTTATGAAGCTCAAAGGAAGACAGAATGACACCAGACCTGTGTATTTCAGCTGAATCAGAAAAGAGGTGGACAGAGGACAGAGAAAATATTCAAGAAATCCAACTTCAGCTCAGGCATCGCAGAAATCAGGAAATTCTGAAACCAATATTTGATTGTGATCC
This sequence comes from Corvus cornix cornix, assembly GCF_000738735.6. Lineage (NCBI taxonomy): Eukaryota > Metazoa > Chordata > Aves > Passeriformes > Corvidae > Corvus > Corvus cornix. Next base: position 108,915,780 of record NC_047056.1, on the reverse strand, counting down.
TAATCGAATCTTAAAATTTCAGCATATCCTTATGAATAGTTTTAAACTTAGTGGTTATAGGAATTCTTCCCTGCAAATACCAGGTTTCGCATTTAAGGACATCAGATGCACACTAAAACCTAAGAGAAATTCTAATTGACTACACTTTACAAACTGGTTTCTGTTTTTCAGGTGATTGGATTGGTGCTTTCTGCATTTTGTGAGTGAGAATTTTCTTCATTATTTTAAATTTGCATTTAATTCTTCCCTTTTTAGAAGGAGTTTCTTTTATTGACAGAAACAGCTTTCAGAGCCCACTTCCAGAATCTTCTTGCTACTCAAGTTATTGTAATCATAAAAAAATATAATCAATCTTTTTTCATTTACACAGAAATCTTGGCATGGAAACCCAGAGAAGGTAAATATCTGCCTCCAAGGTTTGGATATGGAAACTAAACTCTGCCCACAGCCTGACTGAGAGCTTTTCAACTTAAAAAAGTTGTAGTATCTACTGTCCTCCATCTGGAAGGTATTTGCAATGCTCTGTATGATATATACAAACAGATAAGGAGGCAATCCTGAAAGACTAAGGGGTACAAACAGATGGAGGATTTGGGATGCTGTTATAACATGCCCAAATAGTGAACATAGAGAAGAATGAATAAAACTTGCCTGCTCTGGGAGTTGAAAAACTTTATTAAGGTAAAACAGGGGAAAAAATGTTGAAAGAGATAGAAATCAATAAAAAATGAAAACAGGTAGAAGCAGGAAAAAAAAGTAAGTGGATAATTTATTTATAAAATCAAATTTTAAAATGAAGTTACTGAATAGACAAACAGCTGCATCTCTACTGTGTCCTGGACATATCTTTGCTATTGTTTTTGTTCTGTTTGAAGTGAATTTCTCTCTTTCTTTCTTTAGTTGTTTCCTTTTTTTTTTTTTTTATTTTACTTCTTGACTACTGGTTATAGTTATGTGCAATTATTTCTAGTTGCTCTTTAGACATTTAACTTTGGAGTAGCAAAGCCTCATAGCAGCCAACAGTAAATATATTCCTTTGAGATGTACAGGCAAGTGTGTTAAAGATGGGAAGACAGTTCCAAGTCTCTAATAATAACATCTAAGTAATATAATTTGATGTATACATTATATAATAGAAAATATCTAAAATATTCTGGGTAAGCTTTTATTTGACTCAACTGAGGCATTAAATTTTAAGGTGCAGGGGAAAAGCTGGAATTGATGTAAGATGGGGTCACAGTATCTTGAGGAATTCTAGGGTTACAGAAGACTTGTGGGACCTTGTCATTGAGCAGGGAAAATTCACATGATGGCTTTGAAACTTTCCTTGTTTTGAAAACCAATGACAGCTGGAAATACTGAAGGCAAAGCACTGAACTTTAATACATGGCAAGGCATTATTTCTGTGAAATGCTCGGTCATGTGCTCCAAAAGTGAGAAGGGCATCTAAGAATGACAATGTCAGAGCAGGAAGGGCTGATGGCTGGCTGACCATTGCTTAGAGCACACAGGGAGGCAGCAGCCAGTTAAAGCAAAAGATTTTAAACAGCCAGACCCCATTCAGAAGTGAATGGAACAAAAGCATCAAAGGCTGTTAAGGAAATATTTCAGCAGTATCCTTTCCAGGGCCAGGATTCTGGCTCTGAGCAGGAGTATCACATTTGAAAGGAGTTGAAGTAAATTCATTTTCCCTCATGCTGCAGTAGACCTAAGACATGAAAAATCAGCATTCCAGAAGGATAAAAACCAGCAAGAAACCAGTAACACAACTGTGAGCCTTTCTCAAACCACAAGACAAGAAAACAAGGAATACTGTTACCAGCTGTAATGTATATGTTTAGGAAGAAAATCAGTGTGAAAGTCAGGAAAAAACCACTCCAAATAGGTGCCAAAAAGGCCAAAAAGGATTAATACCACAATTCTGAAAAACACCTTTAGCTAACACTGATGTTAGAGCACAATAAAAGAAACAGCTGAATTTATTACTGCAAGTGAATTATATGGAAATAGAGACCGAAATAGAAGTACTGATGCTACAATCTGTTTGGTATGGTACATGTATAAAGGAAGGGGTAATACTTAATTTGTGTTGTTTCTCAAATGCAGAAAATTGGAAAAAATTATATATGGGTTGAAAGAATGGCTTGCAGGGCTAAAAAAATAATGTATTAGGAAGAAAAGAAACACTAAAAATAGTAGGTAAGCAGTCAGATATGCAATGATGTAGAGAAGTCAAGTGTATTCAAAAACTTATTTTATTCTGTATTTTGAAAGAAGCAGAACACTTATCACTTCAGCATGACAAAATATTATCCAGTCCATAAGTTACTCAGGAGTGTGTTATACCATGACTATAAGAAAGAAAATTCTTTAGCAAAGCAAAATAGCTTGCACCTGAAGTAAAAAAATAAGCTGGCTCAGAGCAGTGTGCAGAGCTGTTGTCTATTTTCAGTGTACCTGACACGGGCACAGTCCGGAATGATGGAGAAACCAACACTTCTTAATTTTCAGAAAGTGAGCAGGGATAAACCAACTAACAAAACCCCCTTCTATAACCCCCAATAAAAAAAATGGAAAACATGACTGAGCATTCATTTATCTAAGAGGGAAGTAAGGAACAGGGATATAAGTACTGCCTCTCAACAGTGTCTCTTGAAACATAAATCACGCCACATAATCCTGATTACATCCTTCAGGACACTACATGTTCAGCTGATAAAGGAGACAGTAGAGATATAATGTGCTTAAATTTCTACTATACATGTGACTGAGCACAGAACAATCTGATGAAAATATTAGAACATTACATTAATAATAAATTCCAATTTAAACAGATTAGACAACAACCTAATCTCAAAAAGTAGCTGCTAAAATGAAATCATTAAATGGAGAGATTAGCTGTCCTTTTTATGAGACTGGGATGACACATTCATTGAGCCAGTAAAAATACCTGCTAGTAAATTCAATAAGAATAGGCAAATTTGTAGATCTCCATTGCAGAGCAGGCAAAAAAAAGGGATCTTGATAACCATTTTTTAAATATTTCTTTTTTGAATTGTCACAATGTGTCCCCATGAGCAGGGGCTGCAGTGTAGGTATACAGACCAGGGCCTGTGGAGCCACAAAAGCATTTAGGAGTTCTGGATGGGTGATCATGGAGCAAAATAGAAAGCTGGGAAGGAAAAGTTAATTGTTCACATGTCATTGCCAAAACTGAAACCAGAATGTTACTGAATAGTTTTGATTTTCACATTTTGCAAGGAATAGTGAAATGCAGATGAACAGGTTGATGGGAACTGATGTACTGTGATTACATGCTCCCAAAACATGTGAGAAAGCTATCTTATACAATACCAGATGAAAAGCGGGAAGGAAAACAGATGTGAATATTCAGCAATGAGTATTTAGCCAGGGACTGTGCTCTTAGCTGGTAGTGGAATCCCAGACTCTGTCTCTCCAGATGAAGAAGAGACGTCTTCCTTCAAGGTTCTGTGCAGCAAAAAGCAAAATTAAGCTAAGATTTGGAGATCAACACAGGCAAAACAGTATAAATCAATAGCCTACTAGAGACATTGAGCTGGGTAAAGAAGAGATCTTGTTGCATGGATATCATGTGTAGCTTGCTAATCCTTATGCTGACAGGTTTTTAAAAGATACATCTTTGTCAGGGCAGACCTGAGCACAAACACAGGCTGGGTGGAAACAGGTTGAGACCAGCCCTGAGGAGAAGAACGTGGGGGTGTCAGCTGACAAGAGGCTCAGTGTGACCCATCAACGTGCACTTGCTGAAGCACCTCTCCTGTGGAGATAGGCTGAGAGTTGAGGTTGTTCAGCCTTGAAGGTTGAAACCTTGAAGCCCCTTCCAGTACCTGAAGGGGCTCCAAGAAAGCTGGAAAGAGACTTTTGACAAGGGCATGGATTGGCAGGACAAGGGAGAATGGCTTTAAAGAGGACATCTTAGATTGGATATAAGGAAGAAATTCTTTACTGTGAGGGTGGTAAGGAACTGTCACTGGTTGCCCAGAGAAATTGTGGCTGCCCTGGAAGTGCTCAAGGCCAGGCTGGATGAGGTCTTGAGCAACCTGATTTAGGCAGAGGGGTTGGAACTAGATGATCTTTAAGGTCCCTTCCAACCCAAACTGTTCTGTTATTCTGTGGACTTAAAAATTATATATGTACACTGAGAGAGGCAGAAGAAATCTTGCCTTCATCTATTTATATTCTGAACTGGCTAGAACAGAGCCAGTAAAGCTCTGCAAGATGAAAAACTTTGTATTTCCTCAGCATTATACCTCAGCTGTGTCTCAAATTTTTGTACTTCCCGCAATAAAGGACAGCAAAAATGTGACTGAAGCAAATGCTGCTGAAGAGAGAGTGGAGGTTTTATCCTGCACTCATTATAGCTGTGTTTTGGCACCAAAGAGGAAAGCTAAAAAGCTGTTGGTGCCCTCTTATCTTAACATTTCCATCCCAGCCGTAGGCAGCCTGCAATGAAATCACATTTTCTAGTGCCATAATGTTACTGCAAATGCTGCCATTCATCTGGGAATTCCACTGCCCTCCAACCAACAGTCAGGAAATTCCCTATAGGATAATTGACAGTCTACTGTGAATTACACAGCTATAAATAGCACACCATGGGTGCCTGGTGAAAGGATGATAAAACACAAGTGCTAGTACAGTATTATGAAGTCATTTGCACCACAGAGAAGTATTTATCGCTGTACTTGCAGTTTTTATATTTTTTCTTTCCCCAATACTTAGAGAACAAGGAACAGCCAGCTATAAAGAACTGTGAAATATGATCTTTAAGAAGTTCTCTCTTTCATTTCTGTATTCTTTCTGTTCCTGCTCCTTTGCTAAAGCTCCAGCAGAACCATTCATATCTGATCAATATTATCCTATCTCTTCCTCCAAACTGCTTTCCCATCAATAAACTTCCCCTATTCTTCGGATCATCACAAAAGACAGAGGAGGACGGGTGTGCTTTACATGCCTGTGGCTTCTGCTTTCAGGAGCATAGAGACACAGCACTCAAAACTCCCCTTAAGTAAAGAAACGAGTACCTCATTTTCTATTCTCAACACTGAAGAGACAACTTGAAGGATCATATGGTTGATTAGAGAAGAAATGCCTCCCCCTGAATGATACAGAAAACATTGGTGAAAATTTAAATATTAAATGCAACCTTCAGGAAAGTTAAAGAGAAACACCAGCAGACATGGCTGTTATTTCTGCATGGACAGTGTGCCCTTATCCACATCTACAGTGCTTTAGCACAGATTATGACTCATGCAAATGGGCATTAACCCAAATGCATCAATGTTTTTGTATTCCCATATACTCAGCAGAAGCACACAATGGCAGTGGAAGGAATCTGAAGATGTGCACAATTGAAACATCCCTCCAAATTATGAGCTCCCATCCTTGCTACATTAACGGTGATCAAATAAATGTCTTGGAGTTCTGGTCATAGAAGCTTTTGGATCCATCAATAAGTAATTACCATTAAAAACTGCTCACCTTTTACTGAAAACAGAAACAGAAATGTAAATCCTTAAGAATGGTTCTTAAACCAGTGCCACTTTCCCCTCCGAGACAACAGCACTCAAGCTCTTTGGGGAAAAACGAGGAAAAAGTTAGTTAAGACAGGCTGGGGCCTTCATGTTTACTTGAGGTCAGTCATCCTAGTCTCCTGAAAGCAAAATATGAAATAGTCACAGAGAATAAAGAAAGAAGTAAAAAGAGTCCTCCATCCTACTCCACTGCAGAGGAGAGCAACCACACCACATTACCTCCAATGCCATAAACACAATCTCACATTTTAATGATTATTTCAGCCCAGCATTGACTATGAGGTTATGTCTGATTATCTTTGAGAAGTATCAAATCTGTACCTAACTGGGTATGCCACTGCATGTTGCTTGCTTCTGGGATGTGGTTCCTACAAAACTCAGTAGTAACTGGCAAGAAAAATAAACTCATAAATAAAGGGAAGAGAGGGAAAAGGCAAATAAGGGCTAACAGGAAAAGAAGAAAGAACACAAATTTCACATTGCAAGCAAGGACTGTGGTCTCTCTACAGCTTGGCAGATGGGATAGAAAGCAGATCATTCTTCCTCATTCTGTCCAGTGAGAAAGTCTCCCAGAATAACACAGCCCTCAGGGTACCATAGACCATCCTGGTGTCTCGGGAAGTAAAGGGCCTTTCCATTTGTACTTCATTCACCTGATTGCAATGTCACATTAAATCCTCTAGGAAAAAAAAGGATATTCTCGCTCTTTTCTTTACTCATTTCAGCTGATCAACTTTTGTTCATTCACTTCTGATCATGGTCACCAGGCATGATCCCAACATTGCTCCCAGGTGGTATCAGCAGACACTTTTGCTGAGGGGCACTAAGTGTGTCCCCATGCATATGGCTAAACAATGGCAAACCTGCCTGCTTAATATCGTCTTTAATGAGCAGAAGAATAAATTACTGAGACTCAGCTGATGTAAGGGGATTTATTATACTAATCTGACTCAACTGTTTATCTGAGTCATTCAGATAAATCTTCTAATTTATAATTTGTAAGAAGTGAAAGTTGCAATTTACCTCTTCTCCACTTATTGCTTTATCTTATCCATTTAAATGGAGGTTGATTTCATGTCAGGGCAAAGACATTTTCATCCTCTGCGCTTACACAGAATCTTTCACAAATCCATTTATGGTCTCGTTCACAGATTTAATTAGCTCAGTGTCGGTTTATCCAGACACCTCTATGGTCTTTGTTATTCTAAAAAGTTTGAGCATGCAAAAGGAATGAAAAAAAGAAAAATTCAGCTTACTCAGACTGTATGAATGAAATCTATGATATGAAATTATAAAGTGATTCACATTTTCATTATTATCAGTCATAACCAGTAGGATTTCCTGAGAGGAACTCATCAGTTTGCAGAGTATTTTCAACATTCATTCTGAACATTCACTCCAAGAAGTCTGGCCCAGAGAAAAGATTTTCATCACAGCGAGTATCAGTCAAATACTATCTCTGTTCCTTCAACTCTTTCTCAAAATTTTAGCCCAGCTATTTAGCTTTTTCTTCCTCTTTAGTCCACTGATCACCACAGACTTTAATTTAGGCTAAGATTCCAGAGAGGAAAACAGTCCTTTTTCTTTTACTTCATCACAGTCCTGAACATATATTTAAGGCTGTGATAAAGAAAAATCCTCCTTTCCTGGTCCTCTACAAGGCTCTTTACTAATAAGATAAAACTGCAGTAAATAGGAGCTAATTTTGAATGGAGATTTACACAAATGAAGAATTTTTCAGTTGCAGCCAGACAGGTTTTCTATACATTAAAAAACAGTAAAACCCAGACATAACACTACAGGCATGGAAAAGAAAAAGAGAGATATGAATAAAACAGAATTTAAAGGAAGTCACACCACATGCAAATAACCAAATCTGTAAGAGATGCTCTGAAAAGAGAGAAGTTCTCTAAAACAGTTTCAAAAGAAGAAAGGAGGCCAAGCTTCGACTATTTTTACATAGTGTCAATTTGCAGCTCATCAGCAGGACAGTGCAAGGGAGGATTATGCAACTCCTTCAGGATGGTTATCCTGTGAGGAATGCAATTAGAAGGGCTCTGCTCTCAAAGCATGTCAGTCTTGAGAGGTTTTCTCAAATGGAGAAAGCTACTACCCATCTTAAAAATGGGTCAGGGTCATGGAAAGGGAAAGAACACAGTGAAGATGTCGATGTAGCAGGCTTTTTATCCCTCCCTTTCACTGAGGATGGCAAGGGCAGTCAGAGAAAAGGCATCCCCCCTCACAATAGGGTCCAAGGAGGGGCAAAACCCTAGAGTGCAGAAAGTGGTTGAGCCATCAGTTTGGTGACAGCAGCAGGATCAAAAGAGCAGGAATTCATAGTCACAGCTGGGGAAAGACCAAAGATATGGGAGGGGAGCAGTGTTCCCCCTTTAAAGAGGGAGGGTTTTGTGCACTGTAGATCTGCATTTCCTATAGTTACAGATTGTGAAACAAAGCTGAGGCTGTGCTTGCATTCACATGGTAATTGTTTCAGTAGTAGTGTTCTCTGACTGGTTATGCAGCAAATAACTGCTCTGAAACCAGATGGCAGGCTGGGATTGCAGAACCAGAAGCAAAAATGATTTTGTGTGCACAAGCTCCCCGCAGCATTCAGGTACCAGAGCACCTGGCAAAGTGCTCAAGTTGTTCTTCTCAAAAGACTCCAAGGGCTAATGCCAGAGTAGGTGCAGATCTTGTGGTACATCTATCCTCTCAAATGCTAGACTGAGATCACAAGGCACCCAGCTCAACTGCAGGTGTGTGAGAATTTGTTTAGTTTTTCAGCCACTGAATATAAAGCAGAATTCTTTTTAAAATGGTTTTGTCACTTCTATTATTCAAATATGGATAAATTTTCAAGCTGAAAGGCTTAATGCCATTATTGTGTGTTGTGGACCATTGCTTTTGATCAGAGAAATAAAAGATGTAACCTAATTGAGTCATTTGCTCCTGTAAAGAGACCACAGCATGGGAACAATAGCTGCCCCTATTCATTCACGAAGGTGCTCAGTATATGGACTTAATGAGCACGAACAGCAGCTCTGTCTCCACAATAGATGGTCCTGTTACTGATCCATAAACTGTGCAGATTTCCAGCAACATGCTCCAGCAAGAGACTTCCATGAGCCTGTCCTATTTTATTGGATTGATAATAAAATTCATTCTCCTTGGAAGAGCAAAATCAGAAGGCATCTGCTTATCTGTGCACCGATTTGCATATGCTGCTTGTAATGATAATTTCTGAGCTGTGCTTTGAGGGTGAGGCAGAGCCTCAAAGAATGGGAACAGAAGTATGGCCAGTGCCACTGTACCATGCTGTTTATCTCAGAGAAGTGACTCCAGGGCTTATTTTTCTCAGTGAAACCAAGCAGGCTGACCAGTCTCCTTTCCTCTTCACTACCTAGTGCACAGAAAAAAACCCCCGTCTCATACACTCTGTGTGCAGCTACTCAAGGAATTCAGAGACAGATGCTACGGGAAAACAGACAGCACCATCAGGCTTCCCTCTAAGAGCATCCCAGCTTCTTGGCACTGGGAAAGCATGAGCTGTTTAGCACTACAGAAATAGGAGAGTTATGGACTAATGCTCACTTTCCCACCTAAGTACCAGCCCAGACACCAAAATTAATCACAAAGGCTCCTATTTATATTGACCTGACCCTGGCTAGGTCCATTCTCACACCACCTAGAACTGATAAACCTATGCTTATGAGGGTGTTAGGATGCTGTAGTTCAAGACACTGGTACAGACAGTGTTACCCCTTTCTGACTCTGCTGTCAGTGGGCAGAAGAAAGCACGAGTCTCCTACTGACAACTGCTACCAGCAGGTTCAGTGTGTCCCAAACAGCAGCATCACAAACAAGGCCTTTATCACAGAGTGGTTCCAGACTAAAGATAACACCCAAAACTTCCTGGGGGTCTGCAAGGCTCTGAAGTTGGTAAATTCCAGGGGGTTTTGTACAGCTAAGAAATAATCAGCTATTTTTAAAACAGAACAGGGAAGGCCCTGAGGTATTTGCTAACTTAAAATAGGAAAGAAACACCCACACACACAGTCTGTTTTAGATCCAAAGCAAAGCACTAATGAAGATGCTGAAACACAGAGTCCCCCTCAGAATTCAATTTTAGTGTGTTAGCTACTGTCTTATCTCAAAAATAAAGTCTCTAAGAACAGAAAATCAAACACTACCCACTCGCTTTACTACATCTGTGTCAAAACTCCCACTAATCTCCCTTCCCCTTGGCTCCAAGCTTTTCTATTTCCTGATTAGAGGCGAGGGATTTTCCCATTACCACCTGCATATTACATCCTAAAGATGTGAAAAATCTTGAAACAAGGAGCAGCACAAAGCCTTAAGCCTTAAGTTAGATACGGGGCCTAAACCGAACAGCTTCAGCTCATCTCTGTGCAGGGTCAGGATGTGGCATCGGTTCACCTCTTTGATTCAAGTGGTTTGCAAATACATTTGCATTGTTTTTTCAACTATTCCTCCTAAATATGTATTGGATTCCCAGAGGGAACTATGGGAGGGATGAAGGAAGGATTGGAAAGGTTCCAAAAGAAGATCTTTGTCCATTTCTTGCAGTTGCCTGGGTCTGACAGCACTGATGAGTAGAAGATCTGGATTGTTCCTTGTCCCTCTGAATACATATGACATCATAAATGCCTGGCTTCATCTTGGATGCCTTGGGGAGATCACCTAAAAAACGTCACCACACCTACCCCAAGACAATTTCTGCCTAACAAAACAACATGGCACACACAAAAAAAACCTGATGGAGGATGCCTGAGGGAACAAAGCTCATGAGGCAGATGCTGGTCTCAGTGAGCTGGGGAAAGTCACTCAGACATGGACAGTGCTGAGGGCTGGATGAGGATTGAACAGCTGCTCTAGAAGAGCTTTGGTACTGAAACAAAATGTGTTCCACTGCAATCAAACCCTCTCTTCTTGCATTCATCCATGGAGTAATTTAGTCTTTCCCTGCTGCTCAGCTGAAGGGGATTTTCTCTGCCTCTTGATAGAGAGAGGTTTGAGGGTAACACCTGACTGAGTCCTCTCCAGTCAATCCTTTCAGAGTGTATGGTTTGGGCTGGGGAAAGGAGGAGAAAGACAAGATAAATCTACCTATGCATGGATGTATAGGAAGACAAATATGTGTGCATCCATCATGCATTAAAATTTTCAGAAGTATTCCAGGCTTCTTTCCTTCTAGCATGAAAAAATTATGTATTAATAATGAAATAGTGTATACCTTAGCCATACTCCCCCATAAGCTTGGCTGTAGCTTGAAATGTCAAATATTAAAGTGAAAGACTTGGGATTTATTTTTCAGCTGAAATTAATTGTCTTAATTTTACCTCTGTTTTAGTTGGGAAACTGTCAATCTTTGGTTTTGCTCCTTGGAATACAACTTTCTCTTCACACCTGCAATAATGAGCCATAGGAGCACAAGCACAGCAACATTAGGCGAGACCAAACTGCCTCTGGAACAATCCAGTGTTTCTCATAATGCTCAATAACAGATGTTAGTGAACATGTGAAATAGAATAGGCAGAGTAGTTGATCCTGCTAAAAACTCTGATTAATTTAGGGAATTTCTGATGTTTCATGAGCACTCCTGTTATCACATTTAATAATTTTTAGTAGCTCTTTCTCCTTGCTAGATTTTTTCCTCACCTAATAATTTTTAACCCATGTAAAGCCATTTTTTGGCATCCCAATTATTCTCCAACAGTAAGGCCCATGGTTTTATTAGGCATTAGGTGAAAAAGCACTGTTACTTTATTAGGTTTTCCTTAACTGTTCTGAAATAAAAATAATTTGTTTTTTCTTTTTCAATTCGACTTTTTTACAGCACTCATTATTGCAGAGTCCTCCATATTTTCCTTTTAGCCATTTCTTCTTCATACACTTTCACTTTTTCATTCTCCTTGCACAACATTTTTTTGGCATTTCTAGGCATCCTCATGTCCCATCTTTCTACTGTTTCCAGGTCTAAACAGCTCCTTTTCAGGATGGGCTTATTGGTATTCTGGATGTGGACAAGGCATAGATTTATACAGTGGCATAATGATCTGTTCTGATTCTTTCTTCATTACATTTCTAATGCATTCTAACGTTTTATTTGCTTTTTTGACTGCTGCCAAGAATTAGGATGAGGTTTCCAGAGAACAGTAAATATCCAACTGCAAAGTTGTGGCAAACTATTTTTGCACATACATTCCCTGATCTAGTTCTGTTGAATTTTAGCTGGGCTGATATCAGTAGGACAATTTTAGAGATGAACTGGCATAACAGACAGGCCTCTGAAGAAATGCTACAAATGCTCTTGGGATGAAGATTGTCATGTGAATGTGCTGCATTTAAACTAGGTGAAGGCAATTTAAAGAAAAAGAAATTTTGCTCTGACTCTGGAAGCTGGTCCTGAAAGCACCCATGTATACAAGAAGACAGTTCTTGCTACTGCAGACTCCAGTCCTTCCTTGCCCAAACATCTCACCTAAGAATGATGGAGTTTTACTACAAAAGTGAGAAGAGATGGAAGGGGATCCATGCCTGCCATGCTCAGCACAGATGAAAAGAAAGTCCTTGCTGCAAGGAGCTTCTGATCTAAGTAATATAGAAAGAAACAGGAAGATGAGAACAGGAACAATGACAGCACAAACAAATCAATGCCATGATGTGTGCAGTTCTGGGCACCACAATACAAAAAAGATATTAAGCTACTAGAGAGCATCCAAAGGAGGGCAATAAAGATGGTGAAGGGCCTTGTGGGGAAGCCATATGAGGAGTAGCTGAGGGCACTTGGTCTGTTCAGCCTGGAGAAGAGGAGACTGAGGTCAGACCTCATGCAGTTACAACTTCCTTATGAGGGGAACAAGATCTGATCAGAGCACTGATCTCTGCTCTGATGACCAGTGACAGGAACCAGGGGAATGGCCTGAAGTTGTGTCAGGGAAGGTTGGATAGGTTGGATATTAGAAAAAGGTTCTTCACCCGGAGGGTGGTTGGGCACTGGAACAGGCTCCCCAGGGAAGTGGTCACAGCTCCAGCCTGACAGAATTTAAGGAGTGCTTGGACAATACTCTCAGGAACAGGGTGTGACTCTTGGTGATGGTCCTGTGCAGGGCCAGGACTTGGACTCAGTGATCCCTGTGGGTCCCTTCCAACTCAGCTTATTCTGTGATTCTGTGTTCTGTCAGGAGAAATGGCTGGAGTTTTGCAGGGAGAACAAAACCTGAGCAGAAACATGGCAATGGAGAGAAGATAGAATACAAGAATACAAAGAAACTCTGAGAGATGGGGGTCAAGATAGACTGAGGTGAAAGCCAGTGTGAGAAAGGCTTCTGGATTTCACAGCTGAAGAGGAAGGGAGTGTTGGGAGCAGAATATCACAGTAATCTGCACTGCCATGGAGCCAAGAAAGGGCTGCTGCAATTATTAACCCTTAAAGCACTGAAGCTTAGAGGGGCAAGGAATGTGTGTTCCTGAGACTGTGTTTAACCTCAAAAGGCAGGTAAGCGACATCTTATCTGATACCACAGCCTTGATAAACAGACACAAGAAGCTGCAGTGCTGGAGGGATTTGTTGTTATTCCCCTTTGTTTCCTTATCCCTGGCAGAGATGCAAAGCGTGTTCACTGTTCCTGATCCTGCCTTCCTAGAGAGTGGGAGGAAAAGGATTACTCTGCAGCACTGAGCAACAACGATTGTCCCTGTGGCAGGACAAAACCATGGTTCACACCTTCCCAGCAAATTTCAAATTTTCTTCAAGTCCAGTTCTGCCTATTTTTCCCCACAGCAGGGTTAGACAAGGCTTTAAATGAAAACAGTTCATCAGATGAGCAGATTTTGAGGATGGAAGTGTGGCCACACTCAATTTTTTGATTGCCTTCATGTCACTGCCTGGTGTAGATCCAGAAGCTCCAGGAAAAACCATCTTGTCCACTGGCAGTGCAGACTTCAAGGTCTCAGAAGGAAGGAGGCTGCTGTTGCCCTGTGGGCAGCACCATGCTGCTCTTCACTGCTCTGGGATGCTTTTAGTAACTCACGAGTGGTGAGAGAGTTTTTCAGAATTTGAGTCCACTACACGTGGTACTACAGAAAAGCCATATCCCACCTGCTTTCCAGCACAATTCAGCAGTTTCCTTGATTACCCATCAGATCAGTAATTTAGCAAATTTCATGTCATGCTGACCAGCTGCATCTGGTATCACAGCTCATTTGGTAAAAAACAAACCGTGCTGTTGCAGCTCAGTCAAAGACAGAACATCTGGCTCATCAAGCCAAGCAAACCAGACCCTATCACGATGGTGCATCCTCCATCATCACTGCAGCCTCTTCCTCTTGCTGTTACCTAAAACATCTGAAACATCCCTCTTACGTGGAAAGAGCGAATCAGTGATTTACAAATCAGGAGTAACAGTTCAATTTGTTCTTATCTCACTCTTTTCAGAAGTTTCCCCTTGTGATAAAATAGAAAGGCACATGATCCTGGGGAAATAGTGAGTCAGTTTTAGCCTCCCTCCCCCTGTTCTATCCCCCATGATTAGGAATCAATGCTTTGGCTGGTACCTACACATACATTGGTTCCTTGGTGGAGTACAGAGCCACAGGCACACTGCAAGGCCACGTCAAATTCAGCTCCCAACCTCTTTATTTCCTCTTCTGCCTTCATTAATTGATTTTTTTCCTTCTTCTAAGCTTATTCCCTTGGGTAAAGAGCTTTTTCTTTCTCTCTCTCACCCAACACTCCACAGCCTCCCTAGCTTTGTTCACATCTTTTGTCTATTTTATTATAGATAGTGTTAAAGGACAGGGGAGAACATGTTGCAAAGATCACACAAATTCAGTGTGGCCTTTTTTTTATTACATTAGCATAGAGTTTTTTGGGAACCATCTTGAGTTTTGCAAGCTATTTGTTGCCATAAGGCTTAGCTCTCCTCCAGACCTTTTTTCTCCAAGGATCTGAAACTGCTCTACAAAAGTCAATTAACCAAGCAGTCTCCATGCAGAAAGTTTCATAATACTCATTTTAAAATGAGAATACTAGAGCAGTGAAAGTGTAGTTGCTCATTACCAGCTAATGGTGAAATTAGAAAGGGAATTTTTTTAAAGCATATTTTTCAAAGGACTTCTCCCCTTCTTTTTTCAGTACAACAGAAACATCTTCCTTTTCCTCATAACAAACATCATGCAAGTGCAGTTCTCCTCATGAATAGAAAGGAGCCTCTCTCACACATAAAAGGAATCTTTAGCCTCTCTCCACTCTCTTTTCCAAGGCCTTTCTGGTTACCAGACAAGCCAAAGCCACAACAATGCAGTATTAGAAATCACACCAGGGAAATTAGTGCATTAAAATCCTGAGTTTATGAACAAATTACCTTTTGCCAGTCTGAGTCACAGGACACCTGTGGAATCAGCTGTCATTCTATGCAGAGAAAATAAAGCTTTATAAACAAAAAATATTTGTGCAACCTACTTGAAGTGACTGGGGAGATTTTCCTTGGTGTGGGAAATAGACACCTGGATAATTCCCTCCTTGCTTAGTGATTTAACCACCCTGGTCTCACACTCCCATCCCCATTCTTTGTGGTTCCACCTAATTTTCCCTGTGTCTATGATCTCCTAGAATCACAGAATATCCTGAGTTAGAATGGACCCACAAGGCTTGTCGAGTCCGACCCCTGCTGACACAGGACAACTCCATATTTTGACTGCTGTAATCTTTACTCTGCTTAATTTTAGATTAACAAAAATGTCTTAATACATGGAGATTCTTTTGAATTTCCTATGAAAAGTAAAGGAATAACATCAGAAAGATACACATGTCCCTTCCCCAGATTTTCAGCTATTTTGAGAGTCTCCTCATTCCTTGCTGCCTGTGGAGCACAGTTGGAACATGCAGCCTGCAGATACAGACTCTCACCACATTCAGACACCTAAAGCCTTTCATGTGCCTAGAATAAAATCCCACAGGTAGCTGTGCTAAAAATCTACCCTCTAAACTGTACTTGAGAGGAAGCAAGGGATGTGGGGGAGGAGAGCAGAAACCCAGGCTGAGCTACACAGCCTACAAGCACCTTGTGGTCCAGTCCCATTCCTTCATTTCATGTGATGCAGTGCACAGTTTTTTGGGAAGTCACCACGAAAAAATACAGCTGTTCTAAATTTATGCCACTCACACTTTTTTCCTCATACACAACATCTCTAAAAGCACTGCCACAGAAACGAGACCACTGGGACTGAGGTTGATGGCAGAACACAGAACCTGTGCTCCAAACCACTGCTGAGGGGACAGGTTTTCCAGCAGGTTTCAGATGCTTGTGCTTAGAGCAACCTCCCACTTTATCTTCCAGGCAAGGACTGCTGCGCATCACATCCAATGCCTTGCTGAGGGTGTTCCCTCTACAGCGACTGACTCAAAAAATAAACACAAAGAAACAGAGTTTCACACTTTAGATCCATTACCCCTTGCCCTGTCACTTCATGCCTTTCTAAAAACTCTCTTTCCATCTGTCTTATAGTCTCCCTTCAGACACTGGAAGGTGCTCCAAGGACTCCCTGGAGCCTTGTCTTCTCCAGGCTGAACAGTCAAATTCTTTCAGCCTTTCCTCACAGGAAAGGTGCTCCTCCATCCTTTTCTACATGCTGATACTGCACAGTGCTGGCTCCAAAGGCATTCATTTTATTCCATTAAATGTGGACACTTCCACCCACAGCAGTTACCCCAGAATTCCTTCATATTCAAATGAGAGAAAAGAGTGTATTTAGGCGGGAATTTACCTCATCAGCTTTTTCTGATGTCTAAAATAGCTCAAATGAAATGCAAACTAAAAGAACCCATCTTTCCCCATTGATTAAAGAGGAAGCCTGAGGGGTTAGACCAGATATAAATGTCAGCATCATAGGCAGCAAGATAGGTGAGATGAATCCCAAATTAACTGTACCAGTTAGATATGATGGGCAAAGATAGAAGAAAAGAGAAAATGAAGACATTTATGAAAAGACGCACAGATAAACATTGCCTGACCAGAAGTAGACTTCAAATCCATCCCATTTCTGTCCTACTCCTTGGCTCTTTCCCTGCAACTGCCAATTGAGCATAAGAGTGGATTATAAAATTCAGCACATAATTTTGTACACAGAGATAAAATTTATATGTACTTAATTTATACTTTAAATTAAGCCTGGCTTTTGATCCAGTGAGTTTCTGTTCCTGGAGGTCAGCAAAACTGGTGTTTTGAAATCTGTTAATCAGGGAGGCACACAGGCAAATAAGCATATCCTAACCTTAGTTTGGTGAATAAGTGTTATTTCACCTCTCAATTTTCACATCCTTGCTACCCCTGGAGCCACTAATGTAATTGCTCCTTTCAAGAACTAATTCAAACATTAAAATTAAAATTAAAATTAAAATTTTACTAGCAACCTGTGTGATTGGTTGGATTAACTGAGTAATTGTAGCTGTGAATGTCTGAGATGACACAGGATTCACTAACTCACTCCCATCCAAGAATATGAAGAGTGATTTTACCACTAAATAATAATGACCTTGGCTTTTCCTCAGGTGATATTACCACTGAGGTCAGTGAATATTGATAGTCATTAAGATAGATATGTTTATATATTAATACAATATCTTGGTATATCTAAAAAAAAAAACTCCATACAAATTTAAGTTGGGATTTTGCAATGAAGAGCAGGGAAGTTTGGCCAAAATACTGCCTTATGCAAGTGAGGTTGGCAGAATGGAACTAGAAAATCATTGTTTCCAAACTCATTAAGGTGTACTTGTAAAATAAACAATGTTGGGGCACATCCTCTGGTCCTTATGCCTAATGGTATGTCCTGGCCTCATCCGTAGAGTTAAACTTTCTTAGCATCCAGCACATCAGCCAGCTGGCCATTCTGAAATGGGACGTGACCTGTTCCAAGTCACTGGGAATTGCCTAAAATAATTCTGGTTTGTTCAGTGAAGACACTGCCAGGGGCTGCTCTGACCTCTTCATCAGCTGTGGAGTCTGTGCCCTTGCCCTAGCACTGCTCAAAATACCAGAACAGGTAAAATCCACTTGTTCAACCCTTATGCCTGTGTGCACCTCAATTAGATACTTAGATTGCTGTAATTAGGGTTTTTTCCCCAGATTTTTCTCAAGAATGAGAAAAGGATGATAACCCACACTGAGTGTCACATCAGCCATGAGATAAATGGGCTGCATTGCACCTGAGGCTCACGTGGGTGTTGGCTGAGCTTACTGCAAACCTTTCTGCCAGTGTGAAATAGCACCTAGAGATTCTGCATCCAGAGAGGAAGTACAGACTGTGTGACTCAAGATGGAGTAATTAGTTATGTTCTTCCTCCCCCCAAAGGATAAAACTGGTGATCTGGGTTTGTTTTGTGGGGTTTTTTTAACTATCTTGTCTTTCAAGTGACTTTATTATTGCTTAACATATGAAGATAGCAGATGATTCAGCTGTGAGACTGAAGCCCCAAAGAAGTTCATTGTTTTTTACATTTAAATCCAGGTTTTGTCCCTTGTTTGTACTTAATCATTTGATTTTACCTATGGAAGTAATTCTCCATTTGGGTTTTCTTTTTCTTTTTCTTTTTTTTCCAAAGTAAATATTAGCATTACCTGTTGCAATAACTGCCCTTGCAGCTGTTTGTCACAGATGACTGTGGCACACCTGTCAGGTCAGCCACAAATTTAAAACATATTCTCCCCCTCCAACTCCATTACATACATGTGCCAAGATGATTTTGCCAGGGGAATTCAAAATGAGACCACTATCTCACACTGCAAGATGATAGGTGAGCTTTCCAAGATGCTACAGTCCCAAAGGTGGTTTAATCACAACTTTACTCTGTACCATGAAATACAATTATTTTATAGCTAACCAGTTTCAGAAATGCTTAAGTTAGTCTGAAGCAGTGACTGTGCTGGGCTTGCATCTGAGGCAGGAGGATTTTAAATTGATGTGCCTGCAAGCACTTCTACAGGTAGATGATTGGTGTGGAATAGCTTTTGCACTCCTCCTTTTGTAAATACTGAACACTCTGATTAGGTTTCAGCTGCTCCCAAAAAGGGAAGATCCCTTCCCTGTTGTCCTGCCCACCAGGAGTCAAGCTCAGTAAGGTGCTCAATATAAACCCCCAGCTCGGCTAAGCCGTTGTGGTGTTCCCACACAAAGTTCTCTGAAGGAGATCTCTACATCCCTCCTCTGCTTTCAGGGCCCTGAGCCCCAGCACCCAAACCCCCAGAGAGGAGGGGATGCACGCAGGGCTCTGACATCAGACAAGTGCCAGCAGATGATGAAATATGACAGGAGTAATGGGGTTTGGATTGAGAGAGGTGTGGAGAGTGCAAAACTGCTTCCTCTGGTGACCACCTCCCTTCATGACTCATCTCTTTACAGGAGAGCAGATCATTGCCATTAAACCACTTAATGAACTGGGTCCTTTTCTTCTTCATAAGTTATGCAGATTTCATATTTTCATATTTTTGATTTTCATATTTTGTTACTCAGTGAGTGCCCATTTTCCACCCCCAGGGACCACTCGAAAATTAGCTGATGCAGCTACTGTTTCAAACTTTCATTCTAAATAATATGCTGTTGGTTCCTTATCCCAACACAGAATAACTTTGCTGCTCAGTGGAAGAATTCATAATCCTCACAGGAATTTTCTAGATAGCTGCACAAAGATTTCTGATAATGGTACTCATGCAAGAGCAATTCTTTGAAGTATATGCTGCCTTCCCTTTCACAAAAGTGTTAGATTGGAAGCAACCTTATACAAAAGGTCTTTGCCAAATTCAGACACGGTCTGTGTGCTCCTTGCAGTCTCTTCTCCTTCCTGTAGCATTTGGAATCTTTCAGTTGTAATACCAAAGGAGCTGGGAGCTGCTTGGGCTGTGAGGAGAAACCTGCAGAATGCTGTACATATCCACAGATTATCCAGTTTTTCCGGAAAATATCTCAAAGGAATTGACCTCATTCTATGAAATGTGAGTTGTTTTTCTGCCTCAGGAGTGTGAATGCCTGAAAAATTTGAGAAGAGAGTTTAGCGGCATGCAGAGTGCTAAGAAGAATTTAAACACTATGAGGCAATGCATTTCTTTGATGCTCTTTCTACATCTGCTGGTGTTCTTTTGCTCTTTGTGCTTGTTTTTCTCTAGGATTTCCAAATCATGTTGCTGTTTCTGTTTTTTTGTATCTATATAAATACATAAATCTGAGTATCTGTCAGAATCCTAGGAGCTTGTATTATAAACAAATGATAAACAAAGGGCTTAATATCTCCATAACTAACACTTTCCACCTGACTGTTCTGTGATAGGGAGCAAAACAAAGCTGTGCCACACATTTTTAAAAAATACCTTTGGGATTTCTCATGTTCTAGGTCATGACAGTCCCCTTCAGGAGGATTTATTTATCTGTGAATATTCACATTGCTTCATTGTCTTATTGTCTTTCACCATAAGACCCAAAAAACTTCCCACATCCAGACCCCCATATCTTTGTTTACTTTATTTCTGTCTGCAGTCCAGTGCTCTTATTTCAACCTTCTTCAAATATCTGTTCCTTAACTATTTGCCACTTTCTTCTTCATCTGCAAGTTCTCTGGGTAAGAAAAGGGGGTTCTGTGTGTTTTCTTCTGTCTTATTATAACACAGCACACTGAAAGGCACCAAATGGAATTCCTTTGTGATACAGCAGTGTGAAAAATAGCCAGTGTTTGGCTGAATTCCATTTTCTACCTCTGCAAAAGCAGATGGACTCAGGAGCATAACTAGAAAGTTCTCAGTGTTTTTTTCCAGTTCTGCTCTACCAAACACAGCTTGGTCCTAATTGATCTGAGAGATTTTATCTTGGGTTTTCAGGGTGAAGTTGGTTCCTCTTTCCAGGGACCTCATAACAGTCTTTTCTCTTTGTATCCTCAGCTCCAGATCAGTCTCTGGGAGCACTGATGAGTTCTTTCAATTCTTGAATTGCAGAGACTTCTGAATGACACAGACTCTTGAAATACCAAGAGTTTGGTTTCATCACTTCAAGGACCCAGCCTTTCTATAGAGTAGAAACATTTAGGTTGAAAAATACCTCTGTAATATCATTTTCAACCGTTAACCCAGTGCTGCCAAGGCCAACACTAAACCATGCCACATCTACACATCTCTTAAATCCCTCCAGGGATGTTGATTCCATCACTTCCCTGGGAAGACTGTTCCAGTATTTGACAACCCTTTTGGAGAATGTGTTTTTCCTGATATCAAAGCTAAACCTTCCCTTGTGCAAATTAAACCACTCACCTACCCTTCAAACTTGGAGGGCATCATGCCCTGTCCTAACCATTTCTGCACCTGTGTTCCAGGGGCACTCAACTAAGATCCAAGTTCTGCCACTCAGCAAGCTTCAAAGCAAACCCATGCAAACATTTTTGGTTACTGACATCCCTGTTTTACAGCCTAGCACACTGTGTCAGTGGGAGCAAGTTTTCCTTCAGTTGCCATCACTGGTGACTTAAGGCCCCATTCTCCCCTGTAACTGGAGGCATTTTTTATAAAGCAAAGATAAAATCATGTGGTTTGATTGTTAGTTTGCTTTCTTAGAGGGAGGAAGTAAAGGCAGCCATGCTGTCAGTGTTTGTGTGGCTGCTTGTCCCATCTTTTTAACCTTAATCGATCTTCAGGACCAGTTTCACAAAAATTTGACAGAGGACCAAAAACCTCAGGTAAATCAATCTTCTGGCATTTTCCTGAGAAAAGCACTAATAGAATGACTCTGTCAGTGACACTTCATAGGGAAGATTACAGTACAAGACAGATTTTTCATACTGTTTCGATACAAAGACCTTGGGCAGTGGAAAAGACTCAGGACATGCTTGAATCTTATTAAACAGCAGAAAGTCGCACAATGCACAAAATTTTAGGAAATTAGGCTTCATAAATTTTGCTAGTTGCAGAAAGCTTGTAAAATTGCAGATTCTGTCTGTGCTACCCATATGTATAGGAAATAACCAGAACACACTAAAATGACAGGAAAGTTTTATTTTAAAGTAGCTGTGCTATGAACTACCAGCTGGAAGGATTGCTTATTTATCTATCAAATGCTGCTTGAGACAAATGTGGACACGTTTCCTGGAGAACTGGTTTCTAAAAAAGCAGTGCAATACAAAGTGTTTATCTCAGAATCACAGAATAAACTAGATTGGAAAAGATCTTTGAGATGATGAAGTAAGGCCTTGAATACCTCACATATGAACAAGCAGTGAATCCCCAAATGAGAAATACCTCATTCATGGCATCATGGCACTCATGAAAACGGCAAGGGTTAATCCAAGCTATGGCTGTGCACCATCATGGAATTGGTCAATACAAATGATCCGGTGAAGAACACCATGTTACCTCCAGGCATTTTCTATGTGTACAATTTCTCCATCCTCTTTATGAAAGATTTATAAATGATCTTCAAAACTATGCCTAGAAATACAATCATAACTCCATTGGATGTCAACAATAATTGTATCAATAGAGACACAGAGATCTGACATGTAGTAATTTCCCTCAAATCTCATTCCAGCTTGCCACTAGCTTTTGTGTTATAATTACCTGCTTTTCTATCTCTACTAACCACAGGGGCTACAAATGTTATTACTTCTGTTCTGATTAAGTACCCTGCTCTGCTCAGATACCAACTGCCTTTTTTCTTTGAAATTGTCTAATCAGCTAACATAATTAAGTTATATCCAGAGCACTTTCCAAACTCTGTTTAGCTTGAGGCTCTCTGGTTCTGCTTTAGAACCAAAGTCCCAGAGAAAGCAAAAGCTTGTCTATTTTTCCAGCTGTCAATAAGAATGTCTAAGCATTGGTATTTCCTCTCTTTGTAAGTTTTGACTCACTTTTAACCCAAAAACTATCACTGTATAAAAATCCTTGAGTCTTTTTGACCAGACATTGGTTGACTCTCAGCTCTGTGCTCTTTGTAGGAACTAAAAATATATATCAAGCTTCCTTCTCAAAACAATACAACTGCAAAAATAAAGAAACCCTTCAGCATGTTAGAAAAGAAACAGAAAGATATTTGTGGATAAAGACATGCATTTTACCTGGAATCTTCTACCTTTTAGCACTCACAAATAGTGAAGGCCATGCAGGTTTCAGTGTGACAACTCCCAAATGTGTGGGAACAAAAGCCATGAGACAAATATAATAAGATAACTAAGGATTCCAATTTTTAGAGGCACAAGACATCACTTAAAATGACTTGTTTTCTGGACCATTGAGTAAAAGCTCTGACAGTGAGTTATCTGCAAACTTTAGTTAAATTTTAGTCATGGAGATGTCTGAAGGAATTGAATAATCCTGAGATGTCTGCAATGATGGACTCAAGGGCTAAGAATGAGTCAGCATCAGAGTAGGGACAAACCAGAACAATTGCCTGAGCAGTTAATAGTACCCAATTTAATGTCATGAAACACTGATTTCCTTCTCTCCTTAATTTGAAAGCCAATCTGACAAGAGAGCTTCCTCCATTTGCTCTGCTGCTTCATCACTGTGGGAGGAATAAAGATATTATCGTCAAAAGCTCTGAGATTCCACACAGAAATGGCAGCACCTCTACCATCTCCATCCCATTCCTCAGGCAATTCTTTTTCCTGAAGAGTCATTTTTAGTATCTAAATTCATGTTGGACCTGCAATCTGAATCCACTTATCTTGCAATCGCTGCCAAAGACTGCCATGGGAAGATTTGTTTGTGGTAAGGTAAATTATAATTTGCTCTACTGCCAGAGAAAATTTATAAATGAGGTTCCTCATTTTCTGAACCTAAATAATTAAATAATGATATTTTTCTTTTATTTTAGCAAATCTTGTCCATGTATTTGAAGATATCCATACATTAAGGATTATCACTGCATCTGCACAGAATGATACATTCAGGACAGTGAAAAAAGGATTTACAGAATCATCATTTGAGTTACAAATGCTGAAAGATTTTTCTTCCAAAATAATGAGTATTCCCTATAAAGAAGGAGGAATGAGAGACTGGGTTTGTGACATTAATTCATAATAATGCCAAATCCCTATCTAAAAAAAAAAAAAAAAAATTAAAAAAAAAAAAATCCACATTCAGCAGAGCATTTGCTTAAAATGACAGCTTGAGAGGTTTCCCTCTGGAACCTGTAAACAGGAAGATCCCCAGCCTGTCTTCTTCCTGTCTCAAAAATTGTGAGCCAATCAAGGAAAAACCATGGAAGTGAAACAAACCTTTCCCAACTGTTTCAAGCCTATTTTCTCCGTGTAATGCCTGTCAAGTTCTTAGTAAAGCTAAAGGGATTTATTTGCATTTGAATCTGAGCAAGTACTGAACACCTCATTTCATCTTAATTGTATGGACTGAATTCTGCAGCTAAAATGGAGCTCGCAGTTGTTAAGTAAACTGAAAAGCTCCTCTAATTGATTGCAAGACACCTGCATGGTTTGTGCTTTATTCAAAAAGAAGTGGTAGCATGTCTAGTCTTCTAGTGGAAGGTTCCCTGCCCATGGCAGAGTGGTTGGAACCAGATGGTCTTTGAGGTCCCTTCCAACCCAAACCATTCTGTGAATCTATGAGAAAGAAAATCCAAATATAATTAATATAATCAAACAAAAGCTAAATTTCACCAAGATTAAAATACTATGAATTTTCAAACATTTTTATAACAACCATGCTCTGGAGCCCCACTGGGGCTTGGGGCTTGCTGTAAAACAAATATCCACATACATATGCACGCTATTTCTTTTTACAGAAAGTGTCCATTTACAGCTTTATAACATACAGCAAACCTCCCATTTACAAAGGAAAATTCAAAACGAGTAAGAGGCTGGTAGGTGAGTTCAATCCCTGTGCACACTCCCTGGCCATCTCTCCTGCTATTGTACAACTGGATTTGCAGCTCCCAGCAGCTACAGATCCCACTGGCAATGTGCAGACCCCAGTCTCCAAGTCCCATTCAGTGTTCCAAATATAGCAGCTTATAATTGTGATCATCTGCATTTTATATTGGGAACACACTCACCAAGGACATGACCTGGTTTTTGTTGGGTGTGAAAGGGGGACATCAGAACTTCTTCCTGTGCTGATGCTCCTTCTGCCTCTGCAACTTCTCTGAGGTCACGAGAGGTTGGACAGGATTGTAGAACCGAGCTACCTAAATGGCATGGTGCTAAAAACATATTTATTCAGAATGGCTAATTAAGGTGAATGACTACCAGTCTTCATTAGCACTGAAGTGGTGTTAATTTGATTAGACTTCTGGCCTAGATAGACTTGCAAGGCGTTATGTTCCTAATGCAATTTCTCTAACGAGAAAGCATTTCAGATGAAATGTTACCCCTCAGTGTCTTTCTTTGTATAAATATTAAGTAGACGTTTGCCTTTTAATGCTGATGTAATTTTTAGGATGCAGGGAAACAGTGAAGATGTGACATCTGTATTGCCTTGGGATATGGGGAGAATGTGAGAAAATAAACTTGCAATTCTTGCTCCAGTTTCATTATTTAAATAGTTTGCAACATTTTCACAGTAGAAAGTCATACTTGAAAAGTGCTCATCAAACCTGACTTTTCTTTAAACATACCATTATGTATTTATTGCTCTTAACTACAAACTCTCGTCAATCAATATTTCTATGTTTAAACATAGTTAACATGGCAACATAAAATTTAGATTAGGAAAAATGCCTTCTGCTGTGTTCCTTTTACCATAAGCTGGGGGGAATAGGAGGAACATACTGTTTACTTATTAATTAGAGCTCAAAATGATCTGTGTTGGAATAATGCTCAAGAAAAAAATACCCATTTAGTTGGGCTATGTTCCTTCAGCACAGGAAGTCTTGTCTAATGACTCCTGAACTATAAGGTTTAGCCATCATCAGAAATCTAGACATGCCTAGTCCCTCTCTTCCATCTCCTCCACATGACACAGACCTCACTCATCCTCCTACCTCACTTCTCCAAAATGTTTCCTCTACACAGTTTTCCTCCACTCCCTTCCCTTGTAGCCATCACTTAATTTCATTTCACTTCATCTATAGAAGAAATTAAGAAACAACATCACTTGTCATCACTGGTGTGGCAAAATTAAATTTCCCCTGCCATCACAGGACACTTTATGCTGGATCTGTCATTTCCCGAAGTAGACTTATGGAAATCTCTTGTAAAGATACGCAGCGGGGAACCAGCTGCCATGAACAGGAAAAACAAGTTTTAACAAGGACAAGTGGGACTGGCAATTCCAAACTTCTTAGATCTATTTCAAAAAAATCTCTGGGAGAAAAATGTTAAATTTATTTGTATTTAACATTTTCTCAGTGTGTTTATAAACATACTTTTGAACAATAAAATTGTGTGGCAATGACAATTCAATAGTTTTGAGTAGAAGATGATGGAGGGCTCTGCCGAAGTAAAGGACCAGAATCTGGTCCATGGGGAATAAACTTACCCTATATTTTACTCCAATTTATCTTATGGTCTTGAGCATGGAACGAAAATTCTGCAGATGGAATATGCAGAGTATATACTTGGCTCTTGGAATGGCAAAAGCTGTGACTATTGCTTTGCCCTAGTGATTTCTCCTTAAAAACCCAACACAAAACAAAACCAAGCAAAATAAAACAACCCCCCCAAAAAACCAAAACAGAACCAAAAACCAAAAAAAACCACACCCCACAACAAACCAACAAACAAGCCCTAATCTTCTTAATATCATACTTAATCTCACTCAAAAATTTCCTCTTTTAAACTAACTAAATATTTTTAAGCACTTTTTTCAGGTTTGAGTCAACTACATAGCATAGGTTATTTTACTTCCTTATTAGTAAAAATAGTTGCCAGTAATTAAGAACCTTAACAAGAAGCAGTCAGAACTATTAGAGTGATTGGGCCAACATTTCAGTAAAGTCAGTGCTCAGTACTGATTGGAAAGAATGGAGTTTATATATATGTATATACAACTGGAGTTTTAGTACTGCCACCTCCATAATCCAGGTTGGGATTGTTTTTAAATTGATATATGTTATTTAACCCTAAAATGCAGATAAATCCATGGCAAATGGCCTGTGAGCCAAGGTAAGCTGGATGACAAAAGCACTGGGAGGAAGAGGAGGGTTCTGGAGTCATGGTATATGACTGTAACTGTGATTCACTCTGGCTGTCAACAGTATCTTGTTGAAGAAATAACTTTATTCCCCCTCTTTCAAAAAAGCATTGCAGAAGACAGCTCAAGAGAATGGATTAATGGTTGCACCCTTGTGTTCAGTAATATTAAATGCAGGGAATGCTTTTTTCATCATTGAAGCTTTATATGTAATTAAAATTTCTAAATAGATTTTTATAAAAGCTTCACCAGAATTTATAAGGCCAATTTTTGAAAAAATGATGGTCAATAGCACCATAAAAGATGCTCGTTCTCCCAAAATTAAAAAGTTGGCATCACAATAAATAAGGAAGTGCATTATAAACTAGTAAAAATTTTACATGCACCAATGCTCCCAACCACTTTACTACCCTTTTAGAGGACAGAAAAGCAAGGACTTCCATTTCATTTGATCAAAGCAACTTGAATGTTTAACTCCATTCACCAAGTTTCTGCAGCCTCTGAAGACTTATGTCCTTTTCTAATAAACAAGATTTTGTCTCAATATTATAAGACTGATCTAATAAAGACATTATAGAATCTAATGGAGTTATATTAAACAGACATGGCCTGGTTTAAATAGTCAAACACTTACTGATATTTCATAGTGAAATATCATATTCTAAAAGTTTTCCAGTGTTTCTTTTCATACTTATTAAAAGTTTTTCCATGAGCTGGACCTTTTCTCCTTGCCTGTGGACAAAACAAAGTATCATCTTCTACACAAGCTATTAATTATCAATTCTATTGAAACAAATTAATCTAAATTAAAATCTTTTTAAGAACAGAACTCAGCTAACTTTATAGACATTAGTTAGATACATATCAAATGAAACTGGATGTTATCTAAGGAAAAGTGAAAAACAAAAGTTGGTTTAACAAGTCAATCCAAGTAAAATCAGGTCTTCAGGTATCAGGACAGAGACACAATGTGTATTTCATATAAAGAGTAGGAACAGTCCAACATATGCTCTAAACTATATCCATCCAATATATTGATTGTAAATTGATAAGCCAGAAAACAGAATTCAGCACTTTATAATGCAAAAAGTAAGGAGCTAGTACACCTTGTCTGGGTATGTCCTTGCCTATCTAAGTACCTCTGGATGCAGTTAAGTTTTCATCAAATGATACTTTGAACCTATTGCCATCATCATCCATCTTTCTCACTTCTATTTCATTGTTATCTTCTATATCATAATGCACACTGGAATTGAAAATAAAAGTATAATTTTTTTTAAATTTGAAAATATAATTATGAGATTGAAGTTTTTGAGGGAAGCTAGGAGTGGATCTACCCAAGAGAACATAAACAGCGCAGTGGGGAGAAATAAAACCATTCATTGTTCTGTGCAGATTTTCTGGGCCCTTTTCTCATAAAGGTGGAAAAAACCCGCAGCTTATTTAACATTTTATGTTTAAATAATTTATTAGATACCACAGAAGAAAACATGTGGAGATGAATTTGACATAGTACAAGGGTGTTAAGGATAAGGGTGTCATTTATTCTTGGATCTGTTTTTCTACTACATAATCTTCAGATGCACTTAAGAGAGAGAAAAGTACACTTTGAGAAGAAAAGGGGCACAATAGAATATCTTACTTCTTTTTTACCTAAGCTCAAACCTCACCTTGACCTCGTCTTCCAGTCTTTTCATGGTGCCTTTCTGAGTGATTCCCTGTTCAAACTCATTCCTGTCTTTCCAATTAGAGATTTCCATCCTCCTGTGACAGGTCTGATCACAGAGAGCCTGAATGCACTGCTCTCCTCTCCTGAGGTGGGGGGAGTTGGGAGCCTGAGTTCTTGCTCCACAACAGGTATATTTTGCTTTTGTGAATTTCAAAAAAAATCTGCATCTTTCTCTGAGTCCAGTCAGAACTAAGTGTACTGGGTCTTTATGATGTCCAGAGTGTTACATGGATTATTGAGAACTTACAGGTGCCAGGGAGACCCTGTGTCAGAGAAGCAGGGCTGTAAAACTTTGTTAAGATTCCTCTTTAGTCCTTCAAATATGCATCTTCTCTCTCATTAAGGGCTGAGTTACACCATGCTTTGGAACAAGGTGCAGAGGTGCCGAAGCTGTTGAAGATCTGAGTAGTCAGCCAACAGACAGCATTTCCATCTGCAGAGCTGCTCAAGTTTCTGTACACCCATGGGGAAGGCCTGCCCCAATTTTCTCAGAGATAAAGAGCAGGATGTTCAGATTTGATACCCCAATCCCTGCAGGACACAGCAGCTTGTTGAAATCACGTCTGTTAAACCCCTGGTTGTGCTCACTGGTGCTGCAGGATCCTGGTGGAGATGGTGTTTAGTGGGGCCATGGGCCTTGAGGCACAGGCTGTTGCTCTTTTCCAGCCAAGACATGACATGGCTGCTGTTAAAAAATAATGTCTAGAGGGTGGAAGAGAGAGTAAAGGTCAAAATAATGGCTTTTATGTCAGTTCCTCAGCTTAGAACTCTCACAAAAATAGATGTCCCCAACTGGAAGAAAAACCAGAGAACCCTCCTGCAGTATTGCATTCTATTTCTTCAGTGAATGGGCCTGTAAATATAGAAACATTGAAGCAAAGAAACATAGAATATCCTGAGCTGGGAGGGACCCATTAGGATAATTAAAGTCCAACTCCCGTCCCTGCACAGGACAGCCCCAAGAATCTCCACATGTGCCTGAGAATGTTGTCCAAACATTTCTTGAACCCTGGCAGGCTTGGTAATCCCACTTTAAGAGGCAACCTAAAACTTGGGAGTGGAAAAATTGATCTCAGAGGAAAGAAACGGATGAAGGGAGTGTGTGAATGTGGAATTAGGAGCTTGCTGTGGGATTTCACAAGTTTTCAGATTCAAGAGTTTACCAGGCACTGAAGCACTGGCATGGGCACAAGCAATTAGTAGCAGTGTTAGAAAATCACTGATTAGATGTTGCAGAGTGCTCAGCTGTGCAGGAGTCTGCAAAGAGAATAAGGCCATGAGGAGGGAAAAGCACTGACTCAGATAAGAGCAGTTTTGCAGAAGGGGCAGGAAACAGCACAGATGCTCCTTTGCCTCTTTCCACAGCTAACATTGCTGTGGATGGAGCAGGCTTCTAGATGGGAAAGCTTTCAGGGAAAGATCCCCTGTGAAAGCAAGCAAAAAAATGCTTTCAGCACAAAAAGAAGAGCCCAGCAGCAACTAACAAACTAACCCAGCTTGTCACTTCCTTTATTACAGCTTGGAAGCCAGTAGGTCCCCTTGTGGGACTGAGGCTAGTGCACTGACAAAAATACACAGTTTTCTTGCCAAATGGACACATTTGGAGAATCTGTTATTTCATCATGATGAGACATTTAATTTGCCTTGCCATCTAATAGAAAAAATGAAAAAAAAAGGGGCTCTAAAGCATAGCACTGATGTTCCAAGCTTCTGAGCTCCTCTCCCTCAGATAACACATTTCCTGCATTAACGAGATGGAGGCACTCATGTGTGGTGCAATAAAGACAAAACCAAGTGTTCTTTCACAATGTTCTGTCAAATCCTCCAGGAGAATCTGTGGCTGCAGCTTTTATGCCCTGATTCAGAATTATATTGGAGAAAGATATAAAAAAGCAGAATTCAATATGGACAGACTCATTTTGGAGGCTGAAGAAGTTTC
Source organism: Corvus cornix cornix (assembly GCF_000738735.6). NCBI lineage: Eukaryota > Metazoa > Chordata > Aves > Passeriformes > Corvidae > Corvus > Corvus cornix. Next base: position 108,885,396 of record NC_047056.1, on the reverse strand, counting down.
TGAGCATTTTAACATTTCTAGGGCATAATTAGGCAGAGGGCAGCACAATTAAACAGAACGTGGGAAGACTAAGGCCTAAAGTCTTTAAGGGTTTTGTTTGAGGGTTATTTTTTCTTTCACTGGGCTTGATGGAACACAGATTTGACTTTAACTGCATGTGTTAAATTTGTCCACAGTTTTACTGATGAGATTGTTCATCCTATTTTTCATCCCAGCATGAAGATTTTGTTGGTAGTTAGATGAAAACATGTAATTAATCAGGACTTCTACAGTAGCATGCATGCACTGTATTAAAAATATAAATCAGGCCACATGGGCTTCTTGCTTCTTTTTAATGAAAACTTGTTGCATCTTTTCTTCCTCATTATCTCTCAGAAATGAAAACAAGGAGCCAAAATTCACAGTTCAGAGTGCCTCCCACGTGGGACTCAGGCAGATACTACCCTTGATGTGCTATGCAAACAAAGCTTTTGCAGTGAAGTTGTCACTGCCCTCATGCTTGGTTCAGCGTGTCTGACCTGTGAGTCTCCCAGATGCTTCTCAGCCTTCATTTTAACAACACCTTAGTACAGCTGTTCCTTGCATTTCTTTCTATTCCTCTTAATGATTTTTTTTCCTCTGGAAAGGAAGATGGTTCACAAAAAGGTGCCGCGGGTAAGACACTTAAGTCTGGAGTCTTACAGGGCAGATGTGCAAGTTGGAGTAAGTCAGCACTTAGGTCTTTTCTTACTGTTAAATGGAAGAAAAAGAAGTACTTTTAGGAAACTTAATCTGACTTGTTTTGCTTTAGAATGAGGAGGATATTGCTCTAAAAATGTCTCAATATAGAAGCAGCCCAGGGTGACAGCACTATTCATAAATGTGGGTGTCTACATCCGGTGAGATGAAACATGCAAAACTCCCGGAAAACATTTCCAGACTATGTTCTCCTCCTTGCCAGTTTCTACAGGATGGAAAAGTGTGCACTTGCTGCAAAAACAAAAATTGAAGCTTTTACCATCCTTGTTTTTCCACCTGTAACATACTACAAGGCTTCATTTTATGTGGCATCCTGCAGAAGAACCATACGTCAAAAACCAAACATAATTAATTAAATACAGAGGTAAATCATCATTGAGAGGAAGGAAACAATGAGGTGATTTAGAAAAGGAAACAGATACTTGTTCTCAGTGGATGTTTGATGAGCCAATGCAAGTCAATGAGGCAGAGACAGAGGAGGGGTGTTCCAAAAGATTGGAGCCTCAGAGGAGAGATTCCTGACATGAACAGTTGTGATCTGTGTTGAGGTACACAGGGAAGAGAAGTGGAGGAGGGAGTGGGCAGCAGAGAAGCTCTGTAAAGGGCCATGACCACAGGCACTGGAAAGGCATGTAAAAAAACTTCAGTACGTATCTGAAAAAAAAAAAAAAGGATTTATTTGTTGCGGTGCAGTTACTCCTTTAAAAAGCTATAACTTTTCATTTTTGCAGTTATTTTTGCCTCCAGTCAGCTTGTGATGTTCACAGCCTGGTTCTCTTTCCATTAATGTTCCTCCAATAAACATGCTCTGATGTGCACTAAAGCATCTATCAGCAGCTCATATTACAGCAGAACCCCTATTTTTTTAACAATGAGATTAAGCTGTTTATGGAAGCTGCTGACTTTGGCTGGTCACTATTGGGATATTGGTTCTTTACCCTCTATGTTATCTCTGCTAAATCATCAGTTAGAAGGGCTCAGATGGGAATGCTCCAAGCTCCTTTATAGTCTTCCATCTAACCGGTGAGACAACACTGAAATACATGAACAAAAGTTTCAAAGTGTCCAAAGACAAAAAAGAGAGAAAAAAATACTAGATAAAAGATGTATTTTGCTCATTTCATTGGTACAATGAGGTTTGCAAGTAATTTTTTCTCATAGAGACTCATCTACTGGAGAAAGTGTGCAGCAGAGGTAGGAATCAGCCTTCATTAATCCAGTTACAACTAAGAAAGAAAGAATTTGTACCACAAGCAATTTATTCTGCTGAGATTTTATTTAAATTGCAAATGCAGGAAGGAAATAATTTCACTTTTGCCCTGTTCATCAGAAACTCCACCCTATCCCAAATCTATCAGCATCAGATCCAATCACAAAATATGCAAAACAATGTCATCAGAACAAACTTTAATTAGGAGATCATACCCAAAGGGCTTGGCACTTTTTTTCTAACTGAGTTTTTGTCCCCTTCAGATTAACATTTCAAAAGGTGTCACATGGAGTAAAGCCTTGGTCCTTTCCATCAGTTTTAGAGTCCTTTAAATTTGGGATATTACAGAAGGAAGAGATATGATACCTGTGTGAAATTGTGAAATTATGAAATTATGAACTGGCAGGCTGCTTTTTGAAAACAGGTAGATTTCTGTTTTATGAGAGTTTTTCTATGAAGAAGGAAGGAAGGAAGGAAGGAAGGAAGGAAGGAAGGAAGGAATTCGGAAGGAAGGAATTCGGAAGGAAGGAAGGAATTTGGAAGGAAGGAAGGAAGGAAGGAAGGAAGGAAGGAAGGAAGGAAGGAAGGAAGGAAGGAAGGAAGGAAGGAAGGAAGAGCAAATCTTATCACTAAAGTTAAAAAAAATACCCATGAAGTTTAGAAGTTTTTCTGCCAACTGGTGCTCCCTTTGTTCAGGTTACCACAACAGAAGTCTAAAATCCCCACACAGGTAGGGCAAGGCTCAGATGTTGCCAGGAAAATATTGGCAGCAGCTTCTTCATGCTCAAAAGCATTTTGACAAGGCAAACTTACTTAGTTACAATCAGTGTTTGAATAGAGATTGAAGAGAGCAGCTGCTAAGTGGTCTTCTCCTTTATTTCCCTTGATGGAAAGAGTCAAAAGATCAGTGGTTGTAGATGAGAAAAGATTAATGTGAAATATTATGAGCTGCAGGAAGTAATTGCCATATGTCCTGGTAGGTGATCACACATTCAGTACCCAACACCGGCAGAAATAGCATCCCCCACCCATTCCAGCTCCCACGCTTTCCTTTTCCGATGAACCAGGAGGGAAGGATGCTTACCATTGCTTAAGTGACCAAAGCTGCTGAAAGCAGATGGTCTTTTTATTTTCATCCTGTCCCTGCATACTGCAGGGCACCAAACCTCCTGCAACTGCCAGAAACATCTCTTGGAACCATCAGAGGACAGAAGGGCAGGAGGGATAAATAGGGAAGAGCCATGGAGAAGAGCAGTTCAGGGAAATGAAGGGCAGCCAGGTCCATCTCTGGGAAATTCTATGCCCTTGGAAAATCACAGCGAGAAGAATTGGTTAATTTAACCTTGGAAAAGAATGCTACATCAGGATTTGTGGTCTGTCACTGAAGGAAAAGTGGCTTTTTTTTCTTTTCCTGTAATTTCTAGAGAAAAAAATAAAGATCAAAAGAGCAGCATATCACTGGCAAAAAGCAAGACTGCTGAAGGAGAAACAGTATTATGATCAGCCTAAAAAATAAGAATCACTTTTATTTATTATTTGGAATTGTACAAGGGGCTTTGTTTTTGTGTGGCTTGCCTGTTTGTTTGAACTTGATTGATGCTCTGTGGAACAAAATTTTCAAATATTTCCCCATGTCAGAAGACTGCATTTTATCTCAAAATGAAAGTTTAGTTATTTATGCAGCAGGACATTAAAAAATGGGACCTTCAGGGAACCAAAACAAAAACATTAAATATCAGGAAGTTTGTCATAAAATCACAAAAGCTGATAGCACTGGCAAAATAGGAGAGTGTTTGCATATAGAGACAGTGTTCCATGTGCTGGTATACTGGGCCAAAATAGATTCCAGGCAACCTACAGCAGAGTGAAGAGGTGTTCAAAGCGGTGTCTGAACCATTAAGTTTGCAGATGATGCAGCACAGTGTGGCCTGGCCAGATCAGATCATTGTCTGGGCTGGACCTCTGCTCTCTGTGCAGAATTACCCTGCTGACAGCAGGGGCTGGCTCTGCCAGCCTGTGAGAACTCTGCTGCCCACCCTTCTGGTCCTGCACAGTGCCAAAATTCCCCTGGCCCAGGGCAGATTTCTCTGTGTCCGAGGCAGCCACCGCAGCCCCTCTTTGCAAGCAGAGATCTGTGCAATGCTCTTGGCCAGGCAGCTCCTTCGAAGGCAGGTCAGACAGGCAGCATTCCCAAAGGACACACTGCTTAGTGCCTGGAAAGAGGATTCTTGGAGACTTCATAGAATCATGTATTCACAGAATGGGTTGGGCTGGAAGAGACCTTAAAGACCATCTCATTCCAACACTTTCCATTTCCATTTCCACTGGGACACTTTCCATTATCCCAGGTTGCTCCAAGCCCCATCCAACCCGGCCTTGAACACGGCCAGTGATGGGGCATCCACAGCTTCTCTGGGCAACCTGTGCCAGGGCCTCACCACCCTCACAGTAAAGAATTTCCTCCTAATATCCAATCTAAATCTCGGGTATAGGCAGCTCTGTGACAGACATTCAACTTTAGATGAGAAAAATCCACCTTTTGAGGAAGAATGAATCCAGAGGGAGCAGTGGACACTACCAAGAGGGTTGTGAATATAAGAAGTCTTTTACTACATTAAGGATTCTATGTTTGTATGATCCCAGGAATCCCAACAGCAAGAGCCTCCAGTGAGGAGACCTCAGGCCGTGTGTGATCTTCTCAAAGAGCAGACACACACAAGCTTATGAGAAAGCTGCATCAACCTCTGTAACCTTCAAGGCCGATTAGCACAGCCTTTACTCAACTTGCACTGGACCTAGGAAAAGGAATAATTAATGTTTTCAGGAAAATTAATCTTGCTGGGAGCACTCAAGCACTAGCATTAATCTTTCTAACTATTATTGCTGCACTATTGTTTGCTTCCTTTTTTCTTGGCTTCAGTTATCCCTGACCTTGTTGACTATAAAAAAAAAATCAGGCGAAAATTTTATGTAGGGCAACAAGGAGGTCGAATTAGAAATTACAGGAGAAAATAATTCATTTTCTTAGCTCACAGGAATTAGTGATCTGATCTACTTAGCTATTCTTCAAGGTTCTTATGCATTAAAATAGTGAATAAGAATGTGCTATAAATAAGAAGACAACTAGTGAAATTTGAACATTTTTCCAAGGCTGCTTGAATGCCCTCTAAAGTCAATGCAGCAAAATAGAAGTGTGGGGCCTTGAGCTGGTTTTGATACTGGGAGGGATGAGTATAGGTAATGTAATGTCAATTTCCTTGGAAAAATATGGGATGTGAATTTGCTGCTCAGGTTACAGTTTGTGCAACTTATTATGGGAATAAGCTGTCATGTAAACATTAAATGCTTGCAAGACTTCAGTTCTGCTACAGAAATGAAGCAAAAGAAAGTGGGAAAAAACTTCCAGAGGGCAACAATTATTGATCTACATAAGGGAACACTTCAGGGGAGCAAAGTGAGCTTCACAGCTGTAGAATAGTTAAGATACATGGAGATTTGATTGTGTACAAATCTTCTCCCCCTGCCTTTGATATTCTGGTTCAGACACAATACTGACATCTCCATCAAATTGAAGGTTCTGGAAAATAGGAGATATTGAAACACTACATTTTCATCTGCTTTTGTTTCTGGGTTTTCTTCAAAATGTGATTTTCTGAAATTCAGATATTTCTCTTCAGCTTATTGAACTAAGTTCAAGCACTGCTTCATTGGTGTAGTAATCCCATCAACCATTACATGCTTTTTCTGAGCAGTAGTCAGGGTGCCATCAGCTTTCTCCTTTTGGCCATGCTTCTGGCTTGGATTGTGTCTCTCAAAAACACAATTATGTCATAACCAGTAAGAAGACCATTGGCTGAGACTGGAAAAACTAGTTTTGCTGTAGATCTGCAATCTAGCAGAAAACTCAGCGTGTAAGAGGAGAACAAGGGAACCAAGAATTAAAGTACAGCTCCAGAGGGAATTATGACACGTTATGTGGACAAATGTTAGTTCTGAAATAGATAAAAGATAACATGCATTGGGACTTTTTATGTTGGTGGGTTTTGTTTTTGTTGTTTTTTGGTTTGGTTTGGTTTGGGTTTTTTAAACATTATTACAGTAATTGTTTTTTAGTGGTAATAAGAGAGATGAAAATGGTAGAGGAAGATTGTGTTTTCTATTCAATTAACTGAAGTAAAATCAAGAAACTTTCAGATACTTAAACCTTTCTTCAAGTCTGAAGAAAGGCAAGAAACGTGAAAGCTATCTTGAGAAAAAGTCAGACCACACACAGTCTATGTACCTGTTCTAAGTACTCAAATAAACTGAGGCAAGAAGAGAAAATTTGGCTTGGCTTTTACCAATGATACGGCCTTACAAATGTCTCAATCACCTCTGGGATTGCTGCTTATATACGGAATCTGTCCTCCTCAGGACAAAACAAGATAAAGTTCAATCAGCTGAGAGGCTGTAAATCCCTTATCTGACCTAGCTGGGTTCATTGCAGAAAGACAGTGTCCAACTACTTTCCTGATCTGGTTTTTAAGCCCTCACACTACTTCCAGTCGTCATAAGGTGATGTCCTACCCTGGCCTTGAGCTTTGCAATCATCTCCTCCTGTGTTCATGTCATACCTGGCCAGTGCTGCCTTTATCTGAAATTGCTGCCACCATAACTGACAGAGGAATAGAAATTACTCTAGTTTAATAAATAATACTTTTGCCATAGTTCAGATTTTTTTTAAATTGATGAAGTATCGTATCAGTAACAGCCTTGGTTGTAGAAGACATCCTCATGTCCTTGTTTCTACTTCTAAGAATAACAAATAAATGATCCAGCAGAGGACCAAGAACACTGTTCTTCATCTGGAACCAAGCAGATGGCTTTTGTAGACTGAAAATTCATACAGACTCGAGCTTAAAGGAATTGAGATTTCACTGTGGGTTCTTTCTAGACGACTGAAAAATTCAGGTGACAGAAGATTTGAGGATACATAAGGGGGTTAAAAAAGATCCAGAAAATTATCAGAGAAAAAGAATTTAGGAAGCCAGGGAGAAGTAAAACAAAGTGGTGGGAAGGCAACACTTTTCTCTCTCTGTCCAGAAAATGGACGGAATGAAATGAGGGACCTGGGAAGGACATGAGTGGATTTACTAATCAGGAGCAGAAATACTCAGAAATACTCAGATATTCTGACTTCATCTGTCATCTGATCACAATCAAACCATTTGTAAGGACTGTTTATCTGAGACTAATGTTGGTCCAGGAATCTGGGAATGTTCTGATGAAAGTTTTTTTGGCTTCCTGCCTAGACATTTCTCCAGGACTGTCACAGACCAACCTTTATGAGTAAACTTATTGATAGATTGATTCAGATCTTTTTGGTCCAAATACCTGAGATCATCTTATGGGATCAGACTTTGTTTTGTTGTGAATCAAAAAAAGAATACATTTGATATTATTAAAATCCTCATTGAAATAAAACTTCTCCACTAAATGCTGCAAAGATCCCTTTTGTGAAAAGTTATGAAGTAGAGTCTGGGATAGTTAACTTTTTGTCTCTCTTTGTAAAATTCTGACAAGTTTGGTACCCTCTCTTTGAAGGTTACAAGTAGGTCCTAATGGTGCTTATTGTTCCCATTTTCAGATGCTGCATTTCTGGCTTTCACTGTGTGCAGGGCTCTTCTGGGTCTGCAAACACCTGAAATCTGTCCAGTGCTTCAGGCAGGAATTAAGCTGTGGTTCAAGCATAAGTGGGTAGGAAGGGGATATGTGATGTGAGGATTGTTCTGCAGCCTCCAGGGCAATCAGCACAGAGCAGCTCTTATTTCTGTGGCTGGACTTGCCTGGCACCCAAAACAGGGCTACATCCAAAGTGGCCATTGGGAAAGGCTGTTGGGAATGGATAATATAAACATCATTTACTAAGTAAGTATACCAGGGCAGAGATCTGAGCCTTGGCACGTGGCTGTTACTGAAATAGTCCCTCTTGGTGTTTTCCCCAGTCAGTTAGCATTGTTCCAGTGCTGCCTGGACACAGGAACTAGCCCTGGCCAGGAATATTCCCAATAGGAATGCTGAATGTAATTTTTCTTATTTAGAGTCGGAGAGTGTTTAACAACAAGGTTGTGTCCAAAAGGTGCCAGATGGCTTTGGGGCCAGTGAACAGGCCCTGGTGCTGCTTAGCATTAGAAGTACAGCCAGTGCAGGACCCTCTTCTCCAGCCTCTATCTCTACCATCTCCTGTATGGATTTTCCTCAGGGCCCTTGCATATCACCAGTCCTGCTGTGATCCACACATCAACATGTTCTCCAGAGCCTCTGGGCTCAGAGAGACACCTTCCCAACCTTGTCCCTGTCCTCTGCCATCCAGAGTTCATTCTGATGGGATTACTTTCCATTCCCAGGTGAGCCAGAGGCTATGTCCACAAATTTTCATTCCCATATTCATTTTTCCCCCCTTCCTTCACAGCACCCTCTTTCTCTCTCTCTCTCTCTCACTTTGAGATCCACCATTTAGGGTGTCAACACTTTAAACTGTTGGGAAACAGTACCGCTGAGACAATTTTTACACTGGAAAGTGTCAATATGTTCTGTCAACTGTTTATATGATATAGAGGCTGTGACAAGAGCTGGCTACTGACAGGATTTCAGCACGTCTGTCTAACACCAACATCTTCCTCCTCACTTCCCACATCTCGCCAAAATCAGCAGGCTTCTGCTTATATTAGATGCCCTCAGATATTCCACCTGGTTTCCATCTGCCAGATCAGAAGGATATGGGTATCTATACCTTCCAACCCTATGCAAACAGCTCAGGCATCTCCTGGGAATCTCAAATAAGCTGGGAAACTATGTGCCTACAACCAGAAATGATCCCCAAATGTTCTGTTCACTACAACAAGAATTAAGACCTCTGTTGTACCTGTACACACCTATGGACACCTGAACTTTGCTTAAACTGTGCTGAATCACTCTGTAGGTTCTCTCCAGTGTATTATTTGTAATGTGCAGATGCCTTGGGTAACCTGGGGGCATCACAAGGGGCACAAAACATCTATGCTCTGGCAGCAAAATCCCATTTCTAGAGCGCCTATAAGCAATTGCATGTTGACAACTAAATTCAGACCTTTTATCTCAAAGAGAGTTACACCTTTGAGGGCAAAGCTAAAACTACAAATCAAGTCTTTCACAGGCCAGATTTTAAAGCATTGTGTCTTACATTTTCGTTGACTTTCACAGTGCCAAGAGCCCAGGTCAGTTCAAACTTGTGGTCTCCAAAATAAACCCTTGTTTATATTACTAGCAAAGGAAAGTTACAATGCTACCCTATGTAAATGAGTAGTTAAATTTTAACCTTTTTCTTAACTCTATTAAGTGTTGGGAGAAAGAAGGGGAAAGAAGAGAAGGAGAAAGGAGAAGGAGAAAGGAGAAAGGAGAAGGAGAAGGAGAAGGAGGAGAAGGAGTTTTCTTCATCAGTGGGGCAGTGCAACACTTACAAAGATTGTCCAGCCTCCAGAGAGTTTGTGTGGTCTCCAAAATTGGATGTTTTGAAGACTTAAACAAAGCCAACATATGATCTGATCAAGTCTTAGCAATACTCCTCCCCTGAGTCAAAAGCTGGACTACGGGCTTCTAAGAGTCAATCCAACCAATATCTCTGTGATTGTATGATCTAAAAAGCTCTAAACTTTCACATACTATTTGAGTAGTAGTTGGAAGACTAGAGAACAGATTTTACCCTTGGATTTGCACTAAGCTTTCACTGATGTTAATGAGAATTATGAACATGTGATGTTGAGCTTTTGGCCCCAGAATGGAGATTCAAATGATATATTTGAGACATATGTCAAATTTTTTAGAAAGATTTTACAAGTGATACTTTTGCTGAGAAAGGTCAATGACAGGCATCTTATTATTAATGATAATTTCTAATAGAAGAGATCCTTTTCTCTGAACTGGAAACATTACATTCTGACTTGGAACCTGTGGCTAACCAATACCATACATCTTAATAGGGCTGCAGACCTTCCTGTGGGAAATGCTATCAAATCTTTAGAGCCAGTCTATTAAAGGAAATTGCAGACAGCTTGAAAACATCCATGATCCTTTATCCTGACATTGGCTTGTTAAAGCTGTGCCATGACTTTGTGTCACTGTTCTTTCTTATTTTGGTCTTTCACTTTATCTGACTTTGGCTTTCGTGTCATGTCTTATATATCACTTTGCCTCTTCTATCCCACCATCACCTCCTCCCTTTTCCTATTTCAGGTATGACAGGATCTATTTATTTTCTCCTGTGAGTGCTCTGCTCATGCAATTAATGAACAACAGCTGTGGGGGTTTTTTCATTCAAAATTTATTTTCTCTGCAAATGACACTTTCCATTTCACAGATTGGTCTTTAGGTAGGATCTTTGAGATAGGCATTGAGACCACTGTGGGTTTGGAGCCCATGGCACACCATAGAGTCCATGTCTCCCTTTCTTCTTAGTCTCAGCAGTCCAAATTCCTTGTCCCAGTGCTTTCATTATTTTTTTAGTAAAGGAGACAAGTAAGTCAAAATCTTTCCATTCTCTTTACAAAAGCTTGTCTGTTTTCACTGTCTGAGTACAAAGTTGACACATCATAGTTCAGTTCAACTGATAGTGAGGACATCACAGCTTTAAAGTCAGGCTATTTCAGCTGTTTACTTGAAAGACTAGGGACCAAGATGAATTTTCAAACTTTATTTTCTCCCACCTGAGGAAACAAATATCTTAGAATGATAGAAAAACAAGTTCCACCAAATTGTGAGGATGAAGAAAATAAGAGACTCTACAAACAAACAAAAAAAAGGGACAGATTTGTCCAAGCAATCTTTTTTATCATTATTTACAGCAAACGATTGCTGTTTTTATTGTCCTGACCTATTGTCAAATTTCATTTGAAAATATTGAAGATTTTTTCTCAAAAGAAGTAAAACGTCAGAGATGGAGTCTGAGGAGGAGGTATAGTGCTTTTCCTCTTGAACCATTTCTGTGAGAAGAAAGTCCCCAAAAATAGCTAAAAGCCAGTCTCAGTTTCACTCTTTCTTTAATCCCTTCCTACATCTCACCCCAGAGAAGCTTAGGAAACTCCCTCCCAGGAGCAGGGGCATCAGTCTGTTCCAGTGAGACAAGGAACTCCCCTTTCGTTATGGGACTTCCCACTTTCTGAAGGAGAACTCTAGTTACTGCATGGAAAAGAAATTCCTCTGTCAATCTGAAAATGGTATTTAAATTTATCTTTTGACTGTTCCCACTTTGCTTGAGTTAAAATGCTCCATCAAGAATAAAAAATCTTGTTTCGATCGATTTGTATTTTACCACAGATCATAAAGCAAAAATGAGAACTATGAGCCACCATAACATTTCCACTCACCCAAAGGCAAATTCCTTCCTCTGGTAGATCAAGGTTTCAATTCCAGAAATACGCTTTATTTTCCTCAGAATAAGAACAAATGGGAGTTAATGCAGACCTAAAGATTAAAATGAAAGAAAAATTATATAGGATTTGTAGCTATTTAATGAAAAAACATAGAATGGCCTTCTTATGCCAATAGCTTGGGTTGCGTCAAAAAAAGAGTCTGAAAAAATATGTCTGTGATCATGTTTAAACAGCAAAGTTGCAGGGAGATAAAAGAGGATTTTTATAGAAAGTGAAAAACAATGTTAAGAAATTCCAAAACCTAAGACATTTTCAAAACTCAGTCATTTAACTTGTGCTTTGTCTCCTCTCTTTGACTTGCATGTAGAAAAACATAATGGTCCCTAGGTTTGATGGGTAAAAGGAAGATTTGAGAACTGAAAGAGAATGTTACATATTTTTCAATGCAATTTATCAAAAAAGTAATATTTTTACCGAACAAAAATTAAAATACAAAGGTAAGAAATATGTTAAAAGCCTCTCAAGCTCTACTGTTCCTCAGTGGTAGATTAAAAAAACCGAGTTGGGAGATTTTAAAAAGTGCTATTTATTTTTATGAGTGTCTACACATACATTCCTACTTAACAGTAATTGCATGACCCAACCTGCATCAAATAAAGTGTGAGCAATTAAACCCCTTTTCCAAAATATACTTCAAGCCCTTAAGAGAGCTAAAGAGTGATTATAAACAAGTGAACAAAGGACAGTCACAATATTTATGCTCTGTTTTGGTTGATCCATCTCAAAGCATAAAAAGAGACATAAAGAATCTGTCCATTAAAAATGAAGCTTTTGTGATCTCATTATTTGGTAAGGAAGGAACTTTGAAGCTAAAATATGCTATTTATTAGGAAACATTTGCATTGTTCAAGAACACTTGGGTGGTGAAAAACCTTTGAGGAGTAGTTTAGGTGACCCTCAGGTCTTACAACAGTTGTAGTGAGTCAATGGGTATCCCTGACATCCACAGCATTGGCAGGCAATTACCCTGACTTGCAGAATTTCAGCAAATGCTGATTATATTTGTCTTCTTCCAACTATTGTTTATCACTATTCTGCAGGAAATAGCTTGAAAGTGTGAAAAATCATTTTGAAAATTATTTTAGCTGCATATTAGAGTCGCAGTTTCTAGACCAGTGTGCTGCTACCACCATGGAAACTACACTCAGTCAAGTTGGGATCTTCATCCAGGTGGCCAGGAGGGGACAAATCCCATAACAGACTGAACCTGGCTGGCTCTGTATCATGTGAGCAGCTGAAGCATCAGAAAACATTCAAAGGAAGACTGGAGAAGCTGGAGAAGAACTGAACCGTGAACAGGGAACCATAGATGTAAATCTGTAATTGTCAACTCCCTGACAAAAATATAAACAAATTTATATAATGTTGTTGCCATATTATGTGGAGAACACACATATCTCTAGATATTTTGAGAGCATTTTGCCACAACAGTTTTATGTGTCTCAAAAACCTTCACAAGAGTCAACATGTTCTTATAAAATCAGTAGGAGCACGCAAATAACTAAAAAGAGAAACAAAGGAAAACCTCGTAATTCTGAGTTATGGTAACATATTTGCTGCACCCCATCCTATTGCTTTTATTGGCTAAAGATGGATACTGAGTGCTGAAAACAGAAGGAAAGTGTCTGAGTCACAGGAAGGAAGAAAACAGATAGGTATAAAGAGTCTTTTGTAGAAGGTTGATGGCAAAGACCCCTCTTCCTCAGAAAAAAGTTTTGTTGTAATATTTCAGACTACAGCCCAGTTTTAGTGTTACCTTGTCTTAATATCCCAAAAGTTGTGAGGGGTGATAAACAAAATCCCTCCTCCTGACCATAGCACAGGACTCAATCCTTCTTCTGGGCTCAAAGAACTGTGTGTGGGGAATCCTCCTGGCTCCCAGGAGTGCATATACTTGGGTGGATCAAGAATCCTGGCAGCTCCCTGCTAGCACCCTGTCCAGGCCTTGTAGTGTCAGCAGTTTCCCATCACCTCCCAACAGTGAGTAGTTTTTTCAACTGAGCTTGGGTTTCTATTATTCCCTAAAACTATATATGTTCCATCTCATTTAAAAGCCGATGAGGAGAGTGGGAAGTGCCTTGGTCAGTGCTCCTTTGTTGATAAGGCTGAATGTCCATGACAATTCCCTGTGTCCTTCTGTTCCATGTATCAGCAAAACCAACCTGACTGGCTCAGACTCAGTCCTGTGAGGTATGTCCTGACAGGCTCAGCAGCACCTGTCCTGCTGACAGGAGAGAGCAGGGCTCAGCCTGCTTTTTTCTTCATGCAGCTGAGGAGACAAAGGCAGGGGAAGGACTCAGCTCCTGTGCCTGGCCAAAGCAATGATCCAGCTGCCATATCTGGAGAACTCCAGCAGCAGAGGGTCCCACACAGCAGGCACCTGCAGCCCCCATCAGCCCTCAGATCCTCCATGGAAGAGACTGCCAGACTCCAGCACTGGAGTTCAGGGAGCGGAAGAGGTTGACAGGGTGCACTTGTGGGGATCAGCCTCTTCTCCCAGGCACCTGGTGATGGGACAAGGGTAAATGGCCTCAAGTTGCACCAGGGGGGGTTCAGGTGGGTATTAGGAATAATTTCTTCACTGAAGGAGTGGTTAGGCATCAAAACAGCATCCCCAGGGAAGCAGTGGAGTCATCATCCCTGGGAGTGTTAAATAAATGAGTAGATATTGAAACAAAGATTAAAACCACAATGTGGTTTAGTGAGCATGGTGGTTGAAGGTTGAAGGTTGGACTTGGTGATCTTGGAGGTCCTTTCCAACCTTAATGATTGTACAATTCTGTGACTCTCTTGCTACCCTTGGAGGACAGCAGCAGCCCAGGTCACTCCCTCACCAGGCTGAAGTACATTCCCCTGTCCCTCAGGCTCTCTCACCATACTCAAAAAGATGACTGAATTTAGATGGAACTGGTGCATTTGCTGTGCTTGAGCCTAGTGGAAAAGAAGCTCTGGAGGCACCAAGCACAGAGCCATCCTCCCCTCAGCAAGGACAAGATGGCTGCTGGTGTGGCCATTGCTCCTCACAAAATGTCCACCATGGTGACCTGCCTGCACTGCAAAACCGCTGCCAGTACAAACACTACAAAAGTTCAGCTGGCTTCTTATAATTTTGCCCTTCCCCATTCCAGGAGTTTATTCTCTCTGCTGTTACAAATGTGGTCTCCACCTGCTGAAGGAGAGGTAGGCCTGGCACTTTCCTTCAGGGCACCATTAATAATCCTCCCACAAGGACAATGTGAGGAGGAAAGGTCACAGGCTCCCAGCCTCACTGGCACCTTCCCTCACTGCAAAGGTAATCTAGGGAGCTATGGGAGATTAAAAGACTACAATTCTTAATGTTATTGATATGGACCAAAGGAGATGAGGGAATGTAAACAGCCAGGGAAAAAGCACAGAGGAGAAAACAGAGATGGAAAGTGCAAAAAGGAAAATAGGCCAAGAATAAATTTGCATCTTAAATTCTGCTGAACTTAGTCTATTAATAAGTAGACAAATCTGTCAAATCTGCTCATCTGAATGGAAAGTTTTATATCAGGCTGCACATTCCCAGCAGAACTTAACACAGGTTGTGCAAAGAGAGGCAGCGAAAGCCCTACACGGAAAGAGTTGGCAGCTATTGATTGCCTGTTCTGAGGGGAAGCATGGCTGACAGCAGGGCAGGCTGTCCTGGTTTGACACTGGAAAATACAAATCTCTTTAACAAAATCAGATGTGTGCAAACTAGGAGGCAGCATCTTGGAAAGACTCCTGCCTCTGCTTGACTTGACCAAGTGGGAACAGCCACTGGAGTAATTGCAATGGAAATTAAACTTGTGAAGCACAAGTTAATCTTGATATTTTGATTTTTTTAGGAAACTCCAGGGTGCATTTTTCCTGAAGTGCCACTTTCTGGAGTCATGCCATTAGATGTTGTTTCATTCAAGATACATGCTTCTAATCTTGGGTGAGAAATAAAGGATGAGCAACCTGGGTCCAGTAAAGACATTAAAAACAAGCAGCACCCATACATGACCAACTCTATTATAATGTTGTTTCTTAAATGTTATGACTGCTGGGACCTGAATTATGACTTTCAAATTGTCAAGGCTGTTATGATTGTGCCTTTTCTCATCCAGTCCTCTATTAAGGTTTTCTTTCCTGAATTGCTGTACTTAAACTAGAACATAGAGCCATCCCTCCAGAGAAACTTCTCCCAAATCTCCCCTCCTGAGTGAATCATCTGAGGTGACTCCACAACAGACTGGCAGTTCTGTTGTATTCCAGAATTTGGTCTTTCTCTCTTTCTTTCCCAATATTAGAAACCTTCCATCTTTTTATATAAAGACAGCTCCTGCAGTGACTCACCAGACACAGGTAGGTGATATCCTGACACCCAGAGTGTGTGTCAAGCTGAGGCATCTACTGGCATTTGAAATGTTGGGGTCTGTTGTGTCAGGTCCCACAGTCTGATGGGACAGAGGACACAGGTCCATCTGCAGGCCATTCTTTTATCTCTCCCACTAGCCCCATGCAGATTCAGACACATGATGGGAATTTTTTTGGAGCTGTATTGTGCACAGCCATGGGTAAGGATCGATGATCTTTGTGGGTCCCTTCCAAAACAGGACATTCTACAATTCTATGATTTTTGGGATATTCCAGCATACCTCAAATGGTATTAGGTGCTTATTTTGTAAGCAACTGTGTCAAATCCCTTCAACTCAGCTGAGTTCAAGATTTAGATACCTAACTTTAAGTAACTAAACTAGGTGAGTTTATGGACACTAAGAGTATAAACATGTATCAAAAGAAAAGCTCTTGTCAGTACTCTTTGTGGAGCCTAAAGAACAATTCAGCTGTATAATTAGGAGGTGTTCAGTTTGAACATTTGCCAACAGATGCTGGGCATCACAAAGTATTCCTCAGAGGGATGTTCTCCTTCCTCCCTTTATAGTCAATGAAGAAAAATTGGCAACTCTAGAATTCATCTAACCTATTTCACATGACTATTTTTGGATGTGATTGTTTGCAGCCTAGAAATGTCTTTTGTTACCCCTATCCATGTTAAGAGTCTATAAGAATACCTCAAAGGCATAGAAGTACAGAGGGGGTAACTGGGGTCAGGTGAAATGAGTTCCACAGTTTGAGTCATGTTTATCTGTTATCTCATTTTCAAGCCATCCTATGGATCAAGGTTATGTCGTAAAGACACAAAGCCACAAGTTTTCCAGGCAGTTAGAAGCCCACTCTTTTGCTTCAGGATAGGCTGTTCTAAACCAACTTCAAACCAGAAACTGAGCAAGTATTTTTTTCTGCAGTATTAATTTAAGATCGCTGCTGATTGGCAAGGAAGGAGGATGGATCACTCTGCTAAAAGACTCCTCAGGACTTGCTGTTTGAGGTGGTTTGCACCCAAGTCCTTTGTCAGTTGACTTCAGATTAAAACAAAGATTATCTAGTTGCACCAAAAAACCAAAGGAATATGTTAAAACTCCAAACTTAGATTTGACCCAAAAATACTGAACAAAGTTCTTCTCAAGGTTATATTCTTAGAACCTAAGAGGCTTGCTTGATCTTTCTGGCTTTTAATTTTGTAAAGGTAATATCAACACAAATAAGGATGTTACAATATACATTGTGTTGGTTTGGGGTTTTTTTCTTGAAAACACAAATCAAAATGTTAATGAGGTATTTTAAAGCCCTTGAAGACTTGGACTGCAGCCTTTTTAGATATAATATAGTTTTCATTCAGGCAGTAGTTTGTATTTATTCCATCCAAATCTTTAAGTCAAGGTCAAATATTTGCAGATTTATTCTGTGGAAGACAATAAGCAAATATCACCATGAGAGTACAGTTTCGTATCACAACAGAAATACTGAAAGAGATTATTATTCATTATTCTGATAAATAATGAAACATTTTGTAAGTGGAAAGAAAATCACAAATGATACAGTTCTATTTTTGCAAAACAAATAGCAATGGAAAAAAACCCCCACAATATTACTAGCTGGTGTCATAGCCATGAAATGCAACACTAATATATATTTGGAGTGTTGCAAAATGCATAATTGCAATATAAACAATTTCTAGAAAGGAGTCTTGTGTGGTGATACTTTAAAACAGAAAAGCATTTTGGCATCAATAAAAAGATCTAACTATATGACATATGTCAGAAGAAATATATGTGCTTCAATGAGCTGCTAATGCAAGTTCCAATCACCATAGTCTCAGGAGAAACAATCTCATTTAAAAGTTGGCAGTCAATTTCAAACTGCACTCTTTCCTTTCTAGTCTCCCCTAATTTAATATATAGGAATAAAAAACATTTGGAAATAATTAGATGCCAAATAACGTTAATAATTTACCTTGTGACAAAGATCCAGTCTCTGAAATCAAGTATTTTACAGCTTCTAATGAAACCAGTAATGTGTCTTCATATTTAAGTTCTATAGCCTCCACAGAATTTGAGAAATGCACTTATCTATATGCTCTGAGATGGAATGTAGGCAGAATTTGGCTGCAGATGGACATCATAAAGGCATCCTTTTTGTGCTAAATGGGGGTTATATAATCTTTGCTTTTTAGCGAGTATTTGTGTACTTTATATTAACTGCCCAGGATCAGTTCACTCACAGTATTTATATCCAACAAAGACAAAACTATATGGTAATTTATATGCACTGTCCTGTGTTAACAATATTTCCTCTATTTTTTAATAATTATCCAAATAAGTTATAGCATTAAACACAAAATCAACGTATTTTACCAGATTTTAAAGAGGAAATTTAACCTGAAAATGGCCCCCCAGCCAGACATGCAATCAGCATGATGAGAAGGTAATCTGCAAATCCCTGTGCATGTTTATGAGTAAATTACATCCTTTTGCAGACGTCATTTTGATGAGATTACAATTTCTTTGCAGAAGGCTTGTTTTCTCCTCATTAAAATGGAACACCAGCCACCTGTCCTGGAGGATGCGCTAACACCTGGCCAGCCTCTGTGTTCCCAGACAAACCACTGTGTGTTCCCCATGGGGATGGGCCACATTCACTGTCAGGACCAGAACAGAACAGGAATGGAAGCCACTTGTCCTCATTTCTCACCCTTTTTAAGGACCAAGCAGAAATCCTTGTGTAAGTATTGCTCAAACTCCATCAGTCAATAGTTACTATTACAGTCGAGATCACTACAAGAGCATCCTTCCAGGCAATACTTTTATTGACACTGATCACTGTTCATCCCCTTGAATGAAGGCTCAGAACAAATAACACAGAGCAGTAAGCACTAACGAGTGTAGAACAAAAAAAAAGTCCACAACTGAGATTTGTCAATACAAACTAGATAGGCAGCACTGGCCATGACAAGGAGAAGCCAGATAAACTATTGGGAGAAGTGTCTGATTGTGAGAGCTGGAGTACCAAAAAAGGAATAAAATCCAATAGCACAAAGTACAGACTTCTGCCCTTAGGGACCAATAACAAGAATTTCTACTTTTAGGCAGAAATTTATCAGTCACAACTAATGAAAAAGTAAAGGGATTTGGATGTCTTACACAGTGACTGGATGGCTGCAAGCCACTGCTGTGATGTAGCTGTGAAAAAGGCTAATGCAAAGCTTGCTTGTTTTCAGGAGATGAAGAGAGATCCTGCTATCGTCTACAGCCCTCCTGAGACCTCAGTTAGAGCATCGTTGTCATCCACAATTAAGAAAGACCAATTCTAACTGAAAGAATAATGAAGGCCAACACAGTGATGTTATGAATGGAGAACCTCTCTTTAAGTGAAGTGATAGAGTTTGGCTTAGGACAACAAAGACTAAATCTTGTAAGGTTGCTTGGCTTAAATATATTGGCACCTATGCTCCAGAAAAATACAAGTAATAAGTAGCTAAATGTGGGTAAGGAACAATCAGTTATTTACAGATTTTGAGGGTTCAAAATTGCAAGGTGAGTACATAGTCATCAGATTTTGGAATGAGAGAAGTTTGAGGTATGACAATGGATAAGATGGTGGGGTAATATTAGAGTTAGGACAGCAGAATTCACTTTCTGAAAATGGAATTTGATTAGTTCATGAAAAGAGCTGTTCAAATACCTCTTGAAGATATCAAGAAATTTGATTTGGTGACCCAGGAACTTCCCAGTTTTGTGCTCTCATGAGGAACTAGCTGCTACAAAACAAAGGTTACATACAATGAGCCTTACTGGGGAATATTAGGTATTTTATCTCACTTTTGCTTGTTTATTGCTTGTCGGAATGTGTTTGGACTCAAATCCAATTAAGTGTTTAGGATCTCCTATTAATCTACTAAGTTCCTACTAGATTCAATAATTCCTTTATTTGGGAAGGAAAGCACTTTAAAAGATTTAAGGAGCTCAAATTTCAAATGGAAACTGTCACAGACAACACAGGGAAAGTGCAAGATAAGAATACAGGGAGGATGATCATGTATAGAACAGAGCAGTGTTGTCCATCATATGAGTCTTTATCAGCTTTAAGGAGTTCCAAGGCTGAAAAGACCTTTAACTTTACCTCCACTGTATTAAAAAAAAAAAAAAAAAAAATTACCCACAATATTAACCTCAATAACAAGTATTGTACTTGACTATAACATGTGTTTGGCTATCACATAAATTCCAGGAGTGTGTGCAGTCTTGACTCAAAGGCGTCAAGAAAGGGTGAATTCATCAATTCTACTGGTAGTTTGTTCCAGTGATTAATCATGCCTGGTGTAAAAAGTGTGTGGTGCTTTCCTAATTGGAATTTGTCTGCAAGATTAAAGACCCATTTTATATCTGGTATTTCCTCCCAGCAGAGGTTTATGTATTCTGCAACCAAGCCAGTGTTTAAGCTCTGTCTATATGGCACTCTGGCACCATCCCAGCTCCTTATCAGAGTGAGACTAAGGCATATGTCATTCCCCTCCCATCACCCACACTCTGACTTCTTTGTAAACAAAATCCTGGCTTCCAAGCAGCGTGGAAACCATGGGTCAGGACTACCAAAAAATCTCCACTCCAGGGCATTTTCTCCCTGCAGATAAATTAGATGTAACCATGGTATTTTATGTTCATCAGAGAAACAAATTTTACCAGAAAAATACAATTTTTCAGCCTGGAAAAATGTGTCTCTGCTTCATGTTGCATAGGATTTCAGTGTTAGTTTAAAACTTATTTTATATTAGCACTTTTTATTATGTTCCATTACTAGTCTCACCAGTGCCGTTACCCTGGTGAAAATGACCTTTCTGCCCTTACTTTGTCAACACATTTAAAAGATTCTCTGGGTTTTCCACATAATTATAGTGGGAGGTCAGATTCTATCACTCATCTCTTGTGACCCTACATAATTTCCAGTCTTTTTCTTTCCCTAGGATGTAGTTCCTTCTCTCTTGGTGTGATAGTTATTCAATATTCTACTAAATCCTAGTTAATACTGTGGTCTGGAAGAAATCTAGCAAGGAACAGTATCCTTAACCATTAGGTTTTCCATGACCTTGAAATCGTGTTTCCAGGATGGATTTGGATTTTTTCTTAGCTTTATTTTGGTGAAGTCCTGAAAAATAATCAGGAAGAGAAGGTAAGATATTTATATTTTACCTTTAGCTGACTGTCAGAGAGACATTTTGTGTGTAGTACCTCAGAAGTGGTATAATAAAGCCAGGAAAGTACAGAGAAGGCTGAAATGGATGATTCCTAGTCTGGACTGGCTTTCCTGCTAAAAGCAATTAAGACATGCAGGACTAAGTAAGCTTTGACTTTTCAGCCTGGAAAAGGTTACTCCTGAAGGAAATAAAAATTAATGAATGACAAGGATAGAGTCAATACAAGATTATTGCTTCCTACCTCCTCCAGCACAGGAAGAACTAAGGGTCACCTATTAAAGCTGTTGGGAGACAGGTTCAAATCAAAGGCAAAAGTGATTTTTCTCAGCAAACACAATTAGCTATGGAGAGCTCAACCATCACAATGGATGTTGTGAATACAAGTTTCACACATGCTCAAATGAAAACTGGGCAAAACAATATTACACCAAAGTTACTAAACGCACAGAAACTGTACAATTCTTGGGAAATAGTAAAGTCTGGGAATATATTCAGGAATCATATTCTTTTTTAGGGTATTCCTATAATCTTTTCTTGGCATTTTGTGTGTGCATTCTTGTATATATGTCTTTTATATAAAAGAGCCTTTGTAGCGGATCAAAAGGCCAGTGCATCATGAGACATCATCAACAGAGCCTGAGAAATTAAAATGTGCTGTAGCTCAATAGAGCACTGAAATGAATGCTTAGCTTGATTACATTGAATCTTTGGTTTATTATGCTTAACCTCTTAGTAGAATAGGAAAGGAAACAACTATCTGCTCAAGTCTTGTAAGGAAATAGTCTGTGTTCATACAACTCAGCGAAATACAGACCCATGTTCTGAAAAGGCCTGCATTGAGAAAGTACATCTTACATCCAGAATTACATATGTTGAGAATGCTGATTTAGAGTTTTAATGTGACAGACTGAAGGATGACAACATTTAAATGGAATTGTTTTGTTTTGTTTTGGTAACATCAGCTGTAAGTAACAATGTGTGTCAGAATAGTCCAGGTGAGCCTCAGTCTCGTCAAACTAAAGAAATGCACCTTTAAAGATATGCTAAGATATGCCTCATATAGCAGCTCCATGGGGAGCTCCTGGCCCATTTACCTGCTCTGCTTTGAGCTGTAATGTGGCACTAATCTTGCCAAGGAAACAAACCCACAGTTCTGAAAGTGGCATCCTTGCCAGCGGGAGCATAATTTTTTCCCAGCATTTTGCCACAAGACTTTAGGAAAAGTTGGGAAATGTTTTCAGCTACATGCAAGGAAAGTTAGAGTTGTGTATCAGCTGCAGGATCTTGCTAATTCTCATAGGGGAATAAAATTAGCAGGACTCAACTTCAAGAGACGCAAAGTTTTTTTTTCCAAAAAGCAGACATGAACAGGGCTTCTGGAAAACTCGTGCCCTAATGAAGCAGTCTGTGAAGGTGAGTAGGACACTTCAAGGCATCTCAGGGGCATGATATGTCTGTGCTTATGTAGGTGAATTTTACTCACATTTAGGGCATTTTATTCCAGGAAAGCTCAATGGCCCCACAGGTGCATTAACTAGAGCTCTAGTGTGACTGCAGGCACTATGGTCACTAGAGCAGCTCTCCAGCTGCCCCTTCAGAAGGACACAGACCCTCTGTAGGTCCTGTCTCAGCCACTGCTACCCTTGGTCCTCTTGAACACTGATCACTGACTTCATGTGGAGCTGAACCCGATCTCACTGATTACAGCAGAAGCTCATAGCTTGCCTCAGGTGTTGACCACCACCTGTCAGCATCTCCATTCAGGCAGTAACACCCCACCCATGTTCTGTCAGCTGAATCTGGCCACTGCATTTAGGAAAGCAGCTCATTTGTCTAAACATAGAGCCACCTGATATGTCCTACCATATTCATCTCCATATGGAGACACTATGCCATTCCAGGAAATCTCACATGACACAAGAGGCTTCTATTTAGGGAACTGAGTCAAGCCCTATTTCTCTGAAGTTGATTCCCACCCTAAATGTCAGTTTTATCTACATTAGTACTCTGATAAAGTTCACAAATATATCAGCATGTTTTAAGCTAATATTTAGACTCTAGTTAATTAAAACCAGGTTTTTAATCAAGAACTTTCCTCATTTCCTCTTTGTGAGTGTTAATATGATTTTGTAAATCGTTCATTTTTATCAGTGTCATGCCAATGCCAAGGATTTTCAAAAGGCTTCTTGCCAAAACAGTTTAGGTACATGGAATAGTGTAGCCTGTGATAAGATTCACACAGAAAGCTATTCCATTACGAATTCTTTTCTGCAAGGATTTTAAACCTGCAGACTGCACTTACACATAAAAGAGAATCTTGGAAATGAGTAGCATCTAATCCAAAGTATCCTTTTATTTCATCCTAATAACATTGTTTTAAAAGATTTCTCATTTTTATGGGAATTTTGTGAACAAATACTTACAAATTTATGAGCTTTTCCCCCCCTTAAATTATAAAATCAGAAAAAAAATAAGGTTTAATTCAAATGATATTTTCCAATGGAAAACTGTCTGACAAAGAGCATGAATAAAAAACCATTTTGATAAATTTCTCATTCATTCAACTGTTTAGTAATTTGCATTGCCATGTTTTCTTCTTTAGAAACACTAAATATAGTATAGTTTGCCCCAGAAGGGAATACAGTGACTGATGGTCTCCATCAAGGTTTTGTTGGTTCTCTGTACAAAGCCCAAATTTCACAATATGCTGTACTTGTGGTTATTGAGCCTCTGACAGCTCTAACTGTGGAATAGAAATGGGTGATCTAAGTTGGAACAGGTTGTACAGCACTTGCTAGGTAATATATTATTCAAATGATGTGATTCTTGAGCAGTCTTAAAAACTGTCAGTGGACTAGACTGGGTATCAGAGGAATTAAACAACACATGTTTTGCTCAGTTCTCTGCTGTGCTAAAACATCCTACTCAGCTGAGGTGGCCTTGCTGCTTCACAAGTTAATTTACTTGGAGCTAGTTTGATTATATCTACATAGGACTGCATTCTGTAGCAACACCTAACTTGGAGAAAATAACCCTTAATGTTCATCTTTCCAGACAACACACAAACTAATTTTGCTAGCAGTGCAGCCAGGACATTTTGTTTTTTCTGGATCTTTTTAGGTGATATAATTTTTAAGATCTAATTTTCCAAAACAGTGTTAGAAGACATTTCAGAACTTGAGAAGTCTTTCATTTGTCAAATTATTATGTGAATAACAGTAAATATGCCCCAGTAGTCTCAGAAGACTAAAAGCATTTCCATAAACTGGAGTTGAAAAGGATTTGTGGGCAATTAAAGGGAAGATACTGGTGCGAGAGACAGATGGAAAATGGCTAAAAGCTTAAGACTGGCATAATGTTTTTAAATTATTGTTAAAATAAAATGTCTTTAAAGGACATCTGTTTCATATTGGGCAAATACATCTGCTCAGCAAACCATGTTCTTAAGTCAAGGGGCTTGAACTCCAAGTGAAAGTCATTCAGTATCTTAGGAATTATGCAGAAACAGTTACTAGGAATATAAAATTTTTCTAAACTTTGTTCATGAAGTAATTTCACTAAAACATATGTCAAAGAGAGGGAAAGACAAAAATAACAATCACAATTGTGATCTCTGACTTCCCATATAGCATTGGACACAGGATTGTAGGATCTGATTATCTTTTCTGTATGAAATAATATGTTTGACAACCTGGTCTAGTGGAAGGTGTCCTTTTCCCTGACAAGAGATTTGGAACTAAATGATCTTTAAGGTCCTTCCCAACCCAAACCACTCGGTAATTCTATGATTTTGTGGAGACTAATACGTGCATTTCAAAGCTTTTGGTCTGTGAAAGATTTTCACTCACAAAGAATACTCTGGCTTTTCCCCTTAATAGGAGTAAATTCTGTTATTTCTACTTGTCTAGTTCTAGGTGTTGCATCCTCTTAAACATTTTTCCATTGTAATGATGTATCTACACCCATGAGAAGTGTTATCCATTTGTAGGAATAAGAGAAGGTGATCAAATCACTGCTATGCTCCTTTGAAATTAGCTAATAGAAAAGCTTATGTTTCTCCCAGAGAGGCCAAGCCCATCTATCTGTAGCATTCAGTAGCTATTTTATGGGTGGGCTTTTTAATTCTGTGATGCATATGATTCAAAGTTTGTTTATTGTTTTTGTTTAAGAAAGAGCTGCTTCAATTTAAGTATCACACCTGAGATGCAGGCAGATAAAAATACAAGCTATGGCATGAACCTCCACTCTGATAGCTACTCTGTGACTTCTTTACTTCAAACTAGGAACCAAGTAGGATTATGCATGCAGATTAAGTTCCTTCACCTCTACACTGGTGTCATAGGTTAGCAAGCATAGTCCCGGAAGGGACGTCCTTGCTAAGGGGTGCTTACAGTTTCCTCTGGGAACTGATAGAACCTATCAGCTGGCCAGTTTGAATATGGACAATTCTCTAAGCCACTTAAAGTTGTGATCACCTCTGTGATCCACATTTAAGAATAGGCAAACTCCCCCTCCAAGCTCTCTCTCGTTTCCGGCGCTGGGACAGGTGGCTGCGGGCCCCAAGCAGGGCCCAGTGGGCCTGGCCAGGCCCTGCTTGGGCCAGGCCGGGCCGGGCCACGGCCATCCTGAAGCCATGGACCTGTTCCAGCCATGGAACCCCCCCACTGCCTTGCCGTGGGCAGCCGGAGCGGCTCGGCTCTCCCCCCTCTCCACTGCGATAAGAAAATTCAACATTCCAGCTGCAAAGCTGCAAGGCTGAGGTGAGATTAACCCTTTTTATTGCTGTGAAGAGCTGAAAACCTGAGGGAAGAGAGAGAGGAGATGCTTAAAGCTGAAATTCTCTTGTGAAGCTATGATATATCAGAGTATCCTGTTGTAATTTCATGAAGATATGGGGGGTGGAGTGTTCAACTCGTGAGCAGAAGCACCTGCGTGGAGATACTTTGTGAAGAGTAAGTGTTTCTGAGAGGCTAGTGACTGTGGAGCAGCTGCTGAACTACAAGTTCCCCACCCAGTAACCCCACACACATCCCAGGGGGTTCTGTAATTCACTGGACTTTTATTAGAAGGAAATGCATGCCTTGTCCAGGAGCTATTCCATGTCTAATACACAATCAGTGATAAAAGAAAAATAAAGCAAAAATGATTGGGCAGTGTCCTCATCCCTCAGCAAATCTGCTCTCTGCAGCAAATCTGCATGACAGAAATTCTCACAGAGTGCTGATAATGCAGCAGGAGCAGCAAGGAAATGTCAATTAGCACTTCCACTGAGAGCAGAAAATCCCATATAGATGGATCCTCACTGCCTTTGTGAAAGATTCTATATATCTCATTGTTTAATCCAGTTCCTACCAGCATATCTGATCGAAATGATTTTACAGTAGCAAAATACATGGGATTTTTTCTTTCTTCTGAAAAGAATTAATGCCAGGAAATAATAGGGGGGATAAGGTAAACTATGGCAAGACAACAAAGTCTTTACACAGACCTTCCAGAATGTGCTGAAGTGCTGATTAAGAGAAACACTTAAGCTTTACTTGATTCCTTTTTTGAGATAAAGGGGTTTAATCAAGAACTGTAAGTATACCCAGAAGGCTAATGCTTCCCTGAACACACTGCCGAAGAGATTGCCATGACAGCTTTAACTTGCAGAGAAACTTGACACTTTTATAAAAGGTAGTTGGAAGGAGTGTCTGGTTTTCTGTCCTTTAGAATCATAGAATGGTTTGGGTTGGCCAAAATAAGTAATTAAAGATAAGAGGGAGAAGTCCATACATTTGAAATGTTTAGACACCAAGTGCTCTGAGTTCAACAGATGTATGATGACCATGAATGCAGGTGTAAAATTTGAGAAAGGATCAGTTAAAACATGCATACAGTCTATTAATTCTGGCAGAAAGTCTTCAGGATCAGTCTCTGGAGAGAGAACTGTTGCATGTTTTTCTGTATGGAGTATTTATATCAAAGTTAGGTGACAGGGATAGCAGAAGGGTTTTGGGTTTTTTCTTTGCCATCCTGGGGAGACGAGAAAATGTTCTGACAGACACAACAGCAATTTTTTAAAACCTTGTTGTCTCCTTGTCATTTCAGTTTCTCTCCTCCTTGTAACCATTCACCTCCTGTCTTCCCTTACCAACCATGCACTAGAATCACACTTATACTCCTTATTTTAAGAAATAAAGGTATGCCTTGTATGTAGAGTAGCTCTTTCCAACATCTCCTTTGGCTGCTTTTTACTTTTTCTCCTGACCTGTGCACCTCAGAAGTAAAACAGAATCTTCAGGAAAAGCTCAGGTGAAGCTAACTCCATTTTTAGAAAACTCAGGGCAAGTTTAGTCAGGGAGTTTGAAGGGGACAAAGCCAAGCTGTATCACCTCTTTTGAAATCACATCCACAATTGCAACAGCCAAGGTAGAGAAACACAAAATCTCCTTCAGAAGAGTTAAATCCCCCAGGATGGAGCTGTAAGGCCAAAGCCTGAGCTAGTGTAAATCAGCATTGACACTAAACACATTTATGATCCATGCCAGTATTTTCCTTCACCTCTGCAATAAACTTCCCATGATTTTCCCTTAGGGAACTTCAGCTGTAAATGCTCATGACATTAACTCCTCTCTTTCTTTCTCAAAACAAGACACAAATAGTCTTATAAAATCTTGAGCAGTGGCTACTTTCTTCTTCAAGTACAATTTGAAGTCTTGATGTTGCTATAAAGACCAGAAAACACTGTGCATTGCTCAGGTCACACAGATGACAGCTGGAATTATTTCTGTCCCCATCCTTACCTTTCTCCATTATCTCTAAGAAAAAAAAAAAGGTGAATCTTGCCTTTCAACCCACTAATTAAGCAGTGTCCTTTCCTCATTATATTGATTCATGGAAATATTTAATTTCCATTTTACACAGAAGCCTGGGGTCAGTGGTAACTTCTGTGTGTCCCAACACTGTTTAGCAGAAAAACATATTTCCTTTGCAGTATTTTTTGCCGTTGCCAGCATCACTTTTCAACCTAATAAAATAGAAAACTCTTCAATCAGAGATGAGCCAGAGAAGCAATCCTGTTCTGCCCCAGTCTGTGCTCTGATTCCACTTGACAAACACAGGCACTACCAGGTATTTTCAGAAATGCTTTAAGAAAAGAAACAAAAGAAATAGGAAAAAAAGCCCTCCTGACTTATTCTATCCTCCCATAATATCTTCTGAGGGAGCCATTCCTAATGCACTTTGCTCCCAGACTTTCAGGATATTGAAAGCGGAATATGCAGACCACAGGAAACTGAAACTCAGTCCAAACGTCTTAACAAAAAGAATTATTTGAGATTCTGCTGGCATGTGCAAATTATAGAACAGGAGCTGGAAAATTGGCACTCTTCTGCTGACTGTAATTTGCTGCATTTGACTAGTCTGCTGTTTGCTTCCCCACAACCCATGGGATGCCTCTGGCTAAAACATTGCTTGTAACTTGGATTTCTATTTTATTAACCTTCTCCTTTATCTCATGACGGTCTGTCATGTTCTGGCATGCCAGAACAATGTTTGCGTGATAAGATATCTCCTGGGAAAACAGGCAGTTATAAGGGATAAAAGCATACAAAAATGGCCAGCTTCAGCAAAAACTGCTGCTCTGTGAGCCTCCCTTAATTAATATGTGCTCTGTCCTTGGTGCATTTGTGCTGCCACAAATGTCATTATTTCCAGTTTATTAAGGATGCCTGCAAAGAGAGGGGAGTTTTTCTGGAAACCTGATCTCTTGTATGTCTTTCAGATTGGCAGTATGAAAAATGAAGTGTTCTTGGGGGAGGAGGAAGAATAAGCAAAGAGAAATTTTATTATGAAACTGCAGCTTTGAGTTATATGTTTTCATTTGGACATATAATACAGAAATAATCTAGTACCAGAACTCTGCTATGAGCAATCTGTCTTCATTGTGCATATTTAATATTCATGGAGAGAGCAACAGCTTGTGATTTTTCCCTTGGACTTCCTCATTTCATTTCCCTCCATTAACTCCTTTAAAACTTGCAGAACCAAAAAATAGACTTTCCTTCGGCACATTCTTTTTCTGTCTTCTCAGCCACCACTGGAATTGCTCCTGACAAAGAGAATTTCCTGACCAATAAATAAGCTTTCTTTGGACAGCAGTTTGAAACACAGGTGTGAATTGCAGAGAAAATGTCATGTACTTCTAGATATTCTCCATTTTAGTGACTAGGCCAAATTTTGATCCTCAACTCATACATCAATCTGTGCCTCATTCCTATTTTGAATCTGAGTGCTTAAGAGTTTAATATGGACCATGCACTGTCCTGTGAGAATCCCCTGAGGAAATCAGAGGACAATTTAGTTAATGAATGTATCACCATCATCACTGTAATAGGCAGTTTCCTATTGATTAAAATATCTTATGTCCTTCTTGCCTCATTGTCATCATGTTGATTCCCAGGACTTCACCTGTCCTAACACTAGCTATGTTATATCACTGTTCACATAAAACTCCTTATCTTTGGTGCTTTTTTGGATCTCTTTTGACTAAGAATCTCAGATGAAAATTAGTTTTGTCCTCTTAATAGTACATACAATCACAACTTCTGACAAAAAAAAAGCTCCAATAACTTCAGATATTAAATATTTTTTTTAGCATTTCAGCAAAGAGCCCTCTGTAGTAGCCTCATACCAGTTAACTGAACACTACATTTTCCGCTTGAAATTCTACAAGCTTTTTATTAAATCTGGGATGTGCTTTTTTTGTTATTTGCATGAGTTGGGTTGGGATTTTTTATGTATTGTTTTTGTTGGTTGGTTTGTTGATTTGTTTTTTAATGAAGCAAAATATTAAGCCAGAAACAGATTGTGAAACAGCAATACAAACAATTTAATTTCATATCTGCTTCTTTCTCCTTTTCATGATTGACATGTCTTTATTGCAAGGTCTTTATTTCTGTATGTCCTCTGTGCTTGGTAGATTCTGCATAGCTATAACATCTCTAATTAAGCAAAGCCAATGCCATATCAGCCAAAAATCTCCCAGGTAGATGGATCAAGTGGTGTCAGCTTTAGCCCAAGGGTACTGCTCCCTTGAAGGCACATTGATTAGATTTTACAGCTCATTACTTAAAATCAGGAGAAATATAATCTTCAAGTAAACTGTTTGCAGCTTAATTTCTCTACATAATTAATTATTCTTCCCCAAGAAGGGCAGACCCTTCTTGCCACATGGTCTTTTCATTGCTATTAAACTATTTATTGAGGTGGTGTGCACGGGAAGCTCAGCTAATTGTAAACAGCTGAATCCTAATGTGACTTTGATAGAAGTAAGGCTTAGTGACAGAGTGCTGGCAATTTTTTAACTGGAACTAAACTCTATCATCCTATTTTAATTCAGAGGATAAATTAAATGCCAATTTGAATGCCTGCATCTGTTGCAACAGCCTATATTCAATAAAGGTAGCTGAGAAAAGCAGTCAGAAAAGAACATTATGCTTCTTCAGGCTTGTCTTCAGAATTGCCATGCCTCTAATTGTTCAGAAATGTTTGGTATGGTTCAGATGCAGATCTGATACCATATTGTGAGTCATCTCTGCCCACCTATGGCCTCCTGATACAGGAGACACGTTTTTTGGAGAGAGGGAAATTGGTTGTCATCTGGGTAAAAAAACAATTTCATTGTCTGAGAAAGCTGCCAGGTGAACAAGGGACCTCTGATGGCAGGATCTGGAGACCTGTCAGCAGCAGGTCTGGCTCTCTACCTGCCACTAAGTGTCTGGATGTCCACTTGCCACTGAGCAGAGCCCAACAGTAAACTATTTACTTAAACTGTTCTCATTTCAATTTTCAAATCCTACTAAGTGTGAAATAGCATTAGGTTTGCAACAAAGGCGGTGTCAGACTGCTAATGTTCAAAGCTAGGTGTACACAAGGATGTGAATACACCTCTAATAGACAGCTTCCACTGTGCCGTCCCAGGAAGCTTGGGCACCAGTTAACCATAAATAGTAAAATTTACCTTTCAGCACTCCCAGCTGACACTGAAAATAGACTGAAAAACACAATGACAGTTTCTAGTCTTTGTGCAGAATTTCTCCCTGTAGTATCTTCATAGCTAGAGAAAAGAGGAGAATACTGTGGGGGCAGGAAACTAAGTGTTGTTACTGGACAGTTCCAATGTATTTTTCTGTTTCAACTTTGGATGCAAATATCTTAATATTCCTCCTTAACAGGAACCATGTCTCTTTAATCAGTAGGCAAATATCAGGGTGTCAGGACATTTTCCAATTTTCTCCTTCTTCTTTTTTTTTTTTTTTTTTTTGAGAAGGGAAAGTATACTGTATTTCCAGAAAAGAAATCGAAAAGCAGAATTCAGGAAAAACCATGAACTTGGAACAGTGACGAAACCACATACTCTAGTGCAAGCAGGAGCAATGCTAATTCAGGTAAGGAATGACTAGAAAGCCTTCACACAAAAAGCTCAGTCAGTCGATTCGATAGGACTGCAGAAATCCAAGTGCATGCACCTTCATTAAAAAGGCAGCCTTCATATAATCTATACATTTGTTGATAAGGTCTTAAGACAGCTGAACATGAGCAGACACCTCACACTGCTGAACAAGGACAGGCACAAGCACATTCTTACAATTAAGGGGGTTCTTGCAGAAGTTTGTTCTGCTGGGATCTCCTCCCAGCGTTGATTATAAACTTGTGTTGTAGAGATGAATCTAAAACCACAGAAAATTAAGAGAAAAGCTCAGTTAGTGAAGGAAAAGACAAACAGGGAACAAGAGCATTCACGTGCACTGGGTCTTATTTCTGGCTGCTCTGCCCCTGCGTTTGGTTGTCTCTTGGGAAAGTTATCAGGTGCTGTGTCTCCTGCACCACCCCAGCCTCAGCCCAATGATTTCTTACTCATTTCTGCTCTACGATTAGAGAAAAAGTGACAAGCATAGTCTCTTTCTTCACAGCTGCATAAGCAGGCTCATGACAACTTAGGAAATAATAAAAATACGTGCTTTTGCTATGACTGTACAAATATAAAATACATTTTTTTCTTTGCTGTAAATTTCCATAACTGAGATCTCAAGAATCACAGCTGACTGACAGAACTTTTTTTTTTTTTTTAACAAATGTGAGGGCAGAGTGTCCATTTTGCTGATAGGAATATTCAACAGCTTTCTCTGAAGGACGGAAAAGTTACCATGAGGTTGGGTCCAAAAATAAGAAAAGTATTAATATTCTTAATCATCAGATGTTTATCAGGTAATTGTATCACTATTGCTTGTAAATCAAAAAGAGAGGGAGGTCCCTGAGGGAACATTTGTATAACTCATCTGGCCCCTTTCCTCTGTTGTATCAGTAGCAAGGTCCTGGTGAGCTCCCATTTCTGTCCTCTGTTTAACCTTCAGCCTCCTGTCATTTGTGCTGTTCGTGTGTGATCCAAGACCTGTGAGACCCAGTTGTAGTGGGGAAACCTACAACACGTATATACAGCGAGGCCCGTGGAAAAGAAATCTAAGGACTGATTCTTGGTAGATATTTTCAGAGATGTTTATTTTCCCAGCCGTCTGGTTGGTGACTTGGCCAAGAACTGCGGCAATCACGGGACCAGAGGGTCCTTGCCGGGCAGGGGAACACAAAACCCAATTCCCAAAATTCCCAAGGGGGAATGAGGCTGACCAGGGGGCAGGGAAACCCTGTGTCTCGCCCCCCAGGGCCCCTCTCCCAGGACCACATGGCAGGGGGAGGAACCCCAACACTTCACCCATTTATTTTTAGCAAAAAGAGATTTAAAACTTAACATTGAAAACAACTGGATAAACATAACAAGAACAGTTTCAAGACAAAACAAGCTACCCTCCTGAGTCTGTAAATGTCCAAATGGATTTTTTTCTCTCTGAGCATGCTTTGTGGGGAAACTGAGGCAGGAGAGGGTTTCTTCTATTTGTACCTATTGGAACTCTAAACAAAAATAGTTAATTTCTTCCCTCCCCCTTTTCATCCCCCCTTGGCGTCGGAGAGGGGTTGTAGGGAAAGGGAATTGTACAGGGAAGCCATGGGGTGAAAAACAGATTAGGGATAAACTGGGGATGGGGTAAACTTAGGAAAGGGTTCATATTGGGTATAGGGTAAAAGGGGAATGTAGGTTGTGGGTAGGGAAGTTGCTGGGATGGATATTGTTTATAATTTTGTGCATAACGGCTGCCTTTGACTGGAATACCTCCAGGCCCAGTAACATTTGCTGCTTGTAAACCCTTCCTTCCTTGCACCATATCAAATTGTACAACTTCCCCATCTCCTACACTTTGCAGGTAATTTTTAGGGTTACTCCTTTTAATGGCAGTTCTATGGATGAATAAATCTTCCCCTGTATCATCTCGTGTTATAAATGCATAGTTGTTTTTGACATTGTACCATTTCACAGTTCCTGTGATTTTCGTTGCTACAACTTCTCCTATCACGTGCTTGCGTGTTTGTCATGGCTGCTGGTCCCGTGTGGCCGCTGCCTCGCGGACTCCAATGTCTGAGCCGGGCCCCCGCGTTGCGGCTGCTCCGCGCTCTCCGACCGGCGCTGCTCCGGTGCGTGTCTGGGCTCTGCGCGGCCCCGCGTTGCCATCGCCGCAGGCCCCGCGCCCTGCGAGCGGTTCTGCTCTGCCAACTCCACGCTGCTTTGTGAGAGGCTCCATTACGGCTCGGCGCTGCGCTGCGCGGCTTCTCGTGTCGCTGTGGAAACCGCCGCTTCTCGCTCTACAGGGCTCTCCGAGCCGTGTGCTCAGAGTGGGTTTCCACGCTGGCCCTCGGTTCCTGGCTGCTCGTGGGAGTCGCCTCTCTGCTGCCCACGGCCCATGGCACCTGCGGCATCGCTCCCTCACTCGCGGTCGCGTGGCAGGGGGCCCGAGACAGGGATGGGGTCTGTGATAAGGCGCACGCTCCCGAGGGGGTCGGGCGCATCCAGCGCAGGCACCTCCACTGGCATGGGCACGGGAGATCCTGTGGCTGCAGTCACACACTCCTGGGATGGCTGCTGCGCGGTCTCAGCCATGCGATGATGGTCATCTTCTGCCATAGAGGTAATGGGACCATGCACATGCTCCTGAAGAGCATCAGTGATTACAGAAGATGCAAGGATAAGTTCTATCACTAGTCCATGTTTTGATTGAGCCAATATCTCACCCAAGATTTTGAACCAAAAGTTCCAGTTACCAATTCCAGGAGGATTAATATCAAAAAGTAAGTCTCAAGAAATATAAAAGAAATTTTTGAAAAGCCAGTCAAAAAAATGTTCTAGATCTCCCAGAGCAAGTTTCCTGTTTTGTTGTGCCAGGATTCCTTTAACTTCTAGATACATTTCTTTCTGCAGCTCAGAGAGCCACATTTCCCACGATTCTTCCATAGTCCAGAGAGAACAGCCAAACCAAGGCGAGCAGAGAGAGATCTAGAGTGGTTTTTACTCATGAATTTTCGAGGATCTTCAGAATTTCAGTTATTTCACAGGCGCTGTCTCCAAGGGAATTGTTCTCCCCAGCATCTCCACCATTGTTGTAGTGGGGAAACCTGCAACACGTATATACAGCGAGGCCCATGGAAAAGAAATCTAAGGACCAATTCTTGGTAGATATTTTCAGAGATGTTTATTTTCCCAGCCGTCTGGTTGGTGACTTGGCCAAGAACTGTGGCAGTCATGGGACCAGAGGGTCCTTGCCGGGCAGGGGAACACAAAACAACCAATGGGGAATGAGGCTGACCAGGGGGCAGGGAAACCCTGTGTCTCCCCCCAGGACCCCTTTCCCAGGACCACATGGCAGATGGAGGAACCCCAACAAGACCCTACCCTGAATTCTGCATCCAACTCTGGGAACCCAGCAGAGGAAGGACATGGACATCTTGGAGTGAGGACAGACAAGGCCACCAAGATGATCAGAGGAATGGAGAACCTCTCCCATGAGGAAAGGCTGGGAGAATTGGGATTGTTCAGCCTTGAGAAGAGAAGCTTCTGGTGACCTAACTGCAGTCTTCCAGTACCTGAAGGGAGCCTGCAAGAAAGATGGAGAGAGGGTATTTACAAGATCCTGAAGTGACAGGACAAGAGGCAGTAACTTCAGACTGAAAGAGAGCAGGTTTAGATTAGGTATTAGGAAAAAAAATCTATTACTGTGAGGATGGTGAGGCACTGGAACACGCTGCCCAGAGAAACTGTGGGTGCTCCACCCCTGGAAGTGTTCAAGGCCAGGTTGGATGGGGTTTTGAACAATTTGGCCTAGTGAAAGATGTCCCTGGCCATGGCAGGGGGTTGGAACAAGATGATCTTTAAGGTCCCTTCCAACCTGTGATTCCATTATTCTGTGGTTCTGTGAAGATGATAATTCACTAAATGTGTACACATTGCAAACCCTACAAACTGTGCTTGTGCTTCTCACAGCCACATCAGGATGACAGTGCCCTGCCTACATGGAAAATTGTGGGGAGCTCTTTTCCTTAGCACTTCTTTCACAAGTGTCAAGTAGCCCTGCAGTCCCTGGATTCCAGGAAAACCAAGGAAATGTTACCTTTTCCAATGTCCAAAACCAGAAAAGCAGAGACACAAAAGTGCTTTACAAGTTTTGGAGCATCAGAAAAAGACTGGAAGAAATTTACTTCAAATTGTAAAATGACAAATCTCTATGAATAAGTATATATTTTAAAAAAATTATATATGTGGGACTAATAATAACAGAAACATTATGCTTTCAAAATGAAAGCACAAGAAAGTCACACAAATAACTTGTGGTCACTGTGGTAGAAGAAGGGCTTAAATGCACAAAGATTTCATTGTATGCCTAAGTCTATAACAGATGGGTATTTTCTTACTAAATTGTGTACTTGTGTGTCTATCTGCATATACATAAAAGAAATACATTTAAATAACAAAAAAACCCCAACAACTTCCATAATTAGAAATCTTCAAGGGGAAGTGATGCTTATGTTTCTGTTTCTGTTTTATGTTTCTGTGGTAAACTGACCCAACAAGACTCTGTGGCCATGTTATTGCTCTATTACTGTGCTTGATCTGTACATGTGAAAAAGCAATTTATCTGAGGTGGCCTGGTCTTTCTACTTCAAATGTGTTTTCAATCTAAATCCCTGTATATAGATTTTGAAGTATCTCAGGCTCTGAGTAGCTTTAAACAAGTGATATTACTTGCACAGAGATGAACTGTAAGGTGATGCCTCTCATAGGTGTTAAGTTTGACAGTGACTGTGGCTGAAGATTCAAAAGGTAGTTCAGAAACCGAATGATTATGAAAAATAATAGAATTGGCTTCCAGAGCACTCTCAGTTGTGATTTGAGTTCAGCCAAGTGAGCAGAAGGAGTTAGATGACAGTTTAATTTCAAGAGAACAGAAGTTCACAGCACAAAACCATTACCAAAACTTACAGCAACAAGATTCATCTGAAAAGGGTAAAGGACTTAATGGATTTGGAACCTGTACTACCTCTGGGTCAAGCCAGAAGTGTCCTGAGGAGAAGCTTGAGCTGTCATGGGGAATAGGAGACTTTGATCTCCAGGGCTGTATCAATCTTCAATCAGCACTGTATTAACAAGAACAATTCAGAAGCAAAGTAAAGGCTTCTGGGCTCTTATCACAGCCAGTCCTCTGTGACCTTTACAAATAAATCTAGGCTGGAAAAATAGTTGTGTAATGAAGGCTGCACAAGGAAAAGTGATGCAATAGCTAAACTTTAGAGGACAGCACAGGTCTGTAGCTCTTGATGAAAGGGAATCCAATCAAAAATAGCCAGGGGACACCCAATGGAGGAGATGGATAGCTGATAACCTCTGCAGCTCTTGACAGTAAATGTCATTGTTTGCTACCAAAAAAGCTCAGAAGTCCCTGCTAAGTTGCTTTGGAGTACTTCTGCTTGCTGTTCTCAATCAGTTCCCTATTTTCACTGCATTTATTGTGACCCACTGAGACCATTGCTGCCTTTTGGAAGGAGTGCAGGTCTCTGATATAAGCACACACCACTTTGCCAGGTTTCATTTCTGCTGAAGTTTAGACTGGAAATAGGCTAAATGAACAGGCTGAAAATTATTCCTACATTTGTCTGTGACATAGATGAATACTTATCATGGACAAAGCCACTTAAATTTGAATGTTTCCATTCAAATTCCTCATAAATAACAGGAGCTTGGAAGATGTTTACAGATTCCTTTTATTTTCCCTCCCCACCATCTATGGCAAGGGCTATTCCAAGATATGAGTCTCCAGCCTGCCTACTTTATGACTACACTAAAAGTTGCCATAATTTTGACCTTTCTTGGAATGTAAATGAAGTTCTGTTACAGCCAGGGAGGGCAGCTGCTACTGCCTCACAGTTTCTTTTGTTTATGGTCAGCTTCCCATGCTGCAGTTCCCAGTATCAAGTCTTTGATCCATCCCAACTGGCAAGAAGCCACATGGGAAAACAGGCGCTGTTTATAGAGCTGCTTATTCATCTCTGTTATGTCTAGGCTGGTAATCAATGTGCTCTGTGGTTCTCAGCAAGATTTCCCCTACAGATTTCCACAAGAGGTGGGAAGTCATCAGAAATATGCATCTTCCCCTCAGATGCACCTGATCCTATAGGAATCCTGAGTGAAAGCAGGAGAAGGATGAATCCCTGTGACAATCTGGCTGTATATGCTCATCCCTTGATTTCTCAAGATCTGGGAAGTGTTGGACTTCCCCTGGAAAGCAATGATCCCCCTGGATTCAAGCACACCTGCAGTTTCCTAAACAGCACAGCTGGGACAGTGTTGGATGCCAGGGACACGGGGCTCTGCTGTGCTTCACAACTCTGCTTTTTCCAAACTGGACTGAAAAATTGAAGAAAAGCTCCATTTTCTCTTCCCTGAATGATGGTTACCTCCAAGGTAAATCACAGAAGCAGAGAATGGGTAAGGGTGGAGTGGACCACAGTGGGATGTCTCTGGCTCCTCAAAAATGGAGAGGGAGCACTGTGTTTGGAGTGAAGTGGTGGGTTGTGCTTTTCCTCCTCTACAAAGGTGTTTTTTTTACTGGGATGGTGCTGATCTCAGTCCATATCAGACTGTTTCACTCTCTCAGAAGACCCAGTGTGGACATCAGTGCAGCACTGCATCTGATTCATGACAGTGAATTCTCCTGCAAAAACACTGTAGACACAGACCTAAAAAAACAAAGAAAAAAGAAAGGATTATAATAGAGACCTTGGCAGCTGCTACCTAGGTCTCAGAGCTGGAGAGACCTTAATCAACCCCTGAGTGTGCTGTGATAAACACTGCTACTCTCCAGCTTCATGTGATGTATGTCTCAGTGCTCAGCCATTGTACACAAGCTGTTTGAAAGCATAAGGCACCAGTATAGATCAGGTCCTGCCCTGAACAGGACCATCTACCAGGTGAAAACTGTACTTGAAATAAAACTGATTTTCCTTTCCTGCAGTTTTTCAAAAGTGCTGTTAAATATTTTAGTGGTGTTAATAAATGATGCTTAAGGCACTTTGGAGAGAATAACAATCTGTGCTGTTATACTAATAATGCATACTTTTAATCTCTTCTACAGCAGAACATGAGAAAGCAAAGTTTCACTTTGCTCAGGGCTTCATCTAGGGTTGTAATATAGTCAGATAAAATGTTGAACAGGGAAGAGTCTAATTATTATTATCCTCAAACAGTTACACAACATGCGCTGAGCTCCCCAATAAATTAGGAGATTATAGCAATAACAATCCAAGCAAAAGTGCTGCTTTGACTCACTTTCAGGTTTTGAGAATCTAGAGGTCAGATCTTTTGGTTTTTATATGTAACCATGAAAACGAAAGCATTCTTGTCATCATGTGATTCCAGAAACTGGATTTATTTGCAAAACAGACATTTTTGAACTCACACTGGCAATAACCTATTCAGGGGGCAATGATTTAAAACTGAAAAGGGGCAGGTTTTGATTAGATGTTAGGAAGAAATTCTTTACTCAGAGGATGGTGAAACACTGGCACAGGTTGCTCAGAGAGGTTGTGGCTTGGTCTGGTAAATGGCATCACTGTCCATGACAGCACGTTTGGAACAAGGTTATCTTTAAGGTCCCTTCCAACACAAACCATTCTATGATTCCACAATTCTGTTCCTGTGTAGACTGACTCAAGAGCCAGAACTATTTGAATAAGTGAAAGTTCTGGTGTTTTAACTCAGTTGCAGAAGAAAGTCCAGTTTGTTTGCACAACTTTAGATTTATATGAGGGCATTTGAAACAAATCAAGTAAATCAATGAAATGGATGAGTAAGAGTGCATGCAAAATGGTAGCTAAGTCAATCAGAGATAATAAATGAAGATAAGAAAGTGAACACTGGTTTCATTCAGTTTGATATTGTAGATAAAACAATACTAATCCAGGATGGTCAATGTCATACTTGTTGGCCTGTGAGGGTCAGGAAAACACAGCTGAATCAAACTGGCTGTGAGTCAATACAATCTACTGCACAATGCCATTCTTTGCAGTCGTGTCCTACATGGACTTGTTTAATGCGAACAATTAAAACCGGGCCTTCATCTTACCCCTAGAGATGCTTTACACCACTGGGCGCTGAATGAATGTAGAGCAGCCATTAAGGCAGGATACTATCATCTACCAAGTACTTTAAGCTGTTTGACTGTATTTGTGAGGATCTGTGAGACAGGTGACTGCAGAAAAATCAATCTCACCAATCTTACCTCTTTAAAAGGTAGTTGTTAACTGCAGGATTCCTTTCTGTGTGCTGGTTGGAGGTGGAGCAGATCAATCCGCTGCCAGTCAGCTCAGCTGAGCCAGGGTGGGTTGCCAGACCAGAGCAGAGTAGAATCGAATCCTCCAGAACCATAAGTATTTCTATGCTGTAAGAATTTTTCTAGTAACAAATCAAGCCAATCTCTTGAATATTACTTTGAACTCAAGATCTTGAGAATGTTGGAATAGATCCAGGCAGAATGTTTCACCCAGATTTTGCTCTTTGGTTTTAAGGGGGGGGGGGGGTAATACAAAACGAAGTAAAATTAATTCTCTGTCCAAGGAGGGACTACACCCTTTAGAAAACTTTGAGACTCATAAAATTAAATTTTCTGGATTTGTGGCTGGTTTTTGTTTTTCTTTGTGCTTGTATTTTTGGTTAGGGTTTGATTTGATTTGATTTGATTTTGTTTTGTTTTCCAGTAGGAAATTTGTCAAAACAGCAACTAGGACAGGTTCGATGCTTAATAAAATGACTTTCTTTTTTTAAAAAGAAAACATTTTCTCCAAGACTTCCTACCATTTTTAGTCTACTTCTACTCTAGCATCAAAAAATACGGTGTGATACTCTTTCATCCATCTGAATCATATCTGAAGTTGAATCCCAGGTGCTACCACATAATGCTTGCTGTGACCCAAGGATCAATGACACATCCTTCTATTGATGCAAGCGAAATGCTCTGGAACTATTTGGAAGTATTCTTTGTCCTCTCTCTCAAGAGGGCATTCTATTCCTTATATTTCGCAATATCCACATGCTGCTGTGTTCTGACCACAGAACATGTTCCTCTTATCCCAGCCAGCTGCATTATGTTGGGACACCATTAAATATTTACCTTCTGCAGCATAATGCAGCACTTAAACAGTAAACTTGCCATTTCTGCCAGACAAACATAAACTATAGCACGGCTTATAAAGTTATAAGTTCCAGATGGTGATGAATAAGTAATGTTGCACCCTGGGCCTAATTGCTCTAAGTTTTTAGATACCTGCAAACCATCAATTATACATTACAAGTGCTGCTCCTTAATTGTTTCTTGCTGGCACTTCAAAAGAAAATGTAGCACAACAATGGCACTGTATTGCAGGGAATTTCTCTTTGAAAAGTATTTCTTTGCCATTGCTAGATTTTTAAAATGCTCTTTGGCTCTGAACAAAGTTTACATTGAAGAAGTTCCCTGAAGATTAAAAAAGGGAGTCCTCACCGCCTGTTTTATGATAAAAAAGGGAATTTACTTGCTGCATGACACTCATTGTACCTAATACATAATCCAATAAGAAGCTGGGCACTGTGTTTCCCTTATTAGTGACTTTCAGAGGCTGATCCAATTAAGTTGGAATTTTACCCTAAATCAGACTCCATCAGTAGCAGAAATAATGACTACTGAGTGTTGCATAGTTCACTGTATCCTTCCAGCTCCCATGAAAGCATGTTCCCAGCCTAGTTGCAAGCTCAGCAGGAATTAGCTGCCCTCATCCTTCAGAAATCAGCAGATCTGTCTTGCCTGGTGAGCTCAGCTGTATTTCTGCTCATCTTGACCCAGCCCTCTCCCTTGCAAATGCATCTCTCCAAGGAGCTGGTGGGCACTTGCAGAAGACCTCCAGTGAGGACCGTGCCCATTCTGCAGGTCAGACCAACCTCCGGCATCCGGTGTTTGCTTCCCCTCAGTGAGCACTGACCCAAACAAACCCTGGGCTCAGCTGGGAATTAGTATGAGCAAGAAACTGCTCCCAAAAAAAAGTTTGTGTGTGGCCATCCTCCTTGGAGATTGAGAACTTTAATAGCTCAGAGAAAAGCTCTTCCAGGCCAGCTGGCCATGGAGCCAGAGAACAGAATGATAGAAACATGGCATCAATCATAGAAACACAGAATCATAGAATAGTTTGAATGGAAGGGACCTCCAATGGTCATCTAGTCCAACACCTCTGCAAAGAATAGGGACATGTTCAGTTAGATCAGGTTGCTCAGAGCCCTGTCCCACCTGATCTTGAGTGTCTCCAGGGATGGGGCATCTACAACCTCTCTGGGTGACCTGTGCCAGTGGTTTACCACCTTCACTGTAAAAAAACTTCTTTCTTCTC
Source organism: Corvus cornix cornix (assembly GCF_000738735.6). Taxonomy (NCBI): domain Eukaryota; kingdom Metazoa; phylum Chordata; class Aves; order Passeriformes; family Corvidae; genus Corvus; species Corvus cornix. Next base: position 108,843,587 of record NC_047056.1, on the reverse strand, counting down.
TAATCTAAATCAACCCTTTTTTAGTTTAAAACCAGTACCCACAAAATCTTTGTCCTCATCTTTCTTAAAGGCTCTCTTCAGGTACCGAAAAGACACAATAAAGTCTCCCCAGAGCATTCTCTTCCCTAGGCTGAACGACCCCATCTCTCTCAGCCTGTCTTCCCAGGAGGGGTTCTCCAGCCCTCTGAGCTTCTCAGCGGCCTCCTCTGGACTTACTCAGTTTAATTTTAACTACAGCAATGACTGGAAAACAACAAAACAAAATCATAGTCTGATGAACATAAAAGCTCCTATCTGCTGAGAAAATATATTTCACAGAATTAGTGAAACAGAGCATAGAATCAGAACAAAATACTGCGCCTCCTGCTACCTTCGTCCTGCCAGATATAATGACAGGAAAAATAAATACAATTTTAAAAATCACTCTGCCAGAATGCTGTAGTGATTAGGATACCTGCAGCCTGGACCTGCTGGCTGATTGAATGGAACTGTTCAAAGACTGATTTCTTTGCAGGGAATTCAAATTGGACTGAGGAAACACACCTACACCACTGTCCATGTCTTGGTCCCCACATCAACACACTTGTCACTGCCACAGCTCTTGGATTCCACATAGTAACTTGGGAGCAAATGTTTATTTCATTAGTGTTTTCTACTCTTTGCTGTGCTAGTGAACATCTTCAGCATAAAGATTTGGGTTTCTGGCTGAAGGCAGGAAAATTATTCTCATCAGAGTATTAGACCACCTGAATGTCTACTTATTTTAAAGCTGAATTCCAATGTCAGCACTGCCATCCTGTTTGCAGATTGTTTATTAGTGATCCAAAATAGCACAGGAGCATAATAGAAAAATGTCCAGGTATTTCTGCAATTTGCTGCAGCTCCTTTAGTGTCTTCACAACTAATTTTGTCAGGAGAAGCTGAACATTCTTTAGGGAGAAACCTTAATTATTACTTAAGCATTCCTCTACTAATATATAGCATCTGTCCTTCATATGTAGGCAGATGCCAAATATTTTTGTGTATTGCTGAGTTTTCTATTAAGATTTTCAATTTTATTGTGAATGATCTCCTCACACTCCCTCTCCTCTCCTCTCCTCTCCTCTCCTCTCCTCTCCTCCTCCTCTCCTCTCCTCTCCTCTCCTCTCCTCTCCTCTCCTCTCCTCTCCTCTCCTCTCCTCCTCTCCTCTCCTCTCCTCTCCTCTCCTCTCCTCTCCTCTCCTCTCCTCTCCTCTCCTCTCCTCTCCTCTCCTCCTCTCCTCTCCTCTCCTCTCCTCTCCTCTCCTCTCCTCTCCTCTCCTCTCCTCTCCTCTCCTCTCCTCTCCTCTCCTCTCCTCTCCTCTCCTCTCCTCTCCTCTCCTCTCCTCTCCTCTCCTCTCCTCTCCTCTCCTCTTTCCCTCCCACAACAGAGAGCCTGCAGTACTCTTCTGATTATTATATAGCCATGTGAACTACAAAACATTTTTTTGTCAGAAGTCCTGTACAGAGGGCAGATAAAACCAGGCACTGTGATTCATCTAATGTAAATTTAGATAACCAGTACATACACACCTACCTCCAGAATTTTCAGCTCACCAAAAATTTCCCAAATATACAACCCTAATGCATGATTCCTCCAAATTATTCTGTCTACTTCAGGACACCTTCTTCTGGAAAATATGTAGTCATCCAAGTGTTAGTCATTTAATTAGTTGAACCTAGGTCTGTGTGTCTCTTATTTGACTTTCAGTTGACTCGAATAATTTTTCTGTGTGGTCTCTTACCCCACAGACATCAGTCTGCAAATACAGCTGCTCTGCCTTGTGTTTTGTGTACAGCAAACTCTTTACCTATTCCTTATTTTATGTATTTCCTCTGACCCACCTGCTTGGGTTGCTTCTGAATAGGCTTTTATTTCACCTGTGATTGCAAGTGCTTTGGCCTTTTTAATCCCTTTTGCAAATGCCTGGACCAAACAATGACTTCAGCCTCTAGTTCTAACCTCCCGTCCCATTACCAATGGTCAGTATAGGATTTTCTGGTGAATTTTTCTCTCTTGGCAATGCAGAAGAAACTTTGGGCTTCCTCCTCCTTGCTGTAACATCAACCCCAGCCAGTGGCTTGGTTGTTTGTTTTATCACTGTGAATACAACTGTATATATCTTTTTTTTTCAGTCAATCTGTCAGTTCACAACCTGGTCATCCAAGTGCTGCAGAGCCCAGGTGACCTGTTTACCAAAAATATCAAAACAAAGAAAACAAACAAAAAAACCCATTGCATTGAAAAAAAAAGCATTTGATTTGGAAAAGATAGTCCATACCTATGAAGATACCTACATTTTTGTAACAGAAAATAAGATACAGAAGAAGAGAATTGCTTGGGCTGAAGGAAAAATTTCTCTGCCATTTGAAGTCACTGGAGACAGAAATCAATAGATCTCAGCTCTGCTCAGCTGCACTATTTTCTACAATCACAGAGTTTAGTTGGAAGAGGTATATTAGGTTTATCTAATCCATCTCCTTGTCATACAACTGCATTGTTCTTTACTGTACATTCTCCATTGCCTTTCCTGATTTAGCTTATAAAACCTGTAAAGCTTAAAATAGCAGGTTAAAGACAAGAAGTGAATAGTTAACTTAGGCTTATTCTATCCCTCGACTAAAATGCAGCACTAGTGCACTTTTCTCTAAGACTGACCTCTGTGTATTCCTCAGCTCCTCTGTGACATTGCATTTGCTTTACAGCAGTGAAAATACAAAATGTTTAAGCTGATTCTATTTGAGACAAGTAGATTGTCCCAGGGTTTTCCACCCATTTTAAAGAACACATATTTCTATCTATTTTGCTGAGTTACTCTGAGTGAAAAATAGCAGTGCAAAAGGAGAATCCCGTGGAAGAAAAACAAGGCTCAGGTAAAGTCTGGTTGTCAACCAACATTGTAAAACATTATTCATATCCTGCATACAACACACAGCTGTTAGGGGCTCAGCATCTGGGAGCTGGGAGAATTTAGGAAAATGGTTTTAAATGACAAAAAGGACCTGCAGAAAGACTCATGAGAATGGTCCATGTAATAATGAGCAAAGCAGTTGCTGAGACCCTGGAGAGCTGAACATTTCATAATAAAGCACTTGTCAGGTAAAACACCTTGGCCTTGTCACCTTGATCTCACCTGCTCAGATGTTACAGTGCTGCCTTTTCACTGACTCAGATGACCCTGATTTCTACCATCACAATTCAGAGCAACATTTGTCCCTTGCACTGGAACACAAGCTGATTATTAATAAATTATTTTGCAAGTTTAACCTTGCAGCCTCTAAAAATTATAGATTTGGGGGGTTATGAGTGAGAAAAAAAAAAACCTCAGAAAAAGCCATATAACTAATGTATTCCGGCTTCTACCTACATCTTAGATCTTCCCATTCTCTACTATTCTTTCAATGTCAGAATGGTTTCACTTCTGATGGTTGTTGGCATTCTCCTCCTTCTTTCAGCAAGAATATTTCTCTTGGGTCATACATTCACATCTTCTAGGTGCTTCTTTTTCAGCTCAGGCACTCAGAAAGTTTCTGTTTCCAAGTTTGTTTTAAAACAATTTTTTTTCCCCACTAGGGAATCTCTGATACCTCTGTTCAAGGAAGAAAGAGAAAAGGAAATCTCAGAAGGTTGTAACACAGAATGACACGATCACAGCTATTGCTCGCTCTTGCTCTCACCTTAAGGCATATGGAATGCAAATTACCCATGCAGCCACATGGCAGGGGAGATGTTATGGCACAACAGATGTAAGGGGATGAGAAGGTCCATTAAGACCCAATAAAATCATAAAATCATAGACACATAGAATTGCATAATGGGCTGGATTAGACCTTAAAGATCATCTTGTTCCAACCCCTCTGCTTTGGAAAGGGACACCTTCCACTACACCAGGTTACTCAAGAGATCCATCCAGACTGGCTTTGAACACTTCCAGGTATGGAACAGTCACAGCTTCTCTGGGCAACCTGTGCCAGGGCCTCACCACCCTCAGAGGGAGGAATTTTTTTCCTAATATTTAATCTAAACGTACTCTCATTCAGTTTGAAACCATTCCCTTATTGTCCTGCCACTATATGCCCTTGTTAATAGATAAAATCCCTCATCCTTACCCATGATGAGCATCCTATTTGATCGGGGATGGACTTCAAAACTCATCAAAATCACCAGCATCAGCTCAATGCAAATATTACATCAGTGCTTTGTAGGGCAGGCAAGAGGTTAGGAACTGCCTCAGAAGGAAGATAAAAAAATAACGTGTTATTACACAGCTCTAAAAATGGATGGTGCATCCACAGATTGCATATGGTATGCTGTTCTGATTCCCCATCTCCAAAGGAATAGAGAAGTTAGAGAAGCATTGCAGAGTAAGTAATAGATTCCATAGAGAGAAAATATGCACAAAATTCTTCTTCCTGGGACATAATGGAATGAGAGGAATATAACAAACTGTGCAGCACCTTAGAATAAACATCAGTTGAGGTCTTTAATCCTCTGCTGAAATTTGTAAGCTGAGGAATGTGTTTCAATATTCCTTGATCTCTTTTTTCATTCGAAAACAGTTATTACTCACAGTTACTAGTAATAACTATTAGAACAATATATACTTCTGACATCTATAGGAATTAAGTAACTGTCTTTGAAAGTTGCTAACACCTTTGCATCAATGATGGAGAAAAATGTCCAGTTTTGCACAAAAGGTCCCTTTTGGCCCAGCTACTATAGCTGCCCATAAGGATGCAGTAATTGAGGCACCTGGACCAATGGAGCAGTGCATGACTAACCCCTGTGTACAGCTGTGGTTCAGCCAACAGAGGGAGAGCTGAGGTGCCAGAGTCAAGCAGGTGTGGAGTACAGCCAGGCCTGTTCCTTGGTGTACAGGCATTTTCTTCCACATATTTCAAATTCCTCCCATTTCACTTCTCAGCAGACCCCTGGAATGAGAGGCCTTTCAAAGCCATGTGTCTCACTCCACTGACCTGGCAGCAATCACAGACACCAGCATCACAAAGTTGCTTTGTTGAGTGCTTCATAGTCATGTGCAAGTGAAGAATCCGAGCGAGATGGACTGGATCTTAAAGTTTCATTTTTCTCCATGGAAATGGTAGTAGGTTTCCCAATGGTAGCATCGACCTTTGCTTAGATTTTGATTATAAGCATTTGTGGAAGGAAAGGAAATCTTCTGGATCAACAAGGAGTCAGTACATGCTATTTAAATAATGCCTATAACTACAACATGTTCCAAATTATTTTGACTTTCTGAATGGAACAGTAACAACAAACTGACTGACCATTACATGATTTGGGTTAATTCTAGCTAGAGCAGCTAACACAACTCCTTACAGGTGAGAACAGATGAACAAATTCCAGCAAATAACAGAGGGCAGGCTAAGCCAGGGGGAAGCCTGGAGGTCTGGCTGCGCCCTCACAGTCAGCAACTGTGCAGGTACAAAGAGCGAGCTCCTCACCCAAGGGAGCCAGTCCCAAGCTACGCTGTAAAAGCAGGCAGGTGGAGGCAAAGAAGAATGAGGGACTCTCCATATGGGTTCCACAAGCAGGTTTATTGCAAGTGAAGGACCAGGGACAAAGAGCAAGTTTCAACAGAAGGTCCAGAGATTCCATACTCAGAGAGATCAGTGTGGAGAAAGGGGAGATAACCAATAGGGAAGAGCAATAGGGAAGGAGTCTACAGGGAATTAACCAATGGGGAACACTTGTAGGAGGGGTAAGAGAACAACCAGTGGGGCATCAAGTAACACAGAACTTTCCAGAACTAATACATAATCAACTAAGGGGATAAATATTTATGAACTTACGCATAAAACCAGGAGGGGACAACAGAAACCAATCAACTTGCAACAGGCAATCGGAGAAACAAAGGGTTGTGGGGACTTGCCCTCACCACAGAGGTTGTCTTTAACCTTCAGTGCCTGACCCCTAGAGTCTGGATTTTGTTGTTCCCTCTGCGGTCATTGTGGCCGCAGCCACTCTCACGGCAACAAATAACACTGTCAAATAACCCCAGAATTTCCAGTTCAGGTTCTCCTTAACTCACAGAAACTCAAATCTTTCCAGATCTGGTGTGTGTTTTTCTACTGTGATGCAACTGCTCTTTCGCACATATTAAAATTTAACAGACTAACGTGTTATGTTTGAAATTTTAATCTAGACACATAACAAAGTAAGACCTGAGTAGGAATGCAGAAGAACCTGCAATTTAGAATGCCACTGGAGCCGGATTTTAAGGGTATTTTTGTTCTCTCTGAGTTTCAGATTCTTAAGCATCTTTAACTATCTGGCTCTGAGTGAGGCTCTTTGTATGCTAATGATAGGCAGATTAATTCAGTAGCTCACTTGGAAGATTTAAAGAGAGGAAGAGAAGACCTGCCTGCTGGAACACTGAACCCTGGGTACAGCTGTTCAAGAAATACAGCAAAGGACAGGTTTGAACACAAGAGAACATAATGTACGAGTTAAATAGGTTCTTTCTGAGCTTGTAGCAGACTCACTCTTAGCTTTCACTCCTTTCCAATTTGGCATCTGGCCCTTCTTAAAATTTCCCTCTACTAACAGCAGAACAAATTTAAAACCACTCCAGAAGTACATTTAATTCAGAGCTTGTCTTTTCTCTCCTTTTCTGGTAGCTGCTCTGTTGTCAAGCAAAATAGTACTGCCCCTCCCAGTAGAGTGAGAAGGATTCCAGCTAAATGCATTGCCCTCCACCTTCCAGCAAACATTCAGAGCTTTCTTCCACTAATAAGAGATTTATTTCAGCTGAAGAACATATCCACAGGGGAGCAACTGGTCCAGCTCATTTTCATGCTGATATATTTTCTTCTCTGGGAACTGCAGAGCAACAGCATCACTGCTGCAGCACACAGCTTAGAAGCCACTAAAAGTCACTCCTGAAAACAGGTATAAAAGGTTTTCTGTCCCCAGATTCTCTCCTCTACACTGCAGTGTGGGGGGCCCTCTCTAGTCTGAGCCAGATTAATGTGTACCTTCAGAGAAGCTGTATTACTTCTGCTGTTTGACTCTCTGCAAATTTTACAGAACTCTAAATCCCTGATTTAATCTAAGAAATTCGGAGCTCATGTCCAACTAAAAAGCAAAAATTTTCAGAAAAAATGGGATCAGAAAGCATCACATGCACTTTAAAAATCAGGGGAAGAAGATACAGCACCACAGTTGCAAGTTTCATGCAAGCGTGTGTTCATGGATTCAGATGGTGTCTTCAAGATCAGTAGTTACAAACTCATCTCCTGCACACTGTATTACTTGATAATAACCCACAAATGGTGACAAACCTATTGTCACTGCCTTGGATTACTGAGCAGAGGTCCACAGTCACACAGCTCTTGTTTTAAGGGTCCTCCAATTGCAAAAGGTTGAAAATCATTGTCACTGTGAGAAATGGACTGAAATAAGTAAAAAATTAGTCATTGTCTGTTTCACATCTCTTTCTGAAGGCAACTTATATTGCAGCTGACAGAAAGTTAGTTTTCAGTAGATGAGAGCATCAACCAGATCCTTTGTGGTGTGACACAGAAGAAGCTTCCTGCTTGTAGAAGATCTCCAATGGAATGACGATATTTTAAATTTGAAGGGAAACATTGATCACAAATGTTGCTGGAACCTGAGAGTAAGAAAGTGAGTAAAGCCATGCTGAAATGGGCGCAGCAAAATCAATCAGTTTCTAAATTTAAAACTAAATTAATAAAGAACTGAATGACATTTCCCAAGTTGCTGCAGAAATCTAGAAAAAAAAGCAGAGTAAATTAAAAACACACCTATTTCATGGACTTCCCTTCCCTTCCCTTCCCTTCCCTTCCCTTCCCTTCCCTTCCCTTCCCTTCCCTCAGTAACCTTACCACCTGTTGGCAGGATAGGTGGCATCACAACCATTCTTAAATCAGGAGACACCCATTACAGCTAGAGCTCCAGGCACACAGAGCTTCCCCCTCAGCTTGAATCCCAGCTTTGTTTTCTGTTTTGCCACAGAGCACGTCCTACAACTCCATAAAGCCAAGAGACATCTGCAGGTAAAGATCTCAGAATCACTTGCTGTAAAGTAAAGAAATGCTGGAGCAAAGTGTTTTCAGAAAAGACAGTTTCCACTGTATTAAAAAAACCACTGAATTTAATGTGGTTTAGGGCAACTAATAAAGACAAGTGATATTGCAATAAACCTATTTTTTGAGCTGTTCATCTTTCTTTATCATGGAAATGGAGAAAATATGAACAGCATATTCATGAAATATGATGCTGGAATGTGATCACTGCATTAATAATAATCATTCTACAAGCTGTATTTAATTAACTTCAAGAACTGGAATTCATTGGGGGATGGATTTCAACCACATTCACTCCACTTACTGGTATTGTATGTGATGTAGAGATATATCAGTTCATTTAGTACTTTTCAATAGAGAATGTGAATCCCTGCACCATTTTTGTTAACAACAACACACATACAAACAAAAGCAAACACGAAACCTTCCGCCTGACTGGGTTTTTATCACTGAGGGTGTACCAGCCATCATTTCAACGAGCCCATTAATTTGTGATGGTGGAATTATCTGTTTTGATCCATGTCCTAGAAAAAGTCAGTGGAGAAAAGTAAACTCTTTCCCTTAGTACCAAGGAATCCTGAGGAATTTTATCCATGTCCGTTCATGAAGTAGGCAGTGTGCATCCAGGTTGTCTGCAATGGCATCCCAGGCAGATTTGGTGCTCCTTCCCTCAGAAATCACAAGTGAACCAAGGTGCTCCCTGGGCTGGATCCTGCTCCCTGCACACCTCTGGAGAGGAAGGTGTGATGTTTCACCTAATTCAGAATACAAGATGATTTGAATGTGGCTCATTTTTCTCTCTTCTTGGTGGTGATGGTGTTGTTGTTATTTTTGGGTTTCTTTGTTTTGTTTGTTTGTTTGTTTTTTCCTGTATTTCCATCTTTTTCTGCATCTACTTAGGCTGCTATAACTAGAATAAAACTAGAAAGAGAATGAAACAGCCCTGGAAAAAACATGGTCAGATGTCAGTGGCAGGAATTTGCAAAACCCCGCCATGGGTGAGGCTTTGACCCCATGAAACCCCAGGTCCTGTGAAGAGATACCATCTGACTGCTGCCACTGCTGCCATGGGATGTGGTTCATTCCTTGGAAACATGAACTATTTCAACTCAGGACAGTCTGACAGGCAAGAAAATAAGTTATCACAGCTTCGTCCTTTTCCTGGGGAAAAAGGATGAAGAGTAATGTGGCTCTTTTCACCAGAGTCTGTTCTATTTACAAACACTTTTCTTTGCTGTTCCATTTCAATCCCATACAAACAATTATTAGAAATGCAGATTTATTTTTCCAAATGTAATTGTGTTCTGTAAACCACTCAAGTGCTGCTAACCATGACAATGTTAGCTGGCAAGGCTCAAAGGGGCAGCAGCTCTTGGAGGTAGATGTTTGTGGCATTTCCCTTGGAAAAGAAATACAGAGGCTGAAAAATTATGCATAAAGTATTCCTTACACTCCCCAAAACACTCATTTGCCATTGCTACCTACAGGAAAAACAAATACACACTGAGGAAAAGCCTCCTACATGGTACTCCCTTTATAAGAAGGTTATGAGCACACTATAATTGTAGTAGTGCTGTGCAAGCTTTTCAACCAAGGACTTACCAGTCACTGCCACCCAGTAATTACAGTAAATTCAGTTTGCCTCTATTTAATTTTTTTACTTTGCAGACTGGTACTGCAGCAGTGAAAAAGCCTATGTGGTCACAAGCCTGCAGGAGATTGATGTGCAAAGCAAGATGAAATTGTAAAAAACAGCAGATTCTTAGAGATATCATATGCAGAAAAATCAGATAAAATAGGCAAACTGCCTTCTCATCATAACAGTCTTCCTTTTGTGGGTATCTGGGCACAGTCAAAGCTCAACTGATTAAATGTAGGCATCTGTATCAGGTAAGCTGGATCACGTCTTGGATTTCATTGCTTGTTTAACAGAACAAAATTTCTAGGAAAATAACTTTTACAATTTGTATTTACCTATGAACTTAAAAAAATAGATATTATATTGAAATACTTTACGAAGAAATATGCTGAAATTAGTATTAAGTTCAGGACATTCATAAAGTATAATTACCTTAAAATAGCTGTACAAACTGCACCTATGACAATTGTTATTAAAAAGAATTGTTTTATTTATTTACTATCATATAACAATTTGCTTGCCATAGAAAAACTTTTCAATTTCATAAATACTCTTTACAGCTGGGATTTGGTACATACTAGAATGAGATCCCTGCCAGTGTGAGGACCTGGCTCCAAAACCATCCTTTGGGTAATCATTGTTGTTTGTCAAGTTAATTGTTGATCCAAATGTACAGAAATGTGAATATGCTGGCTTGTTTATAGCAGTAAAGATGAGTGAAAATCGGGGTTTTTTAGTTCCCAAATCTGTCAAGTTTTGTGAAATCTCCATTTTATAGATGAAGAGGTAGAAAATATAGTGTCTTTTCCAAGGTTCAATGGAAGGTCATATATGAACCATCCATTAAAAAGCATTTATTTTATAAAAAATGTTCTAGAATTACTAGAATTGTTCTAGAATTACTTAATTCTCTAATCACTTTGTCTGTCTTTTTTCTTCTACAGTTTTCCTGTTGGGTCTTGTCACTGTGAAATATTTGAATCTTTCTAGGACTACACTTTCTTTTTAAATATTTGTACAAGGAATTACACAAGAAGTGCTGGAAGTTAACAGTGTTTTTTTGGACAAGAAGATGATAAATAGCATGGAGAAGAATCCTGATTAGAAATCAGTTTTATTGCCTCCCAAACTTGCCAACTCGCAAGTTCAGTTGTTTCTGGGGAAGTGTTTTAATGACTTAAACAATATGCAAAAGAAAGACAATATTGATGGCCCTAATCGATGTTGTTAATCACTCCAGGTTTCCAAACCGGGGGACTTGAGAAGTACTAAGGTTCCCTTATCAGCTTTGATTGCAGCAGCGGTTTAGGAAGGAAATGGCCAATTTTTGCCTCAAAACAGACATTTTTAAACTCTGGAAAAAATCTTTTTGAAAACTTTAACCACAAAAAAAAAAAAAAAGATCAGGTAGGAAAACATTTGAAAACTGAGCTGCAAAGACAGACAGTTGAGAAGAGGAGATAGACACAATTCCTGTCTGAGGGGTGAAATGAATTTCAAGGGTGTAAGTGAGATGAGGTTGAACTGTATCCACCCTTCACTATAAAATGGGAAGAGATTTAAGGCTCCCTAGACTTCTATTAATTTATTATGTTCATGTTTGTTAGTGCTTCTCTTTGAAAAATGTTTATGGTGAGGTTTCTTAAATGTCTATATATATAAATATGTATTTCTGGTTTCTTACTCTGTAATTTTAATTTCTTCATTTATAGCTGGAAATGTTGCCAGAAACAAGGAAAGTAAAACAATGTGATACAAAGATTTAGTTCAGGCAGCTCATGGAATTTGGAAAGGTCACAGAATAAAGTACAGAATAAAACTGGAAAGAAAATAAAACTCTCCAAACCATAATTTGAGCATAAAATGTAAAAGAACTTTTAGGCATGCAGCTCTCATACTGTAAGCTGATCCCAAGTACAGTTTGATATGTCCACTATCAGAATTTCCTGTTACTCAGAATTCATGAGATGTGAAAGTGTGCATCTGTGGAGATCAAACGTAATGCTTAAAAAATTCACCATCAAAATGTATAAATAGTCCTGCTATTTATACCAATTGCTTGGAGTTTTATCATCAGAACTGCGGCACTTACCATTGTACACATCAGAGACCAAGGGAGACACGTAAATGTTTTGAATAGAACATAGTTCATTATGGTTCTTTTAATCCATAGAGTTTTACGAGCTTTAGAAGGGACTCCATATAAAATTAGACCTCATTCATCCAAATAAAATGCATTGAAATAAAATGGGTGAATCTCAGTGAATATTCAGCTCTGCAGTGCTTTTGCACTGCTCAAGGATACACTGCTGAAGTCCTTGCTGCTAAATAACACCCTAATGATTCTTTCTGTCAACTAAAAGTCTAAAATATAAAAATAACTGTAAATATTTTTCTGTCATTACAGGGGCAGATCTCTATAAAGAACAACATAACCACTGTGCAGTGTTTACATATTTATTTTAAATGCAGTAAAGACTTTCCTCTAAACTGAAAAGAGCGGCAATAGTCTTTTATACTCTAGGTAAGGAGCAAATTTAGGTGGAGTTTCTATTTGTTGAGCCTCCCAAATGATGAATGTTTAATAAACTCTCAAGCCTCCCAAATTAAGAATGTTTAAATACAAACAAAATACTCAGATACAATAGATGGGATTAATTTAATTTTATGTGTTTCATATTTTAGATGCCTCTTTTTAAGGTAGTCCCTCAGTCATTTTTATTTGTAGTCAGTGGAGAGAAATTGAAACTGGGATTCACCTCATCCCACTGCAGAGGGTAAAACCAGTTCAAATTATTTAAAAAATATAATATTTCTCATATATGATAATTCTGTTCAAGTTCAATGGTTGTTAAAGACACTAAACCTGGAGTCTGTTGGAGTGTGTGTAGCTTCATCCCTTCATGCAAAGCCACGATGATTCACAGCAGAAGGTCTGACTCAGGGATTTCTAAAAGTCAGTGAAGTCAACAAATTTTGAGGTTAGCATGGTTTGGGAGGACTGAAGATTTTTATTTACTACAGCAGTTCAGTTTACCTCACAACTTTCATCACACCCCACTTAGAGCAGAGAGCACTTTAAAGCTCCACAGCAAACTCTCTGTAACAGATTGGTGGTGTCAGCAAGGTGTCACACACCAAGGTAACACCAAACAAAGCTGCACTTACAGCTCCCTCAAGGCACTTATAATTAACGTACAGGAGCAGTATTCTCCATAAGAGATCCCATTCGATGCATTAAAGGTGTTTTAATGAGCAAAATGCATGAACTTTCCAATTTGCTGCCAGATTAAACCTTACTTTACTTTGCTGCCCATGATTTGCTCCTGCACAGTCCCTTTTCTCATCCAGGTTCTTATGTGGAGTTTGCACCATGAAACGGATTTGCATATGTCACAACAGCTTCATTAAAAAGCCACACTGTTCAGGCACACAATCTTAATGAAGGACAGATGACAAGGAAAGGACCAGGTTTACCATTTCATAAGAAGAGCAAACAAAACCAAGCTTTTGGTGGAAATTCGGAAGAGTTTTAGACTGAGCTGTCATCCCAGTAGTTTCACAATCAAATTTCTAACTGTTCCAGTGTTATCATCATCATGCACTAGATTCAAATAGGGGTTTATGATTTGCTCTAAACATAGTTAACACTTCCTTGGACTCACCCTATTTGGGGCAGTATGTGAATACAGGAGCTCATCTGCTTAACCATGAGGCAAGGAGCACCTGATTCCCAGTGTTTGTCAAGGTTCTCTGAAAAATTTTGTTATAGGATTATCCCAAAGGCCCAGGACTCAATCCTTTTGCCTGTGCATAACCTGTGAGGTTTATTTTTTTTGGCAGATGTGTGGTATTTCCCAAAGGAAAAAAAACATGCAGGACTTTTACAAGTGTGTGATTTCCCTTCAGTACTTGGACACTTGGTGCATAGAGTCTGACCCCCAACACATGGAGGATAATGATGCACCTGCTTTCAGTGATTAACACAGGGCACTGTAATCATGTGCAACACCAGATATCCTCATGGACCGTGAAGCTCCTACGTTTCAAGCCCAAAGATTCTGCTATGAGTGTCATCTGAGTCATGTCAAGTATTTCAAAGCACTGCTTCAAGAAAGAATTCCAGAAACATCAAAAATGCCCTTTTGTCCTTCAATTCAGAGCAGTTGTTTAAAACAAAAAAAAAGAAAAAGAAAACCAAAGAAACCAACCCAACTAAAAAGCAGCAGACCCTTAAAGCAGTAGCAGTTTTTCCTTTCTATGAGTCCTTACCTTAGCTCTTTCAACTTTCAGGGACAGTTTTTTTAATTCCTCTTATGGATGAAATAGGTGTTTGTACTTGTAGGAGGACAAAATTGTCCACTGCTGTAAGTGTGCAACCACAGGCAACTAACAAAGCTTCTTTGATTTTTCTGTCATATGTCATCAAGCTTCAGCACTTGCTTTAATCTCTGCTGCTTTCCCCAGTGCATCCAAACATTTATGCCTTTGTTTCCCTTCCCCTTATGTTTTTCTTGTTTTCTGGCTGAACTTCTGCTTCTGCAGTGTAAGCTCCAGGCTTGGTGCAGACCTGGTCTCAGGCACCAGCTCTAATTATATAATTAAGTCTAGGCAATAAGAAGCAAGCAATACTTTCAGTTTATTTGCTTTGTGAGGAATCACACTCACCTGGGTCAAAATGACCTGACAGATATTTGTACATGCCATCTGTTTCTGTAAAACACATGCTTCTCAGTGCAATGTTACCCCTTCTCCTCGTGTTTCATTCCTTATCCTGGACTGCTCTTTGATGGGGTGTTTTGCAGAGGCCAGACCCTGTAAAAGCCTTGACACTAGGAAGACACAAAGGCATTAAAATTTTTACTGTCTCGAGAGAGACACCCTCTCAGTACATCGTGATCATTGGCGTCATTAGTAAGATTGCAAGGATTCGGAACATCTCATGTTGGAAGGGACCCATAAGGATCATCAAGTCCAAATCCCTGCTCCATGCAGGACTACCTAAAACTAAACCATGTGACTAAAAGCACTGTCTGCACACTCCTTGAGCTCTGACATCATTAGCATCCTCACATTTCAACAGAACCATGAACATTCATTCTATATCATGAAGAAAAGCAGTATCTAAATATGATCAAAACTAATAACACCTTATTTACTCTTTCTTCTTGCCTCAGCTCCTTCTCAAGGTGTTGTCCCTTATGCTGCTGCCTTCACTTTCTTGGTGTTCCACTTGAGAGCACACAACCGACAGCTTTCCTAAAACATGGTCATTGCCAAGCTTCTGTTGGTGGGCAGCACTTGAATTAACCCCGTTCTGAATTGTGCCTCACAAAATTCATGGGAATAGGTGTATGTCATGTACCAGTGGTTTCTGAGCTGCAGGCTATAGGGTAAAGGCTGCAATTACAAGGGGAGCACCTGTCCTCCTTTTATCCTTTTACTGGTGACACCGATGCCGTTGGACATTATCTTCTAGAGGACAACCTATATTAAGAACCCCCCAGGGCTGGGGTCTGCCAGACTGTGCCTGCAGAGCTGAGATTTCAGCATGTACAGTACCATGATAAAGCCTTTTTTAATGTGTCTTTGGCCACGTCTGAGAAGAACACACAGTGGCTGAAATCACACTCCTTCAAACAGCAGCTGTTCTAGATGAACTCCTGTTTTCTCTGTGGCATTCTTACCAATAGTTTACCTGGTAAGGACAAGTTAAAAAAAACCCCAAACCATTTAAAATTAAATTCCATGATTTTAGTTTTCTGGAATGACCATGTCTAGTGACCTGGTATGCATTATAATGAGGGCTGCTCTGAGGAACCAGAATGAACCCAGAATCTGGGATCACAAGCTCTTCCCCAGCTGGAGCAGCTTTGGGAAAAGAGAAACGGAACAGGATAACCAAAGACTTGCTGTGTCAGAAAGTACGTTTGGATCTGTTGGCTGTGATGGCAAAGCCATAGCAGCTACCACAGTCCCTGGCCTTCTGCATGGGCAGTGGTTTTCTTCCTCTACTGCTCTGCAGCTCAGGGTTGTCACTCTGTCACTCTTCATGAGGCTGCTCTGTAACCAGGAGCACAGAAATGCAAGGTGGATAGAAGTGAAATACAGCCCTTTAAAATGAGCAGGGAAACAGAATGAAGTTCTCCAAGCAGTGTAGCCAAGGAGGTGGGAATATGTGTGATATGTGTGGGAGCAGAAGGAGAAGGCATGTATTTTTAAGACAGTTTTACTATCAAAAGTAGAATTTTGTTTAATCTGCCCTCTCCTTCAGCATCCCATTCAACCAGTTGGTGCTACAGCACACCAGATTTGGGGTTTGCTCTTTTTCTCACCATCCTTGTATGTGTCTTCTACAGTTTCTACATCTTTCCTCAAGTCTGTGTTTGTACTTTGCCTGTTTTTCTGTGTTTCTATCAGCTGTCTTCTCTTGTGTCTTATTTTTTCGCTCCCTCATTTAGTTTCTCTTCTGTCTTTCTGACTGACTGTGTTCTCCTGGCCTCCTTCCAGCTTTGCAGCAGTATTTGTCCTCACAGCATCTTGCAAGGTTTTCCTTGTGCAGCTAGGTCTTTTCTTTTTCCTAAATTATTAAAAATTCTAGGCCTTTTCAGACTTCATTTTCAAGTGCAATATTTTCAGGTGTATATCTGAGACACTCCCATCAACCTCTGTTCACCTATTAAAAAAACAAACAAACAAACAACTCTTGCTGTAGAGGTGTTGAATAGAAAAACACAATTTGCCTAATAAGAAAGAGAAGAGCAGAAGGTTTCTCTAGGGGAAGCAACTCAGTCAAAGCAAAGACGCACTTATAAATACATCTCCACCACTCCTCATTTTGGGAACAGTGACTCAGATCTCCCAAAAGTAGACACCTGGTGACTGATTGGTTGAATTTACCCTCCAAGATCTGCAGGATCATTGATTCCCTCTCTGCTGAGTTAGACACTTGGTTTCCATGTAGACATTTCCATGCAGACCCTTCTGTTGTGTTGTCTGAACTTGAGACTGAACCCTGCCCACAGAGTCCATCAAACTCACTAAATACCTCATTCCAGATAAGGTCTTTCAAATCCTAGACATGTTTCAGAAGTCAGGAATGAAGTGGTACATCAGGGCTCAATTCAGGCACAGACACAAAGGGATCTCATGACCTTTGAGATACACTGGGGTGTCCAAAGATAACCAGACAGGTTTGGCAGATGCAGCATTTAACCTACAGGAGACCTACGTGTTTTGGGATGTCACTGTCAGGTCAGGGAGGGTAACTCCAGACATCTCAAATGCTTATGCTCAGTGAAGCTGCACTGTGGGCACCTAAGGAAATCTATATTAAAATTAGACAATTATTATAAGCACCATATCTCAGCTTTGACGACATGACAATCCTTCCTCTCCTCAGTCAGCACACATAACTGTGCTGCTCTCACCTCCTCTCTTGGAGGATACTGCACAGTTTCTCACTATAATCATCTACAAATAGTAAGTTATAATTATGAGGGTGGTGAGGCCCTGGCACAGATTGCCCAGAGAAACTGTGGATGCCCAGTTCCTGGAAGTGCTCAAGGCCAGGTCAGATGGGGCTTAGAGCAACCTGGGATAGTGGAAGGTGTCCTGCCTATGGAAGGGGGGTTGAAATTAGATATTGTTATTGTATATTGTTAGATATTGAAGGTCTCTCTCAACCCAAACCATTCTATGATTTTATGATTTTATGTTCTGAGTTGTTGGGTTGTTTTTATATATATATGTATATATGTTATCATTTCAGCACTGCATCATGAGGCAATACTTCAACCACTGACTCAAGCTGAGGCTGGATGTGCAGCAGTGATCCTGTTTTTCAGACTAACAGCTGTAGGTATTTCCTTCCCTTCCTTGCCTTTTTTGAAGATGTGAGCCTTCCTATTTCTTTGTTCTCCATGTCATCCTGCTCATACCTGATTTCTTTCTAAAACATTGTGCAATGTCCCCATCGAACACCTTCCCAATCTGTTCTCCATAATTTCCATTCAATCCAGAGGCTGCCCTCCTGCTCAGTCTAGTTGTTTGTTTTTTCCTGATAGTCCTATTCCCAAGCTTTCCTGTCAGAAACCCAGTGAAATTCTGAGCATGATGCAGTGCTCCATGTCTCTCTCACTTTATGGAACACAAACAATTATGGCCAAAATCCACCCATGAGATGTTATTGAAGAATTAGATATGTCTTGAAATTATCATTGTTGATAGTTGCCGAGCTTTCCCATACCAAGGTCCAACTATTCTTAACACTTGTGAAACAAATTAATATTTGTACAAATTTGGTACTGGGCTGATATTATTTCTTACTAAAATGAGAGTACAATCATCAAAGCAGCCATACATATTCATAGAAAATATTCAGATCCAAGGATCTGAATATTTTCTCTTTTGGGTCCCAGTTTACCAGCATCATTTTCACACTTGCAGTTGACCTGTCCATTCCTTGAGCTGGACTTTATCACCTCTTAACTGTCCTCATTTTGAGCCTCTGCGAGTCAATAGTCTCCAAAGATGGGCTTAGGTTTTACATTTTCATGCCTCTTTTTGTGTTTTTCTTTTTCTGTTGAGTATCTTGGCTAGAGGAAGTCTTTAGCACTATGGAGATGAGCTTGCATTTAATACTGATGTCCCTCCTCAAGCCAATTGCAAATGACTAGAGCTCTTTGATCTCCTGAGGGAGAGAATTTTCAATAGTTACTTACTTCAGCCCTATTAATTCTCAAAGTAAAATACAGACTTATCTTGGACTCCAGGACTGGGGAAGCAGATCCAGAAGCTGAGCCTTAAGGAGTTAAGAAAACCAGGTTGTTCAGCTGAAATATCATGCTTGGCCTTCCTTTTGTACTGTAGAGAGTATACTCCTGGTCTGGCTCAGGCTTAATAAGTGGGGCTTTCTTTGTTAGAAATAGTCAGTAAAGCCACAGTCACCTGAGACTGCCAGCCCTGGGAAGGATTCTGCAGTGAGGTGGCTGCAGAGGAAGTGAAGGACAACCAGTGCCCCAGGTCTGCTTCTGGGATCAGTCACACTCATCCTCCAAAGCTGGAACATTCAATGGTCTGCACCTTCCTTTCCCACCCATGTCCTGGCAGCAGTCCTTGCTTTGCCATTCCCATGGGGGAAGTGAGAGTTCACAATCACAAAATCACCTCTTTCAGCTGCCACTGCTGCTGGTGTAGCTGAGCAAACTTCTGCCTGTGTATGGAAGGAGTCGCAGATCCTGGGAGCAGCTCAGCTCCAGGATCAGCCATGGGATGGCAGCAACTTGAGGGGTTTTTTCAGCTCTACCGTGGCAGAAAGGGGATGGGAGGTGTCACTTGAGGTCTGGGGCATGGAGCTGAGGGCTACATAACTGTGAAATTAAGAAGAAACTATATATCAAACCAATTATTTAATTGTAGTTTAATATGAACTCTCTGATGTCCTTTGATTTATGTTTGTCAGCCTGTAAAGTTTAAAAAATTTTCTCCTCTGCCTGTGCCGCCTGTGGAGCTGTGTCTTTGATAATTTATGGTTTTTAGGACCCAAGGAAAAGTGCTGGAAGGCCATAGTTCACAGCTTGGAGACTGTGGAGGTGGACACTCAGAAATACCTGAGAAACAGGGGCTGAGAAGGAAAAATATAAGGAAAATTATAAGGAAAATATAAGGAAAAATACAAGCCAGACCGTATATATGACTTTTCCTTGGTGTTGGTGGGAGAATTTTTGCTGTCCTGCCTTAGCACAGTGCATAATCAAAAAGTGGAAAGCACTGGGATGCAGAAAAGCCATCAGGTATTCAAAGAATTAGATGAAATAAAATCAGTGCAATTTGCATTTTAAATATCTTTTTTGGGGACTCTGTGGCTTGTGAATTGCTATGTTGCATTACAGAATAGACTAGATTAAATGCCTTGCATTTTGTGCAGCAGTCCAGTTTTCAACTAACTAATTGTGGGGGGTTTCTTCTCTCCCTTCTTTCATTCCACATGCAAAAACCACAGACAAACAAACAAACAAACAAACAAACAAAAAACCCTACTCATGGAGTCTAATTTTTAGTATCTTCAAATGAGTGGTTTTTTCAAACATGAGCTCCTTTTTCATAGCAAGGAAAAAAATTCTTACAAAAACATGCATCTCAGCCCTGTTTCCATCCATTTTCAAATGATTACAAATGTCACTTTTAGCACTTTTTAATTTGAGTGTAATGGGGCATCACTAGATTCTGTAACCTTGCAGTCTGGCCTTTATCCCCTCTTATCCTTTCACTTAAATGTCGAATTCAGCAGGAGCTATGACTGTTTCTATTAAGACCAAATAAGACCCATGGATGGAGGAGAATAATGTTCAATACCCATTAAAAATGAGTAGTGCTCAGTGAGCTCATGGTGCATTTTTCTCCACGATACCATTCTCAGTCTCTGTGTGCTTGTGAGACTCACCTGTCTTGCAGAACCACAGTGTCCAACAGTGAAAGCAATGCTGTTTCAACACTTGACTCTACTAATACCAAGTGTGAAATCTGTATTGATGTTTAACAATCCAAAAAGATTACATTCCAGCTGATCTGATTCTTACTATTTTCTTTCAAAACCCTTCATTTCATCCAGTAAAATTTACTGTGAAGTGCAGAACTATTTATGCCCTAATCAGCATATTCACATCTTGGGACTGTCCATAGCACCATTGCTTTCATGAACCTTGGTGTATCTGTAGATTGGTTAAATTTGCTTTTGCAGAGCCATTAAGTGCATTGCAATAATTCCAGAAATTGTCTGAATTTACCTCAGTTCTTACAGCTAAATTGTGCAGGTAGTGTTGGCATTATGCACCCAACAATTTCGAGGGAAGGTAATCATAGAATCATAGAAGGGCTTGGGTTGGAAGGGACTTTAAAGATCACCCAGTTCCAGTTCCCTGCCATGGGCAGGGACACCTTCCACTATCCCAGGTTGCTCAAAGCCCCATCCAACCTGGCCTTGAACACTTTTGGGAATGGGGCATCCACAGCTTCTCTGGGCAACCTGTGCCAGGACCTCACCACCCTCACAGTGAAGAATTTTTTCCTAATATCCAATTTAAACCTGCTCTACTTCAGCTTGAAGCCATTCCTCCTTGTTCTGGCTCTCCAGACCCTCATAAATAGTCTCTCTCCATCTTTCTTTAAAAGTGTCCTTTTAGGTCCTGGAAGGCCACAATTAGGTCACCCCAAGGCTTCTCTTCTCCAGGCTGAGCAATCCCAATTCTCCAAGCCTTTCCTCATGGGAGGGGTGCTCCTTCCCTCTGATCATCCTGGTCTCCCACCTCTGGACTCACTCCAATGTCCTCCCTGTGTGGGGACCCCAACGCTGGATACAGTTATCTGGGACTCCACAGAAGGGGTGTCTCCGAACTTAACCAATAACAAGTCAACTACAAAGGAACTAAAGCTATTCAGACTCACTTTGCAATGCCCACAAAATGTTAGCAAGGAGAAGAGAATGGAAACAGAAAACAACACTTGTAAGTTTGCTAGACAAATATTTTCCCTTACAGGTGTCTTAATACTTGGGAAAGCTCACAAATAGAATTGAGCAGGGAACAAAGTAGATTAACTTCTGCAAGGAAGTTCAGTTGCTGAGCTGTTGTTGCTCTGGTTAGGAAAAAAGTGTTAAACTTTTTTTTTTGCATGGAATCCATGTAGTTTGTTTAAATTCATCCCTATGTGTTTATTATCTGGTTTTATGCTACATACGATTTTACAATAAAATAAATAGATGGGAAATTTAAAGTATTTTTACATCATTTTACCCCTAAAATACCAAAAGAGATAGTTTTAAGGGTATTTTAGATGCCTCCCATTATACAGAATGGATACAACACTTGTTTTCACTGAAATTTAATTTCTTAGCCAGAAATGATAATTCAAAAATCTCCCAAGACTTACAGACCTCAGTATCTGTGCAGATTCAGAGCAGTAGATAGATGAATACAAAATCAACCACAGTCACTTCTCACCTCTTCCTGTTCATTTTCACTGGTCTTTTTCACCCACTCCCACAATGCCTAGAATGAGATCTTTCAGCTCTCTGTTGCCCTGGATTTTTTTCCTGAAATGTAATCCTGAACAGATTAATTTGCTGAGCTTGTGCCCCTTCCTCACTACCTCTGCTGGGAGCAGAGACTGGAGGCTCTCCTGAGCTTGGGAATGGGTTCCAGCTCTTGCTGGCAACATGGAAAAACATTAACAAGGCCTGAGTCAAGTTGCTATGACCTGACACAAACCCTGCATCTCAGCCTGGCAATGCTCCCATTTGTGGGGCTTTTTCATGCCTCTGTTAATGCACTACTGGGCATATCAGTATCTGTTTAAGGAGCTTCCTTACCCTGGTGGACACACTGTGATTTGACTGCCAAAGTCTCTATTTCTATAACATTTCTTCAGAGCTGTCTGTGTGATCATATGGATCAGAGAGGGGCAGAAGAAGACCATGATCTCAGAGAAGAGGCATTGGGTCAGGTCAAACCCACTCCCTGTCATCGCACTTTGAGTCTCCTGTGGACTCTCATCAGAAGTGTCTGGGGTCACAAGGCTCTGGGGTTACAGTGAACACTTGATGTGGTTCTTCACTAAGTTGTGTTTCTTAATAAAATCTTCACATTGAACTCAGCTTTGCCTAACCCTAAGCTTTGCCTATTTCTAATGGTGTTGTCTGGAACTTCACAAAACAAAGGAACGGTTGTGCCATTCCAGCTCCTCCCCACTGTCCCCACCATTGTTTGACCCAGTCATAGGCTGGCACTGTACAGAGTGCACAGGAGTGGAGAAAGGGGGCAGGAAATTCGTGGTTTCAACTCGTATGACTCTGGCAGGATGCACAGCCAAAATGCAGATGCCTGTGCAGGAAAGGAGTTCTACCAAAGGCACAAAAAAATGTAATTCACTGGCTTCACATTGACCTACAGCAGACACAAGCTGAGAAATCCAAGAACAGTCCAGGACTGAAAATTAGCCATGATTAAACCATCCCATCTGACGCTTTATTGTCTGCAAGTAGACATGCTAGATTTTATGTTAGCCACAACCCAGTCTATTTGCAAAAAGTGCTTGTGTTTGAAGTCATCCATCTCATTTTCCACAGTGGGGGGAACTGGTTGAGAAAGAAAGACAGCAGCAGCATAAAACAGGTGTGTTTATTCACAAGGTACCTCATGCACTGGCAAGACTGGCAGTCTGCTTCTGTTTCTTCAACAGACTCCTGTAACTTTTAATATGTTCCTTGATCTCACTCAAAACCCTTTAAAATCGCTTCAAAATGACTGAAAACTGAGATTGGAGCTCAAAGGTATAGAGACATCAAGGATTAATTTGCTTTTTACCATGGTCATCAGGGAAAGATGAACATGTTCATCACTAACTTCAGGATGTGAATTAAAAAGTGAAAAGAAGTTGGAAAGGTGGAAAAGGAGAAAAAACCATCAGTCCATCCTTAAGTCTGACTGCTCACCAACTGACAGTCCGCAGCTGATCTTGGAATAAAAAATTAAGCCAATGCCACCCCATTTCAGCCACTGCTTTGCAAAAGCCCAGATTCTCTTTTGAATAGAGTCTACATTGAAAATTTTTATAACCAGTGTCAAACAGCCCAGATCAGTTATGTTAGCAGAGTGCTGTCATGGAGAAACACTCTGAGCCTGAGCAGGAGGCTGAACTGCAGCCACAAGAGCTTTGGAAGTAAGAAGAAACCTCCCATCCTTGCCTGTCTCATGATATGAAAAAGAGTCTGGATGCATGAACTGGGATGCAGGACCTGTGCTATTTTCAAGACTTGAATCATGGAATAATTAGGGTTAGAAGGGACCTCAAAGGTCATCTGGTTCCAACTCCCCTGCCATGGGCAGGGACACCTTCCACTAGACCAGGTTGTTCAGAGCCCCATCCAACCTGGCAGCAAAGGCTTTGAGAGGTTAGAGGAGGTTTTAGGACCACAATATAAAATACATGTTTCTGAAAGTTCATTGAAAGACGTGTTCTAGACTTGTCTGAAACAGAAAATATTCTAATTTTGGGGGGGAAAAAATGGTTGTTTACACTGCAGAAAGAGCTTTTTTCATACTAAAAAGATACTTCCTTCTTCAGGGTAATTTCTGCTTATGTTCAGGTATTTTACATATTCAACAATATTTAAGATCATTGAGACAAAATCCATTTAAGTCCTAAACAAGGTCTTTACTCTGTAGGTTGGCAGGCAGATGGGGAAATCTCCACTTAATCCCAAGGAGAAAGAGAGAGTTAAAGAATTTTTTGACTTAGAGACCTGAAGTCTGCTTCTGAATATTCTTGTTCAGTTGAGCAAGTTGCCTGTGCTATTAATTTTAATGATGCTCTAAGACCAGCAGAGGCATCTCCCATTACTGAGCATCCCTAACAGAGTGTGAGACCCACCTGCCCTGGCTCTGTCACTGTGAACAAGCACATCTACACCACAGTGTCCCTCTGCGCTGCACAGCCCAGCTAGGAGAGAGGAAGTCAGGTTCTAAGATGTTGGCTGAAAAATTAAATTTTCTCAACAGTAAGAAACACAGAAGATAAACAAGAATATTATTAAGCTTGTAGCCAGTACCTGGTCATTTTGGTCTGAGAGGTAAATAGAAGTGATAAAACAAACTTTCCTAGCTTAATTCTCTTACCCAAGTTGAAAGTAACAAGAAAATACTTGTGCTCTTCTTAATGGTTTCTGAGCCCTTACTGACTCTAAGGATATCCACACTGATTATCATAGAAACATAGAGTCATTACTGTTGGAAAAGACCTTTAAGATTACCAAATCCAACTGTGGATCTGCCACCACCACCATATTCACCATTAAACCATGTCCTCAAGGGCCATTTCCACAGGTTTTCTGTACACTTCCAGGGATGGTGACGCCATCACTCCCCTGGTCAGTCTGTTCCAGTGTTTTTCAACTCTTTCCATGAAGACTTTTTTTCCTGTTATCTAATGCTAAACTCCCCTGGGGCAACAAAAGGCAATTTCTCTATCCTAGGAAAAATAATCCAATCTGGCCCTAAATTCAACCACTGTAACAAAGCAGCCAAGGACACACCTTGCTTTTGGGTAGTTTGTCTTTGTGCTGTCTCCAAGCCAGCTTTCAGTTAGATCAGATATGTAGTAAATGTTTTATAGGGAAAAACAGCTCAAGATTACACAATTTGTAATCATAGTGAGAACATTTCAAAAATTTTAGAATTGAAGTTCTTTGCTTTCCTAGTTTCAACTTTATTCATGACAACTATCACCCAGAATTGCCATACCTATAATTTTTATTGAAAAACTGGGGGAATGGGAGTATGACAGTTACAGACAAAGACTAGAAAAATAAAATTTATGAGAAGAACACAAAAACATGGGATGATTTCTCCAAAGTGCCTTTTCTAGGGAAAAATACAATCAATCATAATTCTCAATCTGGCTTTGCTAATATTTCCAGTTTTAATTATGAACACACCAGAAAGCTAATCAGGGAAGAATCATACCTGCTAATGTGTGATCAGAGGAGACAGCTTGTCCTAAAAATTTCTGAGTGACAGTGGTCCAGGAAATTAACAACTGTCTCTACATACAGAGAGACAAAGTCATAATTAAAAGAGGGAAGCAAATAAAATAAGACCTTCTGTTGGCCATATTTCTTCATCCAATGCAGGTCTGTTTGTGGCATTCAATTATAAGTGTAAATCAGTGCTACTGCTTTGCTAAAATTAAAATGCAATATTTATTGCAGTGGTGCATTGGTTTTAACACTGCTCTGTTCCAGTTTGCCAAGGTGATCAAAAGTGAGTTCTGAAAAGCCAAAGATCCCTACTCTAAAAACAACTGTTTCCCGTGGAACAGATCCTTGAAGAGATTAAGTTTGATGCAGAAAGTGTGAGAAACTTTCACAGTGCTACTCTTAAATATAAGTTGAAATAACATATCTCAGGAGGATGAAGAATAGGTAATCAAAGACTTTTGTAAGACAATGGTGACAAGAGGCTTGGCTGCTTTTCTGTTTTATCCCTGAGAGATCATCCTTCTGGGAGCCCTTGTGACTTTGGGACAGTTTTGGGAAGGGGGAGTATAGCTAGCAAAAGGAAGAGTTTGTGGAAAACGTAACAAAATCAATCTGTTAGCACATGCTATAGGCAAATAGTTTTCTCCACAGGAGGCCAATTTAGCTCCAGAAATGTGGAGTCTATGCATTATTTATCTGCCAGAACACAGAACCTAAAACTTGGTGGGAGATAGATGACTTGGGCTTGTATGAAGGTACTCTAAGATGACAGAAGTCACAGATTATGTGAGAGGATGTGGCAGGGGCAAAACCTGCTTAGGTGTTTAAGCTCAGTCAGAACAGAAGCAGTTTATTCATTTTTTATCAACACATGATTAACTGACAAATGGCAAACTGTCTGCTCAGAGTCAGGTTCAGTTGTGTGACAGATGATCACAGGACTAGATACTTACAAATGTTAACTCCTACAGATTTCTAACCGTGCTGTCCCTCGCTGGCTGGGTACCAGATCCCTGTAGCATCCCCAGGGAGGATGTTTGGCCCAGCCTGGGCAGACTGGTGATGCCACAGGGCAACTTCTGGCAGACCCAAACCAGGCCCACTCTGCTACTCCTCTCCCTTCAAGATTTCTCTACTACAACACAAATTTTCATGCCGCTCCTTTAGTTTATTTGGGATGGCTCTTCATTTCAGAAATCCCTTTAGAAATCACCAGTTACTGTTTCATATGGCTGATGGTCGTCATCTTAATATGATGAGTTTGGGGCACACTGCCCTCCAGTTTGTGTGTTTTATGCATGCTCCCTGTGTGCTCTCACACTCAAGGCAAACAGGGATGATTGTCCAGGCTGTTTGCCAAGTGGGCTGTACAAGCTCTCCCATAAAGTATGAGAGCCACATCACCTTAAACTGCATCTCCAGCCTTGAATTTTAATACTACAATTTTGATTGTTGTATTTAAAAGATGTTGAAAGAGGCCACTTGCTCTCATAGTTTCCTGCTTGGGTTCCCAGTGGTGTTTTCCCCTTGAAGTTTATTCCTTGCATATAATAAGTCTTCCCTTTTTCATGTCTCTGTGTTTCTACTGATAAAATTGTCTTTAAATTTAGCTGCTTATTCTATTCATTGCCTGTGGGCTGAAGCCATAAATCTCTAACAGCCGTGACCAGAGCATCTGGCAGCCATTTTACTTTTGGTTCACAGGAAGAAATGGCAAAGGAGACTTATGTGTTAAGCTTTCTCCTTGAAAACGTGCAGTTATTCCCTTTGTTTTGAATAGAAAAGGAGGATATAAATGATCCTAGGTGTCTCAAGAAAATACTGCAGGGCGAACCGTATATTCCTTGCCCATGCAAATCACATTAGTGAGAGCTGTGGATTAATTGGTCCAATCCCCATATAATTTTATCACATTTTCTTTGCTCCTTCCCTGCCATATAACCTCATTAAACAGTTCTCTTTGCCATGTAGAGAGAAAAAGAAGTAGCTACCTACCCTCATAACTTTGGTATGCATGTACATAACGAATTTGAATATCCATTATTGTAGAAATAAATACAGATAGTGATCTCTCTATTAACATTCTCTGTACACAAAGACAAATGAAAAGACAATGTCATTAGGATCCCAAAGAGAGTCAGTATTGACTGAAGGATGGCAGCTAAATGAGAAGAAGGAGCTGTAGAAAGTTTTAACTTGCTTTTCTCAGACTTCTTTACTGTGATCAGATTTTTTCTGCAATACTGATGTGTATCGTTTGGCAGGCCAAGCAAGGAGTTGCAGTACCACGGGAACTATTTACAAGTGTAAAAGTGTACATGAGTGCGGATACAAGTGTATCCTCAAGTATGTTACTGATGTGCTAACACAATTTCATGGATCCCAGTGGACTGTGTTATGTTTCACATAGCTGAAGCACGGTGCAGCTGGCAGTAAAATACACAGAGATCTCCACTTGTTTGGGTAAGTTTATTAGTTTCTGAGCTCAGCTGACTCTACCTGCTGCTCACTTATTATTTCTGCAAGCATTAGCAAATTGAAAAGCTGACGGGAGCCCCGGGCCTCATTTGGAGCTCAGGCAACTTACAATTGGATGCTTCGGTGCTGTTAAGATGCCACATGCTGTTGTGCTTCCTGCACTCTGTTAAAAATGATCTTGCAGATGTCTTTTTAACTTCCGTAAGGCTTAGTACAAGGCTTACCGGGGTGGGGAGTCTTGCTCTTCAGTTCTTCTCATCCCATTTCTGGATAAAGTCTGTATTGCCTACTGAGCTTGAAGAGATAAGGAAATCCTTAGTCCAAAGGGACAATTGGCTATCATGAGGTCTTCTTTTTAATTAAGAGGGCTGAGAAGCAGTGACTTTGCTGTACTTTCTGTGTACAAGTGCAGAAGTAGGATTAGTGATGCACTCTTTTGGGACATTACATTAATTTGAGGGAATCTTGCTTTGAAATGAGCATCATCGAACTTCATCCGGTTTCAGTTTTGTACACCAAGCAGCTCAGGACACATCACTTACCCTTTACCCGAAGGAAGCAGAGCCTTCTTCATAAGCAGGTGGGTGAACATGTCCGTGAGATGGACATCTTTAGCTGTGGCCCCGGTGTTAGGAAGGGAGTTCGTGAAAATGTACTGCGAAGAGTGAGAGGTATTCTTGTCACAGCACTGGGCCAGCTGAGGAACCTGACTCCTCACAAAAAATAAAGAATTAACACACACACATCTGTTTTAACAGGAAACCTCTTCTTTGATCTCAATTATACGTGGTGGTTGCAAATGAAGAAGGGGCAGCACTATGTAGTAGTAGGTCTATTCTATAAAAATATGGCCAAAACAACATGTCCAACCTAATTTTTGAAGAGTTAATGGTAAGGTGCCAAGTCACACATGAGATACACAGCCCATCCTTAGGACTGATAGGGATTCTCAGTGTGGGTGTCATGTCTGCAGTCAGGGAATGGGATGTGTACTTCTGACTGCATCCTGATCCCAAGAGTCCCAGACTTGGTTTGGAGCCAGGCTGCTCAGACCAAGGCTGGGGAGAAACTCATGCGCAGAATCCGCTTCCCAGGCTGAGGCAGTTTGTGTCACACTGTCTGGGAATACATCCTGTGTGAGTGTGGAGTGAGACCTTAACTGCCCTTTGAAAACATCCATCCTGATGGCTGATGCCAATAATTCATTCTGCATTATCCAGCCACTGCTTATTGCTGAATCCCATCACCCTGAGTGAGTGCTCTAGTGAAAAGCAGTGGTGGTAAAATATCTTGAGTAAAGCTTTTGACATGGGATTGCAAAGCATTTTCTGTGATTGAGAAAAATACAGGCTGGATGAATGGGCTTAAGTGGGCTGGATATTAGTTGGATTACCAGACTTAAAGGGCAGTAATGAATAGTTCAGCATCCAGCTGGCAACCAGTAAGTGGAGTACAATGGGGACTGATTCTGGGACAATATTATTCCACATCTTTATCACTGGCCTGAATGATCAGACAGAACGCATCTTCAGCAAATTTGCAGGTGAAGATGCAGTGTGTGGAAATATGTCAAATGACAGTAAAACTTCAAGTTACAAGGAACTTGATAAACTTGAGCCTGGGGACAACAGAATCTGACAATGTTCAGAAATGAAACAACACAAAATTCTGCACATGGGTCTTTCAAACTGCATAATTGGCTGCAAGAGCAGTAAACTTCTCTTGCTTGTTTATAGGAAATTCACACCTTCAATGTTGCGATCTGCTTTGGGTCTCCTCTTCAAGACGTGATTGGAAAACCACTTGCAGAGTGCTAACAAAGTTGTCAGGGTCTTAGAGGATACAACCATCAAGAAGACAGGGGAGTTTTTTGTTTAACCTGGAAAAAGGAATCCAAAGAAGAATCTAATTGCCGACCACTTGAAGGATTTTAAAAGGGATGGAGCCAAATTCAGCTCAGTAATAGCGGCTGGTGGTAAAACATTCAGCAATACCCATGAAGTGCAGCTTGGGAGGTTGAGGTAGGTTAGTAGGAAACCCATTTTCACCAGGTGGGTGGTGCAGGCCTGGAATAGCTTGCTGAGAGAGGCATTTGAATCTCCAGTCTGAGTTTCTCAAAATCCAACCAAACAATGTATGGTTGACATGATTTATTGTCAGCAACAGCTCTGCTTGAGGTTGGATGTTGGATTAAGTCTCTCTGGAGGTCTGTTCCAGCCAAGGTTTCTATGATTTGTTCTCCAAAAGTGCATTGACCACACAGATATGACAAATGCTAACCAAGAACACTTCATTTTCCCACCTCTCTCTAGTGGCTGTGTTAGGTAATGTTGGCAGAGTTTTATTTTGCAGTCTGTATGCCATAAAAGTCCTTCATACAATGGAATCATAGGAAAAATTACTGTATCTGAAGGGATATCTGGAGATCTAGTGAAAACTCCTTCTCAACGAGCTGTCTTCAAAGTAACATCAGATTGCTCAAGGTTATTCAGATTTTGAAAATTTCCAATCTTATAATCACAGAATCGTAGAGTTATTAAGGTTAGAAAAGACCTCTAGGAACAAGTCCAAGTGTTAACACAGCACCAGTGTGTTCATCACGAAACCCTATGCCCAAGTGATACATCCATGCACCTTCTGAACATTTCCAGGGTTGGTGATTCCACCACTTCCCTGGGTAGGCTATTCCAATGTCTCACCAACCTTTCAGTGAAATTTTTCCTAATATCCAATTTAAACCTCTCCTGGCACAACTTGAGGCCATTTCTTGTCAAGCTGTTCCAGTGTTTAACACTTCCATTATGAACAACATATTGAAATACCTCTTGCTGTAATTTCTTCCTGCTGTCCATTTTGACTCTGTCTCTGGGAAGAGCCTGTTTCTCCTGCCAGTCACTCATTGGGACATGGAAGAATTCAGTGAATCACCCCTTAACCTTCTATTTCCTGACTGAATAAACCAAACACCCTCAGCCTTTCCCTATAAGTTGGGTGCTCCAGATCCAGTTCCACACCAGCACTACAACAGCACACTGCTGATTTCTGTTCTATTTGCTTTCCCCCAGGACCTTTCTTGCAAAGCTGCTTTCTTGCCAGTTTTTGAGTAGCAGCCCTGTCCGACAGGTGATCAGTTACTCCCCAATTTGTTGCAATTTGCTGTAATACACAAATTGGCCAAATCCATCCAGTTTGTCTGGAATTTTTCTGTCCAACCATCCAGCCACACCTCATTGTTCTGGCTGTAAAAACACCATGGGAGACTGTGAAAGGACTTGCTAAAGACCAGGGGAAAAAACCATCCACTTCTGTTCCCTCGTTCTCAGAGCCCATCTTCTCCTCACAGATAGCAATCAGGTTGGTACAGCAAGACTTAACCCTGGTAAATCCAATCTAGCTGTTCCCAGTTACCTTCATGTCCTTCATCCACATGGAAATTACTTCCTTGGAGACTTCCTCCAGCAACTTCCCTGGCAAGAGATGACTGACAGTCAGTTCCCCCTTGATTTTTTTCAGGTGGGAGAAATTATTACCCTTTTTTTTTTTTTTAAGTCCCCAGGGAAACCCTGATGGCCACAACCTTTAAAAGGTGATAGAAAGTGGCCTCAGAATGAAGCTGACCAACTCCCACAGCACCATACAAAACATGTACTATGGAATTAAATCTATCATTACATTTTCTAAGGGAGCTCAGAAATATCTTTCCCCTTAGCTAGAGCTTGTATAGAATTAAGTCAGCAGATTCAGAGCAGGGAAGCTCTCCCCCCTCCCCTTCCATATCACAATTCCTGAAGTATTATTTTCTAGCTATTTCTAAGAAATAAGGGAGGATAGAAGGGCTAAAAATAAAACCAAAAGGGTTTAATTAAAAAAAAAAAATCGAATTCCAGAAATACATTGGAGAATGCAAAGTAGGAGAAGCTTTGGAGAGAGCAAGAATAAAGTTCTCCTGGAAAATTTTTGGAAGCCAAACTGAAAGTGAGCAGCAAAATAAACTGACCCATGTAAAACCAAAGCTCTCTGTTGGCCTCCAGCCTGCAGCATGTCTCTCTTCATCAGAGTAAGAGAAGAACAGATGAGCTGCCCTCATTGTTCCTTTTGCATAGCTGCAAATGGTGCAATAGGCAAATGTTCCTAAGTCTCTGTGCTGCACAGAGCTCAGATTAAAACCAGATTTTTTCTTTACATTTTAACTTTTTTTTTCTCTTCTTCTAACCATTCCTATTTTATTTCCCTCATTTTCTGTGAAATTTGTTGATTTTCTTTTTCCCTAAATTATTTTTTCCTTGTGCTTCTATTCATTATATTTATTTTTAATAGCTTTCCTGGCATGCTCTTTGGTTATTCTGTGGTACCCAGAATATTCTGGTTACAGGGATATCTCTTCTGTGGTATCTCTGGCACAGCATTCCACGTGCTGGTTTGTCTTCTGTTTTACAGTCTCCAGACATACAGACTCATGGGGCACTAATGCAGATAAACTTTATTGCATGCCTGGAGTGCCACAGCATTAATGTAACACACACACACACAAAAAAATATTACTACACCATAATGGTTAAGAAAAAGTATTTCTATTACAAGGGAAAGTTATCGGGACAGTGTCCTAAGGCAACTTGCAAATTCATCAGTTGGAAGACTCTGCAGTTAGCTAGCCAATCTTCAATCTGGATAGTCAGAACTAGTGAAACAGCTCTCATTATTTCTGCACACTCTCTTTTCCTGGTTGTTCACAGAGCAGAAATAGTGGTTGGGTCCTTATTATACTGTCTCAATTCCTGCCCACCTTTCAAAAAAACTCTTACTTTTGTTTCCCACTTACTCACTCTGAATGGTGCCATGAGACCAGTGTTTGTCAGAGCCATTGGAAGCAGGGTTATCAATCCCCCTTCTGTCTCCAGAGCTAAATCCCCTGCAGGATCAAGTCTGAAGTTCATTCCTCGCTCTCCAGCGTCTGCTCACAGCCATGAGCTGCAGCAATCCTTGCTCCCTGGCTCAGAGGGAGTTGCTGTCCTGTTCCCTGAGCACTGCCAGGATTTATGTGAAAGATCTCTTTTAATGCCTGCTGTCCCATTTTAATGCCAGCCTCAGAGACGGAGACCCACAGTTTGAAAAACGTCCCTGTCACTGTGTCAATATCCTCCTTTTTGAGATTCTCTTTCAGTTCCTGCTCTCTTACACATCAAACTTCAGGCATGGACAGTTTATGCCAGACCTTCCAGGGCTCTTTCATTCAATGCAGCACAAATACATCAGGGCTGCTCTTGATATCAGCAGCATGTTAAGTTTTTAGACAGCTTGGTCTGTCATGCTAAGTATGCCCATAAACACCTGGGAGCCAGATTTAATGCTTCCCCACTTTCTAAGATCTCCTCTGTGTGATAACTACAAAAAACAAGGCGACTGGTCAGCTCTGCCTTATTTCCATGACTAAAAGGCTTTTGCTTTGGAGGAAATGCAGAGTTTCTTCTCTCATATGGGTTATAGATACTTGAAGGGCAGGGAACCAGGCGACACCTGGCACATGAGAGAGTTGGGGCACCTGAACCAAAGAGGTACTAATGTCCTCTGCATATCACATTACCTGACTCAGCAGGGAGATTCAGTCAACACTTGAGCTGTGCATGGAAAGATTTGTCCCGGATGTTCAGCTACAGGATGGATAAACACGGCTTGGCTGGGCAGCCATCCACAAAGCTGCATATCCATCACAGCTCTGCTGCTCCCCTTGACTGCTCCAGAGCCATGAAAAGCACCAGGCTGCAGAAAGCCTCAGCTGTTCCTTTACCAGAGCACCAGTCCCAGCCCCTGTCCCTCCCAGTTCCCTGGTGGCTGTTAAAAAGCCTTTCCACAGCCTTTCCTCCAACCTCCTCCCATAGCACAAAAAGCCCAGGGGACATTCAGGGAGAACTAAAACTCAGATGCCTCCTCCCTGTGCCCAGATCACAGAGGATCTAAATCACTGCATGTGCTCTGAGCTTCCCCACCTCTCAAAGACTGTGGCAGGAGGAACCTTCCATCCCTAGCTCTCAGAGGAGCCAGTTCCAGACAATGGGGATGCAGGAACCTGTTGGATTAGCAGTGCTAATGCCAGGTGCTAACACAGGGCAAGAAGTGGAATTGGAAAACCTTCGTAGCGAAGGGGTTTTCCTGCCACTGTCAATGTGTTGAATACCAGCTTTCCGAAGAAACAAATTACATTGCTGAATGCTGATAACATTTGACTCCGGGGGAAACATTTGTTTAATAAACTAAAGTTCTTTCTTTGTTGCAAGAGAGATACAGTTGTTATCCAGCCTCCTCTGAATCCTCAGAGAATCACAGGGGGTTGTTTTCATTTTCTGGTGATGCTGATTTCAGGTGATGTTGATTGTTTTTCATCTTTCCAGAAATATGTCTGCTAAGTTCTGTCATCCCCTTGATGTGCGGCTTCTCGGCATCACTGCTCAGCAATGTGGTTTAATGAGAGGGAAGACCTGGAATTACCCACCGGTACATGCTCTCATGCCTTCTCCAACTTCTCTTTAGATTGAATGAACTTCTTTTATTCCGGATATTAAATTGCTCTGAATTTTACACTTGGCCAATTCTATTATTCTCTCTTGCATTTTTTTCAAAAAACAGTTGGCCACTCTAAAAAGGTCTTACACTGTTTGCATGGCATAGAGGTTATATACTGTGAACAATGAATTTAGTGCACAAATATTCAATCAGGTCAGCAGAAACCAGTACCTGGGAATTGGAATATATATAACAAAACAGCCAGGACTGCCAATGTCATTAAAGAAAACCCTGGTGCCAGAACAGGGACCACAGCCAAGGGTGACAGTGCAGCCAAGGAAATGTCCCCAGACCACGAAACGATGATGGAGTCACAGATATCAGCCCTTTGGTGTTTCTTCACCCACACTAGGAGTCTCCTTCCCCTATGGAAAAGTTGTAGGTCAAGTGTAAGAATGGCTCTGCTGGGACATGCAACAGGCAAGGAGGATTGTGGGCTTTGGGTTCTGAAGCTGTGATGTTCCATAGTTCTGCTCACCCACAGAAGTTCTCACCTGTGACCTCCTGGGAGTGAGCATCCTGCCACTTAAAGCCACATGAGAGGCACTAGGACAGTGTGAAGGACTGTGAGGAGCAGAGATCAATAGATCAATGCACAGCAGCAGGAGCAGCAGGGTGGAAGAACTGGCTGCTCTCATCCGCAGTACAGGCGATGCTTTGCTGCCTCCTCAGCAGCTGCCCAAAGCAAGGGAAGGCTCTGCTCCCCACCTAAACTGTCTCAGACCTCACTAAACCTTTGCAACACCCTAAAACCACCCTGAGCTTGCTGGTGCCCCTCAGCTCTGTACTCTTGTCATTTCCCAAAGCTGCAGCAAGCCCTTCATCTCTTCCTGAACCAAGTCTGCTGCCACAGCAAAAGTGAGTTTTGTCATCCTTTGGATATCATCCTAAGGCAGTTTATCTCATTCCTGCCTGCAGTGCTGAAAAGCCTTGAAATGGCTTCTCTCCAAAATGAAGCTAAAAGGGTATTTTCCTCTGCTGAGGAACAAAGATTACTGGATGGCTCCTGCAATTTGTGTGGGCTTTGGGTGGGTGGCTGCTTGCAGAGAGCACCTTTGCCACAGTCTCCTGTGTATGTACCCCCAAATTCAGGCAGTTTGACAGACTGGGCCTCCCCAAAATCAAATCCTACAAATAAAAGCATTTTGTAGGTGACACAACTCAGTACCTGAGTGGAGAGTCAAATGCTTTTGCTTCTTCAGTCAATTCTCTTTCCACCACATTGCACTGGATCTTATATAACAACTATTTAAATAGATAAAATCCACCCAAAATGTTAAGTTGAAGGAACAGAAAGATATTCTTCATGACAGATGAAATATTTTCTCAAACTTCAGGAAATGAATCTGAAGTACATTGCAAAAATATTTTTAAGTAATTCTGAAAATGCCAAAGCTACCCTTTCAACAATTTCTCCTTGTTTTTCTCTGGGTTTTTTAATGAATTTTCACTACATTTTGTAAAAAAACCCAGAAAAGTCAGCATTTTTACCAGTCTTGCTTACCTTAGAGTTCTTCCACCTGCTCTAACACTTTATCGAGACAAAATGTCTGCTGATTTCAATGGGGACTCTGTTATTAAGCTAACTGAAACCAGTTTTTGAGGCGAAATATTAACAATGCACACACATTCAGCTAATATCGAAAGAATGATTTCATGGTGCTAAAAAAAATACTGAAGCAAAGCCATCACATTCCTGCTGTGTGACAGACCAGTCTTGCAAGAAGGGCTGCTCCAAGTGACACTGTGCATGAGGGCTCGCAGATTATCACCTGACAAAGTAACCAGGTTGGAAAATTGCTGCTACTGTAATTGAGATGTTCAGTTGCAGCTATTGTTGGAATTATCTCCTCCCCCTGGCCCAGGAGGCAGAGGAGCAGTCAGATCCTTGTACTTGAAATGCTCCTAGCATGGAAAGCTGCAATGCTGCTGCTTTGTTTTCCAGAAATTAAAGCTGATCTTCAGGGAAAAGGTGTCACTTAAAGATGCATGGAAATTTATCTATGAATCCCGAGGAAACTGTCAAAGTGAATATGTCTGAACCAACCAGTATTGGCACTGATGTTTCATTGGCTTCCAGCTTTCCTTGCCTATTTATAATTTCTAAAACTAGGTATAAAAGAATCTAGAAAGAGAAACTTGTTGGGAATTTTTATTTGGCGGCACCCTCCTCTGGCACCTGCTTAACTATCTCTGGCTGTAAGGATCAAAGCAAATGAGAACCACAAACACACAGAATCTGATGGTCTACTTTGAAAAGTCAATTGATCATCACATTGCACACATCAAAGCGTTACAGGGGTAGCCACTAGCTAAAACTGTTTTGCAGCTCTTCCTTGAAAAGCAGCTTGGTGGTCTAAGTATATCAGGACAACAAGCTTGTCTCCCCTGGTTCTGCAACACAAGCATAACCTCAGCCTTTCAAAGTACATGAAGGCCTATGCATGCAGTTAATTATAAATAGTGTTGAAATGGAAGCTTAAAAATGGAAGGTCATGTTCCCTCCATCTGAACATTAAATCCCTTCAAGATCAGGCTGCCCTAGATAGAAGTGGCTGTGTTCAGCTGTGTGGTATCTGTATTACAAAATGTTCTTTGAAATGATCAGGTGGAGAAGGGAGTTTGACTTGTACTTTGCCAGAGAGCCAAAGCAAAGAGGAAGGGTTAGGTACACAGCTTTTGCTAAGTGCTCAGCCAACAACACAACCGTGTTTGTCAGAGCTGCCGGGCCTCAGGGGTGTCTAACAGAGAGCTCACTTTATCCCTCTGGAGATGGGCTTCCAGGGAAGGGCAAAGCCCATGTATCATGGGGTATAATGCCTGTAGCCATTCAAATGCACTCATTGCACTTGCTGGTATGCCAGAGAACACTGGAAGGATTTGTTACATCCACCCCACTTTAAACTAATATTCAGTCATGAATGTAAAATATCGAGAGTCAGAAGCCTTTGCTAGTTTTTTGTCATTGCAAATTGACACTGGCCAGAATCCTTTGATTTTCCCCAAAGGCCAACAACCAGCAGAAAGCCATGCCAACCCTGACTCCAGACCATCCCTGGAGAAGCACTGGCTCTGCTCCCCTCTGCAAGGGTAATCAACCATTGGAATGGTCTGCCCGAGGAAGTTTCGTAGTCACCATCCCTGGAAGTGTTCAAGAAATGACTGAACATGACATTTAGTGCTATGGTTTATCTGACATGGGGATGTTCAGTCAAAGAACTCAATGATCTTGGAAGACTTTTCCAACCTAACTGATTCTATGATTTGCTTTCTGCCCATGTTAAGCTGGTCAGTGTTAGCTGTTTTTCACACTGTTATCCTGCTGAAGACAAATCCTGTGAACCAATCCCAGCAATGTTTGTCCAAAAACTTCTCTTCTTGCCTGACTATGCCACAGCAACCATCTCCCAGAGGACTGTTACCTCTCACTAGAAGCTCTTGGCACCAGCTTTGCCTGGAGCCTCTGAGTTGCTGGAGGGTCTGGGGTCTGCCCAGGGTCCAGGTCCTACACCTCCCATGTGAAACAACACCAGCCACAGAGACTGATGGTGCTGCCTGGCATCAGTTGTGCAGCACAGACACTCTGTGGGGTTGTGAGACCAAATTTCTTCCTGAGACTGAGCCCAGCTCAACCCAGTTCTAACCACTCTTCCTCTCTGCAGAAAAGTACCCTCAATTTTTTCTTGGGTGAGCTGAGTAAAGAAGCTGGTGCTCTTGCTTCTTGTGGAAAAGGGAGATAGGTCTTGGCATGACCACCTGAAATTGCAGCCAAATACTTTGCCCGGGGTTAAATAATACTTTTTTGTTCAAATTTGTTTTCTGGTTTTAATGAAAACTAAAAATGTGTCATTCCTCTTAAGTTTAGTCTTTGTATGGTATTTTTAAGGGTGGTGAGGTCTACTTTAGACCTTAGATTGATTTGTGTGTGCTGTACATATGTAGGATTACTCGGGAGCTCTTAGAGACTGTTTTGACCTTCAGCTGCAACACCAGACTGTCTTGTATCTCTCCTTCTACCTTTAAAAACACAAGAATAGCCCTTTCCAGCAGAAGCCTGTGTTTTTGGAAGCATGCAAGTCCTATACAGAGAGAGATCAAGTGTGAGCAGTGAAAAGCTCCATTGCCCCTCGTGCAAGGAGTAACCATCACCTGTTCAGCACAGAGCAAGGCCAGGGCCTACAGGAGTATGTGAACATTCCCAAATGATGCCTTTTAAACAATGGAAACAGCAGGAAGCACATTCCTGACACAAATCGGCCAAAAAGCAACTCCAAAGAAATGATGCAAATTTTTGATTCAGATTATGCAGGTACATGGGAATCAGTAGGATCAGATACCTTGACAAGGAAAAATAGTGCTGGTACCCTTTGCAAACATATTTTTGCAACTTCTGCTCATATTCAACAGAAATTGGTGCAACTCCTGTCTTAGAGTCTGATCAGAGGGGCAAGAAAGCTTTAAAGGATTTTACTGACTGGTCCCCCAAGGGCTTGGATGAGCATCAGTTCTACTTGGGCAAGCACATCTTGCAGAGTCAGAGCTCTGCTTTTTGGACCTCATTGACTGTTAAGCTTTACTGTCTCCAGTTTTGCTCTTGGCCAAAACTGTAGTATACACTTGTCATCAAAAATTCCAGCACCATATTTATCTGGTAAGAATTCAAACAATAAAGAAGATGTCATGAAATTAATCTAGCACTCTGGCAAAAATCAGAGTGGTGGGAATTGACAAAGTACAAGCTTAAACCATCCCTCTTTGAGTCTCACTGTCATTTCAAGGCCCACCTGGGGTTGTTCTATGGGATGGCTTTTAGGCTGGGTGAAGTTTCTGAGAAGAGATCAATAAGTATCTATTGATTGTATCTAAACAAAGACAACTACAGTACACTCATCCAATTCTTTCCAATGGCACATGGATTTTATGACAATATGTGTTAACTGATATAATCAGTTTTCTTAAATCAAGATAACATTAGGTCCTTAGTTAAACGTTGGTATTCCCTGGATTTTGCTGTCAGAGGCCTGATTTTTGAAAATCCCTTGGGTAAAAATTCTCAAGTGAGACGGGATGGTTAAAACCAAACCCATCCCCAAAGGAATCAACATAAAAGAAGAAAATCCAGTTAATTTTTTTTTTTTCAGCTCCTACATTACCTGTGTTCATTCCATTTCCTACCCTGTTTCCCATCAGAGACTGTGATCTTGCACTCAATGGTAGCATGAGACTGGAGGTAATTCCAGGACGCTTGAGGTGTCTTCTTCTCAGTCCTTCAGTGCCATCCATCCTAAAGATGTTTGTGTCATCAGAGGCCTGGAAGAATGTGCAGGTGCCTACAACTTCCTGTGCCCAAAGATTGGTGACTGAAAATGACAGTGGTAATGATATCCTGGCAATCAGAGCCGAGAATGAGTCACCTGCTGGCTTTAAATGGGACAAAGAAAACCAATCGTATTTCAATTCTGCAGGTGCTGGAAATTGCACTGGGGTAAATCAGTGTAAAAGATTCATCCAATTTTTTGTGGTCTGTTGATACTTCTGGAAAGTAGAAGCTCAAGCAAAAAAAAACCTTCGGTTGAACTGAAAAAAAACCCCTTCAGATAATTTTTGCTGAATTTTAAGGCAAAATCCAGAAATAAATATATTTTGGATCCTACAATTATTTCAGTTTTGGACATTTCTCCAGTGCTAAATCCAAAGAAATTGGAAAATTGATATAATTTCAGATCAATATTTTTTGGCCATTGTTATTAAAGAAAGGTGACTATTTTCCAATTACATTATTACTGTTGTTTTAGGAACTGGGATTTTGGAAAACTTTATGCAATATCATGAAATCTGATTTTTTGGAGGAAAAGAAGAAAGACGAATCTGAAACCTTTTGTACAGTTCCACATCTGGGACATATGTGATATACTAATATTCCCTGTGACTCAGGTTACAAATACTCCTTCTGCTGTAACCACCTGAATTTAACAGTAAGGCTGTGCCTCAAACATAGTGTTTTTTTATAAAATAGCACTTTGGCTCAAGGGAAGCTGTCTTCATTTTATGTGTGTTTCTGCAGGCAGAAGTTATTAAATTCTGTTTTCCATAAAGTCAAAGTACCCAAAATATTGAGGCAGCACACAGAAAACAGCTTTGTACAGGCAGTGCTCTGAGGAGACGGTGTTTCAGAACACATTCTGTGCCCTAATCCCAAAAGGACAAGACAAAAACAGCCTCAGCTCCTAAAAGTAACAGCTCGTGCTCTTTAATTCTCAGATCCCTGATTCAGTGACTGCTACAGCAGCAAAAATAGCAGCTCTC
Organism: Corvus cornix cornix; assembly: GCF_000738735.6. Classification (NCBI taxonomy): domain Eukaryota; kingdom Metazoa; phylum Chordata; class Aves; order Passeriformes; family Corvidae; genus Corvus; species Corvus cornix. The sequence goes on along the minus strand of NC_047056.1, from coordinate 108,802,986 downwards.
ATACACATATTCTAAGTGCAGGTTAGGAATTGCAGTTGAAATTATTTCAGGAAGATGTTTGTAATGCATAAATGTCTGTCTAACCAATCCCATTATCTCTGGGATTGCAGAGGTATTACTGGCACTTCAAAAATATTTCATGAGAATATTCTACAAAACCACAAAAAATGCTTGATAATTCTTGTAGGTTTCTGAGAAGAAAATTCTTCCCCCATCCAGAGCTGAAAAGGTGTTACTGTCTTGTGGATGATCGGAATAGCTGGAATAGAATTTTAGCACAAATGAAATGTGCTATCATCATTGTAATTCATGCTTAAAAGGAGCTCTCAGATGTCTCAGTATGTTACAAGCAAGCCTCGTTGATGATCTCTGCATGGCATTGTGTCTGTTTTATGGAGTGCAGGGCAAAGCTGAATGTCTGGGACCTGCCATGCAAGAACTCATCTCTCTTGAGAGAGAAACCCTTGTGGACTGCCCGTGTGGTAGCACGGATGTCTGTGAGACCTCATGGCAACATCAAGCTGCATATCCAGCACCTGGACAGGGCATCAGAAGGATCCTGTCACTGTAGTAACTAAGGAGATCCTCTGGGAAAAAGAGCAGGAAAAGGGGTGGAAACCTCTAGAAGGGCTGTGACACTGCTAAGTTCTGCCCTTGGGCAGGCACAGCACCCACTGAAGAACTTTTTTAGGGACTGGCGCTTCATATTGCTGCAAAAATTAAATCCAGGCTGGCTCACCAAGTTCTGCAGGAGAATATCTTTAGAAAATTTCCTATAAATGTTTAATCACTTCATCTTGGATGGCATTTAATTAGCAATCTAATTAACTTTTTTGTATTTATCACTCGCAGAGGGTCTTAGCACCTTCTGCAGAAGGGCAGGGGATCACGGTGTACAAAGGGGGAATTCCTGGGGTGGGGAAGCCCAGGGGAGTGCCAGGACCCTCCAGAAGCTGGCAGCTCTCACCAGAGCAGCTGATGAGGCTTTAGGGGGCCAGGGCTAATGGCATCCACCCCCCAACCCCCCTACCAAGGGCAGCCCTGGGCAGTGAGCCAAGGCTCAGGATGGCAGCTTGTGTGGCCACTGAGGCTGGAGGATATGCAGAGAGGGCAACTTTTTGATGGAGGAATGTTCCACTGGCTGAGTGGAGATATTTGAAGTCCACATAACTCAGCAACTGGGCTCTGGAGGGGAAGCTGTACGAGAAATGGCTGGGGGCACTTGGTCTGTTCAGCCCAGAGAAGAGGAGACTGAAGTCAGACCTCACTGTGGTCTTCAACATCCTCGTGAGGGGAAGAGGAGGGGCAGGCACTGATCTCTTCGCTCTGGTGACCAGTGACAAGACCTGAGGGAATGGCCTGAAGTCAGAGGAGGTTTAGGTTGGATATGAGGAAGAAGTTTTTCACCCAGAGGGTGGCTGGGCACTGGAACAGGCTCTCCAGGAATGGTCACAGCACCAGGATGACAGAGCTCCAGAAGCACTCGGACACACTCTGAGTGTGTGACAATCCATGGTGTGATTCTTAGGGGTTCTATGGTTCCGTCCTGTGCAGCGCCAGGAGATGGACTCAGTGGTCTTTGTGGGTCCTTTCCCATTCCAGGTATTCTGTGATTCAATGCAAGGCAGAGCTCAGGCTGCAGGAAGGGCCTGGATGTTTCTCCTGGGGCAGGGACAGGCAGCAGACCTGCCTGCAAAAGCTGTGCCCAGGTGGGGACACACCTTGCTTGACCCACATGGGGTACTCAGTCCACTGGCTTCTTCCACTCTTTTGACAGAATTCACTCAGTCTAAGACACAAACCTGCTGAAGGTTTTCAAAGTAACCAGCAGCTCTCAGAAAAACATGAAAAGGCAGAAATTCTGCAATTAAACAACTTTTAATGAACTACAGAGGTGTTTTAGTGGGTTTAATTAATTGGTACCTAAATGGATTTATTGATTGGCATTTAAAATTAGGAAGTGAATAGATAATCTAGAGTGTCCTCTCCCCGTTTCATCACTTAGTAATGAGGAGAAACTTCAAAAACATCTGTTATTTACTCACATATCAGCACAAAACAAATATCTGAGAACTTCATACATCTGCTCCCAGTTTCCCTTTCACAGTCTGAGTGCTTTGTCCATGCTAAATGTGAATTATTTTGAGAATTTTCATATTGATAAGAGATGCTGCATCATTTGGTGCTTGATAATTGAAAACAAATTTCCTAACGTGGCCAGCAATTGACATCTACTAGCCAGACAATTCCTGAAGGAGGTGATCTTTGTTATGTTAGCAGGAGAACCTGTTTTGGTTTGTTGTTCTCCTGCTCCTTTTATCCCCTACAACAGCCTATTCTCAGTCTCTGATGAGTGTGCAGCTCAGTAGAGATTTTCTGAAATAATTGGGGGGTTATTATTTGGGGGAAAATACTGAAGTAACTTGCAACTGTAAATGTGTGCAACTGTATCTAGAAAAGAAGTAAAACCGGGAATCAATCACAAAGTCTGCACTGCTGCCATTCAGTGACTATGTTGATTCAAAGTTCAATTAAAAATGAAAAAAAAAAGGGCATGGGGACACAGGACTGGCAATTAGTCCAGGATTTGGGGTATTTTAGGATGACAATGAACACATTATTTGTGTGTTGTTCTGTCATATTTAACCAACCTACTGTCTTTTGGTGCTCTGGGAAGAGAGAGTTTGGGACTCAAAGTGATGAAGCAGTTTCCCTATGGAATAATTTATGGGAAGACTGAGAGGTCTCTGCTTTACTCCAAAACATTTTAGCAAGACCCAGGCACTGGGGTGATCAAATCAGGTCTCCAGAAGAACATCTAATACCTGAGAAGGGACTGTCATGAATATCCTATTTATAACATGGTATTTTGTACTTCCTCTAAATGGGACTGTACTGTATGTGCAAATTGCTCAGTGCCTGGAGGCCAGAGAAATTATCACCAAAACTTCTGCTTGCTAAAGGGATGGAAATTACCTTATTTGCTTTCCAAGGTTCTAGGAACCTGAGACAGAACTCTGAAATACATAAGGACATAAGATATTGGCTTCATCAGCTTCTGATCTGCCCTGTGCTAATGCCTAAATACATCACAGAATGACCAATCCTAGATCAACATTCCTGGCAATGCCCTTATGTAGAAATAAAATCTCAGCACTGCTGTATTTTCTGCGTCCAGACAGAAGGAAAGCAGATTTTGCTCAATAGTTAACACCACCATTGATCTAAAAGTGGGTCTGCTATCTCATTGCAATTCAGGTGCTCTTCATCCTTCTGACACAGTCTTTGTTCTCTTGGATATTACTGTGTCCCATGAGCTATTTGCAAACCCCACAATGATAAGCAGTAATGAGAGGAAAGAATGGAATCAGCATTGTTGGGTCTGCCTAGTAACGAGCCAGGAGACATTTTGAATGTAAGCCATGTTCTTAAATTTGCAAACTGCATAAAAAAAAAAGAAGGGGGGGAAAGCAGGAAGAAACTAGACCAGACAGATCAAGATCAAATTCCCCAACATCTGAAGTTTTTCTCATGCCAGTGGGTTTTATACAGAGACTAATTAAGTTGTCTGAAAAAGAGACACCAAAGACTATATGGCAGCAAAATCTGGCAGTAGCTGTACTTCTCTTCATGTTAATTCTCTGAGCTTGAAAAATCTGGTTTCTGTTTCAATGCTTTCAAAGACATTTTTTTTTTATTTACCATATTTCACTGATAATTATTTCATGCAGTAACTTCTATACAAGTGGTTGCTGGTTGATTATGCTCCAGATGTCTATTAACGTTGATGAATGTATTTTGGTACTAACATTCTGTAGAATGTAAAACAGTTGCAAAAGGACAGATGGCCTCTTGTAATTACTATTTCTGTTATTTATTTATATTTCTCTTTTGTCTAGAACTCCAAAGAGATGAGAAGATTGCTCTGTGAGGTGCATTTTCTTCCCAGTGAAAGAGATGATTCCTGGACAAGGAAAAGCAACTTGATAGGTAAGAAGGAGAGAAAATATTTATTTTCTACTATTGTACAGATAAGATGCTGAAGAATAAACATGGGAAGACCTTGGCTACATTTCTGCTAGCAAACTAAACATCACCAGAGATTTTCTCCTAAATCTGAGATGAATGTGCTTTTTCGTGTCCTGTGTGAGCTGGCATGGGTAAGGTGCAGGAACAACCACAAACCATGGATAAATGCAAAGAATAAATTTATTTTCATTACCTTGTCAAACAGGGGACCCCTAAAGCAGTACCTGGGCAGAGGCACACAAGCAAGGATGCAGGCACCATGGATTTTGATCCATGCTGGAAGACCAACAAACCTGCTGTTTTCACCTGTGTTTCAGGCTTCCACACAGGTGTAATTTATCACTGGGCTTTGTTTTTTCCACAGCAGGGCAGGAATCACAACATAGGGTGCCTCTAAGCCTGTCAGAAGCCTGTGTTATTTGAACACAGATGTTCTATTTGTCCAACAGACAAGGCCAAACAACAATTAGTATAATATGTGTGGGTTTTGACCCCTCGACTGAAAGTCCCTTGAGTATGTTTGCAATCTTTCTCACCCAACTTCCATTATTTCCCCACATGTGCCAACTCTTAAACACTCTTAAACTCCAAAAAAGATGTCTGAATTAAAGTGTCTGGCTCAAGCTGACTTTCAGATTGTGCCCAAAAATTGTCTGAGAGAACCTTAGCTGGCTCTGTAAAAAACCAGTTTCAACAACTAGTTTAATAATTTAAAATAGAGAAGTCAGAATTGTAGTGCCCCTGTGTTATCTGATTTGTGCATGGAGCCGTAGTACCATTTTAACGCAAGATCAAATTGACACAACATTAACACCTGCAATGTAATTGTCCACTTACATGTTCTTAGTCTAGTGGAAATACCGTGAAAATCCTTATCCCACCATCTAAGGGGTCTAAGTTAGATCTTTCCTGCTTTGGCAGAAGGACTAATGAAACCAGAACTTCACCTTCTGTTTAGAGTTAGCAACAGCACTGAAACCAGTATTTTGTGTGCTTCTGAGGAAAATGAGATGATCCCAGATATAAATTTGGGAAGGCAAGTTGGGCATGCAAACTTCATTAAAGAAATATTTTTTAAAAGATACATTTGGGAAAATAAATGGCTTCTATTTAGACACTGCAACTGGACCAATTATCTGACCTCCTTTCTGCAACAGCTGCATCCAAAATGTTTTAAGAAGTAATTTTTAGTGTTTTGACAAAAAGACAATCTTTTGGCTTTTCTTGGAACTTGGATTAGTAATGGAGAGAACATCTCCAAGGATGGAGACTCCAGATTCTCTGCAGGTACCTGTGATAAAGTTCTGACCACTCTCACGGTAAAAAATAATTTCCTTATATTGGGGTTGAATTCTGCATGTTGCAGATTGGATCCACAGCTTCTCCTGTTGTCACTGCACACTTCTCTGAAAAGTCTCTTGGTCTTCTCTGTATCCTCCAGCCAGAGAGAATCAGACAGCAAAAAATCCCCCCAGAATCTCTCTTTTCTTCACACAAACTCAGTTTCTTCTCTTTCTTCTTTTACAACTGGTACTGCTGCTCCCCATCCAGGTTGAGGGCTCATCTACACTGACTGCATCCAGTGAGTCCCCCTCCACTGGACTCAGACCACGTCTGTCGTTCACTGGAGAGCTCAGGACAGGGTTCACCAGCTGGGTGTAACAAAGGCTGACCAGAAGAGAAGGATCAATATAATGAGGCATGATGGCTGAATTCTGGCTAATGCAGCCCAGGAGGGTGCTGCCTTCTTTATTACAAGGACACATTGCTGGTCTCTGGTGAGCCTGTGGTCCAGCAGGACCCTCAGTTGCTCTTCTCCAAAGCTGCTTCTCAGAAGTCCCAGCCCCCATCTGGTGCTGGGGTTATTTTGTCTCAGGGTAAGGACTTTGCTTTTGCCTTTGCTGAACTTCATGAAGCTCCTATCAGCCATATCTCCAGCCTGGCAAGGTCTTCTTGAATAGCAAACATCTTCTGCAAACATGCTGAGAGAGAACTCTGGCACATCATCCAATCATTAATAAAGTTGTTAAGCAGTTAGCTACTGACCCCAGTATGGATCCCTAGGGGATGTCACCAGGAACCAGCCACCAGCTGGACTTAGCACTTCCAATCACTTGTTGTTTAACATTTTTCCTTCTCTAGTTATGTCAAATCTATTCTGAATAAGGAAAAAGTAAAAAGGAAGAATTCATTTTGTGATAGTAACGTAACATATATGAATAAAATAATCAAAAATATGTCCATAGCAATTAGTGGCCAGCTCTGGACTGTAGAAGAAAATTGATATTAATAATGTTTATGTTGGGTTCTGTTTCCAGTGCCTCTGCTGCTAAAAAAGCCTTGGATTTATTACACATTGGGTATTTTTTCACTTATAATGATAAAATGTTTTGAATAAACCAATTAACTAATATTATTGACAATACCAATATATTAGAGCTGTTGTCATACCTATTACTAGTGTACAACTATTCTTTAACTATTTCTATAAATTCAGTCTCCTCAGACTAAACTGAGTTAGTAAAGTAAGCCAAATAATCTACTAGGATGGTCCATTTCTGTCTGTGAATTCCTCTGGAGTTTGATTTCAGTTAGAAAAGAGTTTCAGTGTATGTGAATTCAGCATCAGGATTTCAGAGCAGTTCTGTAAATACAATGAGCAGCAATGTTTCTCAACTTTAAATTTGCTTATGCTGAGCCAGAACATTGTTGGATTTTTTTGATTTTTTTTTTTCATTTCCCATTATTATCCCTATTTGAATGGTATGGGGAGACCACAAGAGAAAGGCACCCTGCTGAGTTATTGCATAACCTTAAGAAAATGATCTGTCCTTGCCTGGACAGAAGAGGGCTGATAACAAAAGCCCTTCCCGGGAAATATTCAGACACATTCCTAAATATATCATAAGGGTGAACATTTGCCATCCATAAAGTTAACTACATCCATAAATCATTTATAGTTCCTAGGCTCTAAGGGGTGGGTGTGCATTCTCTCCACCACCTTAAAAGCTCTGTTTGTGGTACAAATTATGACCTAATTATAAACACAGTATAAAGCTCTGGTGCAAACATGTCTGTTTTCCTCCAGCAGAGCAGCTGAAAGCAGCCAGGAGCAGTAGCAGTGATGCTGCTGGTAGCAGATCTCTTGTTAAGACACCATCCCCTGATCATGCTTGATGTCATTCCAATTATATCTGACTCCTATCACTTCTTTGGGCCAGCACCAGAAACCTGCAGCAACAACCAAATATGTCACTAACATGAGCCAAAATTCATTTTATCAAACTGTGCATTGTCCCATGACATCTTTCCCTACTTTTTGCTATTTGCTGCCTCTGAGTTAAGACATTAGAGGATGTCTTTTGGAATGGAACATCTGATAACAGGAATTTGCAAGGCAAGAATGGAGCAGTATCAGCCACGTAGCACCTGCTGCATGTGTGAGCTCCTTTTAAGTGAACTCCATTGCAGATCCCAAAGGGCACTTTCCTGCCTGTCTTGCCTCTTACCATTTTTCCTCTCCTCTCCTTCTCCAGTGCTCTCTCACTTCTGTTTCATGCCACATTTATTAGATTTCTTTTAGAAGCACTCGCTCCTCAGGTGGAGAAATGTAGTCACTGTTCCCTCCACTATTAATTTTAATTCATCTTTAATGCTTACACAATTCCTCCCTTGAATGGTTTAGCCTAAATGTCTATTTTCCTTTGCATCAAAGACTGACCTTAAATCCATTCCCATACTTAATAACCCTCTTTCCTTTTATTTTGGCTTTATAATGAATGTACTTGCTGGAAAATGAAGACAACAGACCTCTAAAAGTTGCTGTCTTCCTCTCAGTCTCTCAGACTGGCTCTCTTCACACAGGTTGACATTTAAAATCTATGCCTACATGTTGTATGCACACACAAACAGACAAACATATATTTCTGAAACACAGCAGTGAAAATGCTGCCTGAACACAGCAGTGTTAGAAACCCACCACATCTTAGGCCTGACCTAGTGAGCCAGAAGTAACCAATTCTTTCTGATTTCAGTGGGGTTTTTTAACACAAACACACTTGATGGCTTGATTGTTTTTAGGATTAGTCTTTCTTGGTTAACTTTAATTCAAGTTATTGGAAATTCCATGATGTTATGGAAAGCTTTGGGGTCCACCATGGGAAAACATTTGTGAATTGAAATAAGATGATAATTCAGCATTATGTACAAGGCAACCCTGTTGCTTAGACACACTAGAGGAGTGCTTGTACCAGAAGAAGGAGAAAAATTGCAGAGGGAAATTCCATGTGGGAGGCTGGAAGAGTATCAAGACAGCATTAGACTGCAGTCTATCTCCTTTAAACTGTGGACCTGTAAAGGCTACTTTCTGTATATCCTTAATTGCTGAATTTGACTGAAGATAATAAAAGCATATGCTTGCCCCCGTGTGGAAATAAAGACTCTTTCAGGTATACCAGTCTCAGGAATCAAACACTGAAGAGTCTGTCATCACCTGCAAGTGAATTTCAGAAAGACCATGTCCATCTTTGAAGGATTAATCTGTCTGTAGTTGATACGTTTGGAGTTCACCCACCCCTATGGGGACAGTAAACATTGTGCCCACTTTTCACAGCCTGCACTGCAAATAAATTAGTTTACCCACTTGTTTCTTTGCCACCACACCAGGGAATTACATTTTCCTATTAACCAGTGTGGGGGGGTTACATCTGCTGGAGCTACCTAGCCAGCATATTACACAACACTGATATAAATGTTTTACTTCAGAAATTAGTGCCAGTAGAATTCTGCACAATGTTTAGAACAGGCAATGGAAGGGAAGGGCAGTTAAATAAGGTGCTTAAGTCATTAAATGTTTCCATTATAAATATTTATCTTTGGAAACTAAACACGCTGCTATTCCCTGAAAGTCATCAGCTATTAATTGTATAATCTGTGATCATAAACACACTTCTGTTGTTTCCTATGTATTTTGGACTCCAAAGGCTGAGAACAGTTGAAAAGCAGTCAAAATTTATTTCCAAGCAACTTGTTCACTAGACAGATTTCCTTAATAGCTTTTTCCTTGGAAGGATTTGAAATTGCACCATATCATACGTCGAAGCAACCATCTCAGAGATGGATTTGAAACATTGAAGATGAAGGGGGCTCCAATAAGTCTTCACAAACTCATGGATAGGTGATCTTGCTGTATAAATTTCCTAAGTAACCACATATGAGCATAAAAATGCCTATTCCAAGCAACGGTGAATGTCCATTTTTAGAAGCATGCTGTCACCAACAGCAACTGCAAGCAAATACATACTGTGTAAGAGTATAACAAAAAGCTAAGTAAATTATATTTTTCCCTCGTGGTCTGCCAGCCACTTCAAGGGCTCTCCAGCAGCACCTCTGTTCCATATGGGCTATGACAATATGGGCATCCTTAATACAAATAAATGTGAATTATTTGTTCAGTGGGGAAGCTGATTGTTTTCACTCTATTTTATGGTCTTTCCATCCCTCAGTCTTTCTTTGCATGACAGTACCATTGGCCCCCAGCTACACCAGGCCAAATGATGTCTCTCAAGCCACAGGAATCCCATGATAGAGGACTCATGCCCTGGACCATGTAGTAACAGGTGACTAAGTCATGGAAGTGAACTCTTGTATGCAACAGAACACCATGAGTGCCTTACCAGGCATCTTACAGCATGTGATGAATGTTCTTTATAACCTTCTACAATCAGTGCTCTGCCATGGCAGTCTCCTGGATGCCAGGTAAAACTGGTGGTGGGATATTTACTTACATTTAAACAACAATAACTGTCATATACACATTCCAAATGTGACTGCCGAGTTGGATGATCAGATGGAGAGGATAAAATCAGTTGCATCATCTAGCGGAAAATTAAGGGCAGGATTAGAAAATGGTTGGATGAATAAAATACTGAAAGGACTTGGATTTTCTCTGGTTGGTTGGCCTCCCTCTTGCAAAGTATAATTGTGATTGTAGTGATAATTGGGATTATGATACTTGCTTATGTTGTGTAAAAACTGTGACTGTAAATGCAACACAAGGAACAAATGTGATGTCTGTAAAGAAGCAAAGTGAGGCTTATGAAGGCTTGAGACAAAAACCTCAAAGGGGGGAAACATTGCCAGAGGAAGAACTATTTGCCCACCTGGTGGAAAATACAATGCTTATTCTGTAGGATCATGTTAAACATTAAACAGAAGAAGGAACAAGAAACTGCACTTGGTTAACCAAGTGTCTCACAAAACAATGAACCAGACTAGTTATGCCAACACAGCCCAATATTTAGGAAGTGACACCAAGTTCATGGAGAACTTTGGGGTTGATGACCACCAAGGACCATGGGAGGGACCCCAGTATAAAAGAACGCACAGGCCAAGGGAAGGGAAAATATGTTCATGACTTTTGGGAAATGATTATTGTAGGCATGTTTCTTCTGGGAAAACTTATGAATATGCAAGTAAAATACAGTGTTGCAACAGGAGCTTTTTCTGTAGTTGGCATGTACAATAGGTGGAGATATCCCCAGGCTATACTATAGAATTCCTGCTCCTTAATGCAACGTTGGTGTTGAGGGGTTTATTCTGCCAGTTTCAGTAACACCTTAATGCCACATCTGCACATCTTTTAAATATCTCTAGGGATGGTGACTTAACCACTTCCCTTCACAACCTCTTCCAATGCTTGAAAACCCCTTTGGTGAAGAAATTTTTCCTAATATCCAACCTAAACTTCCTCTGGCACAATGGGAAACCATTTCCTCTTATCCAATTTCTTCTTTTTTGAGAAGAGACTGACCCCCAACTCGTTACATCCTCCTTTCAGTAGAGAGTGAGCCTCCTTTTCTCCAGCCTAAACACCCCCAGCTACCTTTAGCTGCTCCTCATCAGACTTGTGCTCCAGAGCCCTCACCAACTTTGTTGCTCTTCTTTGGATGGGATGACCACAGGCATCGAACAGGGAGTGAAACAACCACTCTCTGCTTTAGGTTTGAGAGGCACAAGTACAGTCAGGGGTAGGTGCAAAACAATGGAGAGAGCTTGAAGTGAGGGCCAAAACCTCAATCTTAAGCTCAGCACAAGCTTGGCAGGTCTGTGGAGGGAGAGGAGAGAAAGCCAGTTGCTAGATTGATGCATTTTCTTTACAGTAATGGGATCCCAATGTCCCTTCAATTGTATCCATAGCCAGTTTACTTTCCTAACATCCAGGAATTTCAGGGGGCATTTTTATCTTTAGATGACCTCTCAGCTGCTAAAGAATCATGTAGCCTACAAGTTAATTAGTCACATCTCAGCAGTGCAATTCTGTATAGAGCAGTCAAGTCCAGCAAAGCTTTGTAAGTTCACAGCACATGGAATCCTGACACTTCCCTCTCCTATGCTTCTCTTTATCAAATGCATCTACTCCCCTCCCTGAAACAACTGCCATATTAATTAATATTTTACTTGGAACTGATTTCTTTGTGAAGGTGACAATGTCTGTGTGTCTCTTTCTTTGTCTGCTTATCGGAGAATTGCAATGTCAGTGGAACACTGCTGAACGCTGGAACACAAGTTCTATTTGGAAAAAAAACCCAACAGACAGATTTCCATATTTACAGAAACACTTTTTCTGATCATTTTGTTTAAAAAGTTTCATCCTTTACATTTATTTATTTTAAAAATAGCAGTCAGCTTGTAATTAAAAGGGTTTTTGTAAACAAACACCAAAACATTGCATTTCCAAAGCCTCTAAAATAATTTTTGATGTCTTGAAGTTTTTTCTCTTGATTTTTGAAACAAAATTTCATCAAAATCAATGGGGCTTGGTGGACAATATTGAAAGTATTGACTAAAGTTCCTGGAAAATATCAATGACCAAGTACAATCACACTCAGTATCTTGGAAGGAGCAACTGACTATAGAAATTTGTGTGCAGCATTCCTAAAAAAAACAAACCCCAAATCTGTTGCTGCCTGCTGTTAAGATCTGGCAAGTAGCTTTGCAGATTGCAAAGGTTCCTGCAGTTTTCAGTTCCTCTGTTCTGTGCTGCACAGCTCTTTACTTAGCACTAAATTTGCCTATAATGATCACGCTTGTGTCTAATTACTATTCATGTGCACTCTCTGTGCTTTGTCATCACTCCTAAGGATTGAATAACATCTCTTAGGATAAGGAGTAAAGTAGAAGGAATGAAATTGTTCTGTCATTTGGAGGTATGCCATGGCTCACATGAATGTCACTTGGTGCTGCCAGAAAATCTGGAAGTTGAACCTTATCCCCACTCTCTCTCCACTGAATTGATTTCTCACAAGTCTTGCTCTTGAGTTTTTCATCTCTGGGTTTTGAAATCATTAGAATAATTTTGACATTGTTTCCATGACAAGATCAGTAAAGGTCTTGCTCTTAAAGCCTGGTTGGGGCTGTGAAGGTTGTCTGTGTGTAGCCTACATGCTGAGTTTCTACTCAGTGTTAAAAGATCATCACATCAGTCAGCTGAAATCTCATATTCCCATATGGAAGGGCACCCAGTGTTACTGGAAACTGCTACTCCAACTAAAGGAAAGAGACCTGTTCTGTGCTGAAATTCCAGCTAAAAATATATGTGGTGCTAACAGCTGCCCTGGTTGCAAAAGGAGTACATATTTGTGCTTCATTGAGGTTGAAATCACTCCCTCAGATGATCATGAAATATTATTACAGATGTGGTTTACTGGTGAGTTTGGCAGTGCTGAGCTAAAGGTTGGGCTCAATGGGCTTAGAGGTCTTTTTCAACCTTAATGATTCCATGATTCTAAGTACTGAAAGATTAGTTTTCATTAGATAAGCACTTTGACATTTCAGAATTTTTGATCTTGCTCAAAATATTAGGAAATTTCTCTTAAAAAATTACTTTGAAAAACAAGCATATGGGATCCACAATGACATTTCTGATTTTTTTTTTTTTTTTTTTTTTAATTTTTATTGGTTTTGGTTTTGTTTCTGGCAACCTTTATGAAAAAGGCCAATTTTGCAAATTCTTATGTGGCAACTTCCTGCATTTGAGAAGTGGGAGTTTTTTCTTTCCTTTTCTAGCTGGCAGGCCATGCTGGTTTTCCAGCACAGCTAGTACTGAAAGACTGGTAGGTGCAAACACCATTTGGCTCCTCCCCAGAAATATCTCATCAGGGAGAGTGAATAATCCTCTCGCACTGCCTGCAGAGGGAACTAAGATGCCACCTTGGAGTGCACAGCTAATTTTTGGACATCCAAAACTCAGAGTGATGGATGTCACTCAGGGAAACCAAAGGAATTGGAATACTTTTATGTATTAGAAGTATTAACTTAACTTAGACAAAGAGCTGCAGTATTAAATCCATGCTATGTTTTCCCCATCAAAACTAGATTAAAAATGCCTAAGTGATCTGGAAGGTGAGGTCAGAAACAAAGAGGTTGCAGGTGAGGAAAGTAGTATCAGGAATCAAAAGGATTCTCATATTTTATTGTAAGGAGGAAAGAAACATGTCAGGATAAAACTCTGACATATCTCAGAGATTTCAGTTGTTACAAGAGAAAGATAAATCTATCTTTTCATCTCCTGAAAGGAGTTTGCTTGTTTCCATCTTTCCTTTCAGGAAAAAAAAAAAAAAAAAAAAAAAAAGAAGGCAAATCTTTTTCAGTCTGACATCAGATTTGATCTCTGAGTAAATGGGTTTTGGAGTTCCTTATCAAAATATTCTGGGAAACTATCATACAAATGCAGTATATATTACAAATGTCAGAATACCATTTGTGAGCAGAAACGAACAGCATGGGAACAGAAAGGGAATATCTGTGCGGTGTTTTTAAATTAGGATGCCAATACTCTGATTTCTAAAATTCAATCAAAGCATGAGTGTTGGAGATAAAGGAAATGCTGCACCTCATAAGTAAATGTTTTGTACAACCAGCAGCTTTACAAAGAGGTTCATGGGGTGCTGGGGTTTTTTTAAATCTTAAATTTTATGTCAAAATTAAAGCAAATACCCTGAATTCTCACCAATATGTGTGAACTAAGTTCCAGTCCTCCTAACTTTAACAACTGACTGTCACTTGAGAACTTAATTCACAACTGTGAGGGCTGTGAGCCCTCGGCACTCCCTTGGAGGAGAGAACCCTGAGCCCCAAAACACTCGCGCTGGAGATAAGCAACCCTCCTCTGGGTCATGGTGACAAAAAGAGCCACTCCTAACACGCCTTGCTTCTTTATGGTAATAGCCTGTACCCCGTTGGCTAATTGGTTTCTACCCCACCCCTGCCTTCCCCATATAACCTCTGTCCCAACCCCTGATGACAGCAGGGTGTTCTTGTCCCTGCCTTTCCTTCACAGGGGCTACTGGACAATGAAGGACCTCTGTGGAACTGCCATACAAGGCTCTTGTCTCTCTGTCCCCAGGTTCTGCCCGGGTGGTTTCACAAAGAGCTGGATCACAAGAGCTGATATCACTTGTAGCAGAGAAGTTGCTACACTTGCTGAAATCACCTGTCTCCCAGGGAAGTTGCTAAAGCCCCTGGAAAAACCATTCCCAGGCAGGATGCTTTTTCTAGGAAGGTCGCAACACACCGGGTTGTCCACCGGACCCCTGAAAGTGATACACAATGGTAATTCAAAAATCATTCTGCACCTCTGAAGTATTCTGATAATTTTTTTAATTAGGATATAAAAACAGCGTTTTCACTGCAGGCCAAGTATTCAAATGTAGATGGCCAGAAGAGGCCTCAGGAGTGATTAAATCCAGGGATCTTAATTAATCTGACTTGTTCATTGCCAGATATCTAGAGCAGAAAATCCAGCTTTATGTTGATTGTCGTGGTCTTCAGCCTGAGGTAGCCCCAGTCCATAAGAAATTAAAGACAGACAAACAAACAAAAAAATAGTTAATTCCACGCTGTAAGACAATTCTGTCCATCCACAGAAAACAGCAGATCCATTCCAGATTTCAAGACTGAAAATTATTTCAAACCACTGCAAAGGATGGGTAACTACTGAAACAATCAGTGAAAAGAAATAAAAGCAGCTTTACAACATATTCAAAAGATTTGGTTTGAGTTTGACTTTCCTGTAATGCAAATGAAAAATCTGAATTAGTCATTTTGAAATGAAGCAATAAACATTTTTTCACTCTAAAACTGCCAGCCTAGGGCAGGATGGTTTGATGTTGCCATGCCTATTTTACTAAGTGAAATCCAATAGAAAGCAGATTTGTTTAATGACTTTTATTTTCTTAATGCCATTTAGTTCCCCTGAGGTTTCTGTAAGTTCTTCTGTACTGCAGACTCTGTTCAAAGTAGAAGAAATTCTGGATTGAAGATCTTCTGGAAAGAGATTTTATCAACTGACCCACATCACTGTCAATGTGCACAGAATGATTTTATTCAAGAGAGCAATGGACTGAGTCAAAACTACGGCATTGGAGCAGGATCATTAGCTTATGGCTTATCTGAATTCTGTCTAAGAGGTCCATCTAATACAACCGCTGCAGAATAAAGGGGAAAAAAAATCCCCATTCTTCAGTAAAATCAGCTAAGAAAGATACACACGTGTATAACAATGGGGCTGCAATCCTCAAAGCGACGCCAGCTTGTTTGTTTTCCTCTTTATGGAAGAGGAATGCTGTTTACAGTGCTGTGTGCTCCAGCAGAAATCCCAGCACACACAAGAGCTTTATCTTTATTGGCCTCTGCTGCTGCAGCCGTCTCTGTGGGTTTCTTTTTGTCCTTATCAGTGTTAATGGCAAAGATCATTGCAAAGCACAACAGAAAGAGAAAATATTGTCATACATCACATGGCACAGTGTAAGTCTCAAATTGGTTGGTGCTACTAACCATAGCCAGAATTAATACTATGTTACACAGGAAAGAATCAGAAAAATACTGCAAATATAATCAGTTAAACTGGGTTGCAGTTCAAGTACCCAGCTGAAAAATGCTTGAACAGAAATAACGTCACAATTAATACAGATAGCCACACAAGTAATAATGTTATGTATTCAGATGGTTTCTGCTAGTTGAACCTCATGTAGCTCTATGTACTGTGTGACTTTCAGAGTAGCAGGTTAAACTGGATGTGGGGTTATGCCATTGGGAAACACACACTTTTACCCTTTTTTTGACAGTGTTTTTTTCACTGTACATTGTCATCCAAAAATATAAAGTAATGCATTTAATAGCATCCTTTACAAATATAATTTTGCAGCTTTATCTGAATCAGTTGACAATTCCTTTTACCAAAATTAAAAAAAAAAAAAAATTCTGAAAGCTTTCAGTAGCCCTTCCAGGATTTTTTTTGTACCAAAAAACAGTTCAACTTGCTATTAATGCTATTCATTACTGGTGCATATGTAGTAATTAAAACATTTGATTTACTTTTACATTATTTCACCTTCAGAATGTTATTTATGAATAATTGCCTGTCATTTTACTGTGATATAACACAATGAGACCTAAGATCCCATTAATATTAAAAATATATTTAAATCACATAGCTGTTGCCATGAAAGAAAAAGAACACTGCTTGCTTTCCAAATTATTTTGAACCCAAATTTGGTAAAATAATACAAATCTTGAAACTTTTGAAGGAATGTTGAAAAAAACCAGTGATGTTAATACTTTCTCTTCAATATAAATTAATTTCTTCCGATCCAAAATATATAATACTGGTTTATCTGGGCTATTGTTCAAATACTTCTTATTCCAAATACATTTACCAGGAGGTAACTGTAGTTTTCATTGGGATTTGGGAGGAATAAAGCTGCATGGAAGTGTTATATCTCACACATACCCAAATTCCTTTCAGAAGTATTTTATTTTTCTTCACAGTGCTGCTGCATATTTGGATTAAGAAATAGTTCTGTGTCATAATTGAAACTCGTAGAGGGTTTTGATGGAAAGTCTATATCTATGCACTACACCCGACTCCGGGTTTGGTGCTCGGCAGGCTTTGATTGCTGGATGTGACATCCCTGCTGTCACTCCCGGTGGTTCAATGCTGTCAGCTTGTGCCCCATCCCCCGCTGACATTCCCGCTGCATAAGCAGCCCACAATTACCGAAGTGAAAGGCTGTCTTTGCCTCCAGAAGAATGCAGCCCTGCCCTGGGGCGTGCAAAATGAAGGGGTTGCAATCACCAGCCTGGGAGAAGCCGTTCCTGAACAGCCCCTTTTGATGGAAGTTCGGGTCTGACTTTCAGAGCCGTACTCAATGTGCTAACACACATAATTGATGCCTTTTCATCCTCCTTTGTTCAAGTCTCCAGTCAGCTTAATTAAGATCTTGTGAGGCAGTAATGAAGTAAACATTTCCACGAATATCTGCATTAGCTGGGTGGCAGATGCCTGCAATTAAAATACTGTAGCTATATTAGAGCACATATATTCCATGTTGCTTTCAGATCTGCTCAAAACTTCCCAAAAGAGTGTTTGTGAGTTTTTCCAAAAAACTGATGGAAAAATACCAGCCTGACCCCTGAACCAGGACCTGCACAAATACCAAGGGACTTCAATGCGACATGGACTAGACCCTTACAGAACTTGGGCTCACCTTTGATTTTCTTTTTGTGAAAAGAGCTTTGACTATGGTGACGTATGTTAGACAAATTGTATAAAGTCATTTGGGTGTTACAGTGCGGATACTGCAAAACGATGTATCAGACAACGAGGCCCATGGAAAAGAAATATATATGGACTGATTCTTGCTAGATGTTTCAGAGAGATGTTTATTTCTCCAGCTGCATGGCCGGGATCTGCTGAGGAACTGCAGCAATCCCAAGACCCGAGGGTCCTTGCCCGCGCAGGGGAACAAAAAACAACCAAGGGGGAGCAAGGCTGAGCAGGGGCAGGGAAACCCCGTGCCTCCCCCCCAGGGCCCCTCTCCCAGGACCACATGGCAGGGGGAGGGACCCCAACATTTCACCCGTTTATTTTTAACAAAAAGAGATTTAAAACTTAACATTGAAAACAACTGGATAAACATAACAAGAACAGTTTCAAGACAAAACAAGCTACCCTCCTGAGTCTGTAAATGTCCAAACAGATTCTCTGGAACATCTTAAGGCTGACAGAAGGGAGACAGAACTCTCTGAGCTTGCTTTGTGGGGAAACTGAGGCAGGAGAGGGTTTAATTTCTTCCCTCCCCCTTTTCATCCCCCCCTTGGCATCGGAGAGGAATTGTAGGGAAAGGGAATTGTATAGGGAAGCCATGGGGTGAAAAACGGATTAGGAATAAACTGGGGATGGGGTAAACTTAGGAAAGGGTTCATATTGGGTATAGGGTAAAAGGAGAAAGTAGGCTGTGGGTAGGGAAGTTGCTGGGATGGATATTGTTTATAATTTTGTGCATAACGGCTGCCTTTGACTGGAATACCTCCAGGCCCAGTAACATTTGCTGCTTGTAAACCCTTCCTTCCTTGCACCATATCAAATTGTACAACTTCCCCATCTCCTACACTTTGCAGGTAATTTTTAGGGTTATTCCTTTTAATGGCAGTTCTATGGATGAATAAATCTTCCCCTGTATCATCTCGTGTTATAAATGCATAGTTGTTTTTGACATTGTACCATTTCACAGTTCCTGTAACTTTCGTGGCTATAACTTGTCCTATCACGTGCTTGCATGTTCGTCATGGCTGCTGGTCCCGTGTGGCCGCTGCCTCGCCGACTCCAATGTCTGAGCCGGGCCCCCACGTTGCGGCTGCTCCGCGCTCTCCGACCGGCGCTGCTCCGGTGCGTGTCTGGGCTCTGCGCGGCCCCGCGTTGCCATCGCCGCAGGCCCCGCGCCCTGCGAGCGGTTCTGCTCTGCCAGCTCCACGCTGCTTTGTGAGAGGCTCCATTACGGCTCGGCGCTGCGCTGCGCGGCTTCTCGTGTCGCTGTGGAAACCGCCGCTTCTCGCTCTACAGGGCTCTCCGAGCCGTGTGCTCAGAGTGGGTTTCCACGCTGGCCCTCGGTTCCTGGCTGCTCGTGGGGGCCGCCTCTCTGCTGCACGTGGCTCACGACACCCGTGGCACCTGCAGCATCGCTCCCTCACTCGCGATTGAGTGGCCGGGGACCCCGAGACAGGGATGGGGTCCGCGATAAGGCGCGCGCTCCCGAGGGGGCCGGCCACTTCCAGCACAGGCACCTCCGCTGGCACGGCTGCAGTCACACACTCCTGGGATGGCTGCCGCACGGTCTCGGCCATGGGATTACGGCCATCCTCTGCTTTTGGGGTAATGGGACCATACAAATGCTCCTCAAGAGCTTTGCTGATTATAAGGGATGCATGGAGAGCTTCTATCACCAGTGCATGTTTTGTTTGATCTCTTATCTCATCCCAGATCTCGTGCCAAAAACACCCGTGATTAATTCCAGTAATTCCAGGAGGATTAATATCAAAAAGTAAGTCTTGAGAAATAGAAAAGAAATTTTTGAAAAGCCAGTTAAAAAAATGTTCTAGATCTCCAGGAACAAATATTTTCCTGTTTTGTTGTTCAAAGATTCTTTTAACTTCTAGATACATTTTCTTCTGTGGTTCAGAGAGCCACATTTCCCACGATTCTTCGATAGTCCAGAGGGAATATCCAAACCAAGGCGAGAAGAGAGAGAGATCTAGAGTGGTTTTTACTCACGAATTTTCTGTCCTTAGGGATCGGTGTCTTGCCAGCATTCCTGCACCATTTATTACAGTGTGGATACTGCAACATGATGTATCAAAAAACGAGGCCCATGGAAAATAAATATATATGGACCGATTCTTGCTAGATGTTTCAGAGATGTTTATTTCTCCAGCCGCATGGCCGGGGATCTGCCGAGGAACTGTTACAGTCATGGGAGCAGAGGGTCCTTGCCCGCGCAGGGAACACAAACCAACCAATGGGAACGAGGCTGAGCAGGGGCAGGGATACCCCGTGTCTGTGCCCTCAGGGCCCCTCTCCCAGGACCACATGGCAGGGGGAGGGCCCCAACATTTGGGCGTTCATTTTAGTTGTTGAACTTTAGTCAGGGTCAGATTTAAGAGGGATAGAGTGAAAAGGATGGGTGAAAAAAGACAAGACACTCAGTGGAAGAAGGGACATGGTACCTCAGCTCCTTTCCCAGAACAGTCACTGGCATGACTTACGAGGTTTGAGAGTTCATAATATACACACATCTGACCATGCCTTTGAATTCAGGACAAGAGGATGGGTCTAGATATCATCTGTGGCATGGAATATCCTAATTTTCATTAAAAGGTGCTTGACTGCTCTACTTAAAGGCTCTTGAACTGAATGCTTTATCTCAAACTACCACCCCTCACAGCCAAGTAGGTACTTCCAGACTTGCAATTGCTCTGAAATACACAGACTGTGTGCTTATGGGGGACAAAACAGCTCTCGTTTGGCATCTACACTACACCTAGGCTAGAGGTATCTCCAAATAAAGTACTCATCTCCCTGTGCCAGAGAGCAGCAGGCTGTGACCTCATTAGCTTTGGCCATTAGAAGGTACACCCCCACCTGGGCTGGGAGAGCTTCCCTGGCAGGTTTTGTTATCCTGACAGCTCTGAAGGACACAGTTCAGGACCAGGCAAGCTGGTGCTCAGAGTAATCTGATAGACAAACCATGTGGAGCAGAAAGGCAAATAAATCCAAGAGAGCTGGCTTGTAGGTATTGCTGCAGAGAAGAAAGAGGCAGCCCGCCCAAAGGGCAAGAAATTAGAAACGGTTGGCTTTGACATGAAATTTATTGCACAAAAGTGTCCCTTAATTTATGCAAGATTTTTTAAATTAGTTTACTCAAAGAGAACACCCATGAAAAAGGGACGGAAGGAAGGAAGGAAGGAAGGAAGGAAGGAAGGAAGGAAGGAAGGAAGGAAGGAAGGAAGGAAGGAAGGAAGGAAGGGGAGAGTCCACAACCGTATGTCCATCTGTCTTTTCACAGTTGGAGTTCTTTTTTTGCATCAGCAACAGAAAACCTTTTTGGGAAAGCCACCGTCACTGCTGGCCTGCAGACCTTATGCAGCACATCCAATAAATACACTTTGGCCTTGTTAGAGAAACACTTGTGTGCCACATCTTCATTTTTATTCCAGATTATGGAAATGGAAGGGACAGGGATGGCAAGAGCCAAATAAATAGAATCTGTTTCTTCTTCTTTCATTCCCTCCTTTCCCACTACCCAATTAATAGCTGGGCTCTTAGTGTGTTGTCCTTCTACCTGACTGTGACTTCCAGTTCAGCAGTAAGCCCTTCATTACTGTAACCCTCCAGAGCTTCTTAATAAGGGAATTACCATTCACAACTGTTGTGACAAACAGAAAGAGCAAATCCTCTTATCACCTGGTTGCTGATAACATCTGCAAGCCAGTTCCAAGCATCCGTTCACCTTCATAGTCTATTCTATTGCAAGAGAAACCAAAACAGCCCAAACTGGAGAGAACATAGATATTGATAAACAGCCCTCAGCCATTGGGAGCTCACTTCTGTTGTGCTGTGTTCCTGCACTACTTCCAAATGTTTGGATGAAAGCTCTCTGGGAAACATTTCACCTTAATAGTGCTAAAGGAAATGAATTACAGAGAACAGATTCAAGGCACCTATTAGGGCTCCAAGGCACTGCACATTGGTCTCAGGAGCCTATTTATAGTGCTTTGTCCAGTGCAGCTCTCATTTTGCCAAGGGGCTGTATGGGATCTGGAGGGAAATGTCTCTGAAAGAGAGCTATAACTATCTACAGTCAGTTAGGACTCAGCAGCTAACAAAAGGAAGGAAAACTGCCTGGTCTGTTGTGCTACCGCAGCACCTAAAACAAGGCAACACCCCTGCCACCGACATAAGTAGGCATTACTTTATACTGCTAGGAAAGCTAGAAAAACTACTTAGAAAAGTGTGTGGAACAAGAGCCGGGGTAAAGTGAAAATAAAATGTGTGCTGGAAAAATTGGAGCAAAGTAATAGAATGGGGCTTTGACATGATTAAAAATAAACTCTGCTCTACAACAAAGGATGTAACAAGTGAGGAAATTAACTCCAGGACACTAAACCACAGCTGCAGCCTGCATATGATAGGAGCAACAGGTCAGTATGTGACAGCTTTTGCTGTTGGAGTAAATATGTTAAATATTGTTTTGTGGAACATGGCACTTTCCCCAGAGGTACATCAGTGTTTCCAGATACTCATTTCACAGGAGGTTTTATAGGTTGGCATATTCTGAACCTTAAAGTTACACACTGAAAAAATATGGCAGTAAAGAAAGCACCTTTTTTTTTCCTTTTTACTATCCCCATTTAAAAACGCTCTTCCATAAATGTACCAAATTATGTTGGTGTTTTAAAAATCTCGTATCAACAAGAGACAGTCTTCTTTCTTGTCAGCCTAATGTCTCCTCATTTCAGCTTTTAGAAGGACTAAATAACAACACATCAAGACATCAATTCCACACAAAAACCGATGCTGAGTTTTGAGGCATATGTTCCAAATTTGACTTTTAAAAATGTGACTTTTCGGAATATTTGCATCACACCACTCATCTTTTTGTCACAAATTAATGGCTAACAATATATTTCACAGAAATACAGTCTAGGAATTTCCATTGTACCGTTGTTTACAATTGCTTTGCTTCTGGTGACTAGTGAAAGCCCTACTAATTAATTGCATGTTATCTTCATGCTAATACCTCATCTGAACTATTCCAAGGATTAGAAGTGTTTGCATTTAAAAAGATGGGGATAAAATCTAGTGATAGAGTGAACCAGCACAAACACCATATGCAGGGAGTAAATAATATCTCTCAAAAGACCCCAGTCTTATTAAAAAGATCTTTCCAATGGTGGTTCCTTCAGCTTTCTGTCCCCATAAGGTACTCCTGCATTTAACCATCCCTATTACACAAGATACAGGAATGGATTATCGGAAGGTCAATTTTCTTTACCTTTTGTTCACAGCCTGCGATTCCTGTTAAGAGATTGTCCATAAATTTGAAAACCTCACTTCTGCCACACATCTCTACATATAAATAGCTGCACATAGGGATTAACTCATCTCTTTTTTTCTTTTCTTTTTTTTTTTTTTTTAATGAAGTGAGTTAGATAAGCTCCATGGAGCTCACATTGTAAGCACTTGAATCCTCACCTGAATTCTCTCTATTTTCACATCTTAATATGGATATCCCACAACAAGAAATGGCTTAGACCAATCTTATCATGGCCTTATTTATGGGAAGGATCACTTTTTAATGCCTGAAATGTAGCTTTTTTGCAGGTTGGAGTCTACAGACCCCAGAATCTTCGTCAAGTCCTCAGCAAGTCTCCACATGCCGTGACAAAGCCTGTTCTCCTTTTTCCCTGTGTATTACTTTTGTTTATCTGCACTGAAAGGTTAAATGTCTAAATTTCTACTACAGGAAATTAAGATCTAGTCAATGTAGTCAATCAGGTCCAGAAATTCAGTTCATCTAATACAGATTTACTGTGGGAAAAGCTTTATTCTCCAGGCTTGAAACCAAGCTATTCCAACCATTCTAATAAATTATAAATTGCCCCCATATTTGCTGCTATGTCAGTCTTCACGTCATCAGTCAGTCCTGACATAAAGTATTGATAAAAATATTAAATGCAGTTGAAAAATTATCTAGGGACCAATACAGGTAATAGCTAATGAATAAGAGATTTGAGATCTCTTGAGAGATCTAGCACTGAGACAGTTTTTAACTCATTTAATACCTGACTAGTTAATGAAAGAATTTTCCATCAAAATAATACTAAATCTAGTGATTTCCGAGTCAAAGGAAATTTAATTTCCATCCTGTTTATTTAACCAGTCATAAATACACTCCCAGACAGTGGGGAATTAGCAAGAGGCTGTGTGGGGTTCAGTTGCTGACGGGAGTTAAACCACAACGCTACCTGACAAATCTGGTCCTTGACCCTTCTTTGAACTCTTTGATCTAGGTGTTTTTAATAAAGAAATGCACTAGTTTTACAGCTGCTATCATAATTTCAAAGATATGTGCATATATTAAAATTATTATGGCTAGTGTAAATTTACTATAGTAACATAAATCCATTACTCTGTTAATTATTCCAGGCATATTGTGTGCACAGAATAATATTCTGTACAATAGCTAATATTCATTTGGCCTTTTGGGTCATTCAGCATATAAACTCTTCATGCTTAAAGATTGCACTCCCTTATGCCATGGTATTCATGCAATAACTCACAGGTCTAACCTTCAATTTCAAGGCATGCTTGCAAGCTTTTTAGTTTTCCATTGATCCTCCAAGCTCTGCCTATCCTGCTAAGTAAAGCTATTAAGGACATTTCTCTGAGGCCAGATGACATGGTTTTACGGGTGGTCATATATCAAAACTCTCCTTACCCTGAAACAAAGTGTCTAAATTCAAATTACCAGTGGGAATAGTTTGTGAGAAATGCGATCCCAGCCGGTGCCAGAGCCCTGTCTGGGGCTGTGCTAATTAGCACACACCAAAAGCGTGCCAGGAGCTGTGCTGGCCATTAAACTGTACAGGCTTTTGGAGGTCGTGCCTGAGCCTGAATCCTGACACCAGTTTGTTTCTGGCTGATCTCAGCTGCAGTTTATACACCACTGAGGCTCTAATATGGCTGGTATCAAAGCCAGGTAACTGAAAAAACTACTTGTGGGCAAAGAACAGTGTCTCAAGGATCAGGAAATTCCTTATCCCTACAGCTGTCTCGTGGAAATCAATACCACTGTCAAGATGTTCCACGCTTTGGACAAGCAAGGTGACCATCCTGAGGGATCCCAGGGTGCATGTTTTCCTCTCCAGGACTTTTAAAGGTAGGGAAGGATATGGAAATGTTAAAGATGTTTTCCCTGATGTTTTCCTCAACTCCTTAAACCTTAGAGGTTGCATTTTGCAGATCTAGCATAGAAGAAGATTGCATCCTCCTCTGTTACTGCCCTTACTGTGCTTGCTGTGTCACCAGACTGATGTTCACTGTTTCTCACTATTTGATCAGAACAACCTGGTCTTTGCTCTCTCCCAGACTGTTGACTCCCTCTTTAGTTACTTCATGGAATTTTCTGTGACACAAAACCATGTAGAGATGGCAAACAGCACCAAATTATTACCCTGGATGGCTTTGTGGATCAATGGGATTTTTGCCTGCTCATTTTGGACGTCCAACTTTAAACCCCCAAGGAGTGGCAGACATACCAGGGAATGCCAGAAGTTCACAAATGAAGAGCTGTATCTGAAAAGTCTTGGAATGGTTAACAGCAAGGGCATAGAAAGTCAGTTATATGATTGAAAGAGCCTGAGACATCTGAATGAGAAAAGTTAGAGTCTGACAAGATTCTTAATGTGCTCGAGGTTTTGATGGACTTGTACAACTTTCATTCTGTGGCAATTTATACAGGCACAGATTTGGAGAAGAGTTTTGCTGAGCTCTAGTTCCAGAGCAATTTATGCCACTTTCTCTCTGGAAAAAGAGATAATAATGAAACGAATTTAGGGTTCTCTATTCAAAGGCCATTTAGTTCCTTGATTAGATTGTTTTGGTAATATAAATTGCCTGCTGCTGGAAAAAAAAATAACCTAAACTTTCAATCAACTTTACTATGAGAACCAAGCCTGAGAAAAAGTCATTTTAAAAAAATCTAGCAAAAGAAAAACAGAAAAAATTAATGTGCCTCCACAGCTCAGCCTGATAATAACCTCCTCTGTAAAATTACATGAACTCCTCCTCTGTAAAATTGCAGGAACCCTCTGTTCTGGAACAATAGTATAAATGAGTTAATTGTAGATCTAAAAATTGTTTGCCAGCTGCTGTCTGTTCTGTTACCAACACCTGTTTTGGCTCATGCCCTCATTAATTAAAATGTGATGAGCAAGCAGACAATTTCAAAACGTGCTGACAATGTCTGTACAGCTGACAGGAAATCCATATCTGTAATCCTCATCCAAAACAAGGAAGTAATATGGCTGTAATGCAACAGGCAGGGGGTTCATGGTTTGGGGTTTTGGGGTTTTTTTCTTCCTTCCAAACTGCTACAATAATGAATCTGTTCATTAAGGCTACATTTGGTTGTGGTAAATTGAGGGAAGAAATCATGGGCTTTCTAGACCAGAAAAGCATCTTTTAAAAAATTATACCTATTAAATATTGCTAGTTAACCATTCCAAACATTATGTGGCCATTTAAAAATATTAAAGCTGTTTCCAGTTTTCATTGTTGTCTATTCCTTCACTTCAGAACTATCATAACTGGTTAATAACCCCTTTTAAGAAATTGTACTTCTAAGTACTTTTCTGTGCTGCAGCAGAAGCTTCCAGACCCCCATGACATACAGTCCCATCTGTTTTTCAGAGTTGATTAAGCTGGTTGGAAGCATCTCAAAACTGTGAATGTCACCCAGCTCAGGTTGAAACTTCTTGGAGCATGTAGCACAGAGCCCTGCTCTGTTTACTTCATGATGGGCACCACTTCTTCCCTAGAGATGTACAACCAGCCAAGCTATACCTCCAGGTTTCAGGACTGCCCGGATGCCCTAAAAAAGCCCAAGGGGTTAAACATTGATAGAAATGTAAGTAATCTGGCCAAATGTGCCAGCATCCTGTATTATTCCACAGGATTGCCTCCTCATTTACTGCATTCCTGCACAGAGAGGAAGGCTTTGTAATCATGGAGATTTGTGTACAAAAAAACTGAAGAAGTCAGTTGTGTCATGATAAATATATTCTACAATGCAATTTGATGTTGAGACAGGACAACAAACATCTTGGGATCAGAAAATGACCAGGATGAAGGGAGTCTTGTCCTAGCTTGGGAGTTAAGGAACTCTTGGCTGCAGAGTCCCAGAAGTCCTACCTCTCTTGTACATTATATATTTAATATAGATATTCAAGAGATATTCAATAACCATCTGGACACAATCCTGTGCCATGTACTCTGGGATGACCCTGCTTGAGCAGGGAGGTTGGACCAGATGACCCAATGTGGCCCCTTCCAACCTGACCCATTCAGTGATTCTGTGATTAGAACATCACTGGAAAAACCCATTCCTGCAAACTGAGTCCCAAATCCCAGATGTGCCCACTCACCAGTCAGAGAATTAACACCTCCTTATTGCTGTTCTTCTGGCCTTAGTCCTGGCCACACAGAGATTTAACTTCAAGGGAAGAAGAAGAAAGAGGAAAGAAGGGGAGAAATATTGAGGCAGGATATCCTGAGATATTAGAGAATACATGTGACAACCACCTCAGCCCCGAACATTACCCTTCGTTGTCATGAAATGTATTGCAGAGCTAAAGAAGCACCTAGAAGATGCCAGCTGTGTTAATACCTAATTTCTCCTTCCTGTGATGTTACAAAAAAAAAGTTTGGTAATAAGCAAATGAAATAATTGAAATTGTTGAATAAATCCCAACAGGGATATTTTCTCCAGAAGTGTTTCTCCTTGTCTTGTTCTTTTTTAATGTAAAGCTTTGGAATAATAATTTGACTATGCATGATGGCACAGAATTAAATAATTCTATACTATATATACTGTTTAAGATGTTTTGTTTATGAAATTAAATTGATTTAGATATTTTACTTTGTTGGGTTTTTTTCCAGGTTACTGTTAGCGTTGTGTTGTTTGGGTTTTTTTCCAGACTGTTGGAAGGAAATAAACCATAACCATAAAAATGAGAGAAAGGGAAAGCGACAAAATGACCTTTTCTAAGATACAACCTAGACATTTTTAATGTTCCCTTTATTTTTTTTCTGTCCCACATTCTGGTCTCATCCAGCCCTAATGTACATACCAAGTGGGAATGACTGTACAGGGTTTATCTCATCCGTATCCTGGGGTTCTTTATGACAAATAGTGCTGATGAAGAGGCACAGTCCTCACCTAAGACACAACTCATAATATTCAGAAATGTCCTGGAAAATGCATTTGAAGCTAATTTCCCCAGTGAATCTCCATGTTGACTGGCACCTAACTGTTCAACGCAGCAGGAGATATGCAAAGGAAAACAATTCCTGGCATGGATTCACTTACAAAGAGAGAGTTATTCCTTCATGTTCTTTAACAATGGCTTTACAGCGCATTCCTCCTTGAAATTTGCAGACTTCAGATACTTGCAGTTTTTACTCTGTTTCTCTGGTTTTACTTACATGGTTGTACACAAATGAAAACAAGTGAAACTCCCATTTCCCAGTGGTCTGTAAGCCTTCTGATAGCAGTCAGTACCAAGAACATGTATTAATTTTCTTTATTCTTTGAATTTCTTACAATTTACCGATCTTTCTATCAGTGTCTTCAGAGTCATAGTAATTGTTGTGTATTTTCAGACTCCTCTCCAAAGAGGAGTCATGGAATTTCTTCAACAGCAGTATTATTAGTTTTCAAACATACTTCTAAAATTGTATTCTGGGCCCATAATGCAGACGAAAAGTCTATGACATCAAAGAGATGAATAAAAAAACATGAGGAAGATTGAAACTGCTATTTGCATATACTCAGTGTTAACAACATTGCCAGCCTTTGTTTAATAAATACAATTCTCATGTAAAATTAGACAAAAGAGACAATGAAATTAAGCATATGCCTAAAGTAGTTTGATTCTATTATTTTAAAATCCTATTAGGAAATAATTATATCGCTACGCTTACTGCAGTTGATATGTAATAATATTGGAACAGGTGATATTGGAACTGAAAAGTTTTTGGAAGGAGTTTTTATCCAGGAGCAGTTATGACACAGCCTTCCAATTAACTGCACGTTTGGGGGGTGTTTAAGGGGAACAGACTTGAGCCTCAAAGAATCACATGTTCCTTGTAGAAGGCAAAAGGTAATCGGGTGAGGCCAGAGGTATCTGAGCTATTAAAGCATTATTTCATGTATTTAATTTGGAGTACTCCACCTAATTGAAATAGAAATTATGGTTCCCAAAAAGCCCTCACTGAGCTGTTATAGGAGAAGCAGAGCTGAGGCTGCCAGGCACAACGGATCCTACCCTTGCTAATCCAAAGGTGTAGCAATTCCACACTGACAAGCTCCCAGGTGAGAGAACCCAGAGCTTAATCTGAACATGGGAAGACATCCACATCCTGCAAGAGCCTGAAGACCCCAATACTGCCTGGCCCAACACTATTTCATCCCATGGAAATTCAGTGGTTTCTGATCCATCCTCCAGTGCGCACCATGGACAGGCCTGACCTTCCCTGGCCAGAACAGTCCATGGGATGGCTGGGGGCAGCATTGCTGGGAGCCTGGTGTAGGTGACTGCCTGAAGTGGGTTCAGCTGAAGCCCATCTACCTCAGTTTCCCACATACCAGGGCAACTGGTCTTGTACAGGAGTGCACACTATTGAGGAAAGGCCCCAAGGCTATGGCAAGGAACCAGTGCCATGGCATGTTCTATCCCCGGCTCCTCTGGTTGATTTTAGGGTGCCTCAAAGGAGAACACTACAACCAAACCTACCAACAGTGTTTTGGGGCAGAGAGGTAACAATTCAATGTTTTCTCATTTACTTCTCTACAAATTCAGGCTAACTTTACAGAAGCCATTTAGCATACATTAGCATAAAACAAGGCATGTGAGAGACAGGGAATGAGGCTCATTAACCTTATATCTACTTTTAGGTGGAAGAATTGCAAGGGTTGTACTGGTTGGGATGGAGCTGACTTTCTCCATAACATTCAGTTTTGGATCTGTGACTAAAGCAGTGCTGACAACACAGCCATGACTTCGGTGTGGCCAAACACACACTCCTGTTTCCTTCACTTTCAAACTGCCTTTTCCTCAACTCACAGTTTTTTTTCCTTTTGTTCTTCCAGCTCTTTCCCCTATCCTGCTGGGAGGTGGAGTGAGTCAATGTGTGGCTGTGTGGGTGCATAGCTGCTGGCCAAGGTAAACTTGAGCTCAGTTCAGAGATGGTGATAATTGCTGCAGGCTCACCAGAAGAAAAAAGTGTTTCAAAGAGAGGTTTAAATTAGACAGCAGGAAGAAATTCTTCCCTGTGAGGGTGGTGAGGCCCTGGCACATGTTGCCCAGAGAACCTGTGAATGCCCCATCCCTGAAAGTGTTCAAGGCCAAATTGGATGGAGCTCTGAGCAACCTGGGATAACAGAAGATGTCCCTGCTCAGGGCAGGGGATAGAAACTGGATAATCTTTAAGTTCCCCTACAACACAGACCATTCTATAGTTCTGTGATAAGATCAAACTATGAAATACTCTACATTTTTAGAATTAGGCCACTGAAGAATTGAGATACGGATTTAGGACGGCTCCTGTGTTCATCACTTGTGACTCTAATGTTTCTAAACATGTTACTGATGGATCATTTTTAGCATTAACTTTTCCTTGAACCTAAGCTAAGTTAGCTTTCCCTATATAGCTTTGAATAAATGAATTAAAGAAAATGAAGATCAGAGGGTGGTGAGGAGGGGGTGTCTGTGATCCCAAAATAACACCATGTTTTATTTTGTGTTTTTCCCCTACTTGCAGCAGAAAACAGAATGAGCTGTGATATCACTGGGTATCTCCAGCTCTGTAGGACCATATTCTAGCCCCATGAGAGCCTGACTTTCAAAGGAGTGACCTAATGGCTGAGATGTATGACACATTTCACTCTGCTGAATGATCCAGTTTTAGAAAAAGTGACCAAGGCAAAGCCAAGGCCAGGGGGAGAAATTTGTACTTGTTTATTGTGCTGAATATAAAAAACTAACCAGTGTGCCTAATCTAAGAGCTGGCCACCCATGCAGTCAGATGCTGCTCCAGGGGAAGGACAGGTAGATTTGGAAGGAGGAGGTGGTCACTATAGAGGCAGGCCAGGGCACCTCATTTCCTAAATTAAGTCATCCCATTAAGTGCTTTAATCTAGGAGGATGTAGCTAAACTATTCTGTTCCTCTTTGAAGTGACAGAACTTTGCTCATGGGTGGATTTGAAACCTGTAGGTCACTTGAAAGAGAGGCCATGTAGTGCAACCCAAATACAGTTTGGATGAAGCCACCTTGTTCTGGAGACTGGACAAGCCAGATGTGCTTCTGGTTTATCTGACTAATATTGATGTAGCTAGACATGACAGGAGATGGGAGCTTTGTCAGCTCCCAAATTTCTCCCAGACTTTACTGTTTCCATTTGAACAAGGATTTGGTACCTTTGTCTCAACATACATCAATTATACAAGCTTTATCTATTCTCAGTGTTTTACACACTTTTTCCTAGTTCATTTACAATAAAAGGTTGGAGTTTTGTACTGAAGTGACTTTTCTATCTCCTCCTTTAAAAATATTTTTTCCTCTCATGATCCAGCAGCATTTTTCAGCTGGGGGAACATGCAGGAAGACCTTCAGCAGTGTCAGGTATTCAGCAGGATCTCAACAGGTTTAATTACTTGCTGACCTGCTCCCATTTTTTCTTCACTGCATCCATTTAAGCTGTTTAAAAGAGGTATGGCAAGATTGCATCTTCTGCTTCCTTCAAATTACTTGGAAAGTTCTATGCCTCACCAATACAGGCAATGTTGATTTTGGAACAACCTCTACAAATTGCCTTGCTGCAATTTTGTACGTGTGGGAGTATGTGAAGATTCCAAAGCTAAGTAATTAGATTAAATCCCTAAAACTCAACCATATAAATTATTAATATTGAGCTAGCAGAGATTTTTCCCAAGAAAATAATTCCAATTTTGCTGACTGGTGCTTTTACTGTGTTAAATCCCAGAAGAAGTTTGTGGGGTTTCGTTGTTGTTTTCAGAAAGGACAATTAAAAAGAGTGTATTGAAATTATGAGTAGAACTTAATCTGGAATATACCACTGGCTGTTTGAAACGCTAAACTGGTGCCTGACTCAGAGCAGCTTCTCTTTAAAATAGCTGTTAATACCATCCTGGGTGATCCCAGGGTGTTCCTTGCCATTCCACAGCTCCTGCCACTTCAGTTCCAGTGAGCTGTCATGTCCTGACAGTTGAAGCTGATCACCCAAACAACCTGACATGGATTCTGTCAGTCACTAAACCTGAGGCTGGAAGGTTTTAAAAGATGGAGAGAAAGATGCTGCAGGGGGAAGACAGGGAAGAGGTTGTGTAGGAGCTTCCATTTCAGTGACAAGCACTTTACTGACACTAAGTTATGCTTAGTGAAACATAAGCATAACTCTCATTTGAAAATGTGCATTTTTTGGTACATGAGATGGTTTTTCCCCATATTGTAACACTCTGGCTTGGCTGCCCAGTTCTAAGACAGTAAATGTGAAAGAGAATAGGAGAGAAGGGGTCAAAATACACATTTACTCCAGATATCTGTATGGATTTAGGAATTTAGGACCAGATGCCTCAGCCCCACTCTTCCTAATCCAAGACATCCATATCATATTAATGTAACAGGCAAATGTCTTCCTTAAAAGTCCATTATATCTGCTCCGACAGATCTTTGAAAGTCTCTTCCAGGGCCTTTCTTTTGATAGTTCATCCCCTTGCTGAATTCCAGCTTCAACTTCTTTATTATTTATGTCCCATTGTGTTCTTCTGGCACAACTATTCTTTTCCTTCAACACTTCTTATTCCTTTCAGTTGCTCATATGGTTGTTATTACACTTGACATTTTCTAGGGCCTGGGTCTCAAGTAAGCTCTTTTGCCTTATGAAGAGACCAAAAGTTAAGATTTCTTTCCATAAAAAAATGTTCTACCTTTTCCAATTTTTTCCCCACTTTTTTTTTCTGCCCTACATGTTTGGGCTGCCATCACTGTGGAGAAGGACATGCTCATACCCAAGTACATGCATGTGTTCTATTTAACAACCAGGGCCTCTGGGGAGTGAATTGGAAGTTAATAGAGATGACAAGGAGCAACAACAATGAGGAATAGCCATGCTACCTGCCTGTCACCCAAGAGGAAATGAGTTTGCATTTTTCAGAGTGCTGGCTATTGAACGGTAGTTTGTCTTGATTAATTTTTACGTCATGCTAGAGAGAAGCAGTGCAAGTCCCTTCATTACTGACCTGGCTGGTAACATACACTGACAGGAGACAGAGATGGGATCAGTGTGACCCTGTGCTCACAGCTCACCCCCTGAAAATCCGCTAACTTTGCCAATCTTCTAGAATCATGAATCATTTTCCTAGGCAACATTCTCCTGCGTTGAACAATTACATGAACAACTTCCAAGATTGTGGAAAAAAATTGACCCTGCTTCCTTGATGGGAAGGCTACAATAAACAAAGTATGTTTTAAAGCCCTGAACTTGAACAAGAATGTAGTAAAACAAAAAATGGGCTCAATGGAGATGTGAAAAGCACCTTTTGATGTGGTTGGTGCAGCGACAGAAAACAGAAGGATTGGCTGCCCTCCTGCCATCACTTTTAGAAATAACCCTGTGGTTTATGTTGTCACAGAATCCTGTAGAATTCGGTTCTAATAGTTCCTATCGAAACCCACACAGGCTCCTGTTTTTAAATCTCAAGCAATAAAAGAATAACAAGTAGGTCTATGGTATTTCAAGCACTCACCTTTTGACAGCTCTTCTACTACGTCTCTCTCTTTTGTAGCCTCCTCTAAAACACTACATTTGGAAAGTAAATACAAATTCTCAACCAAACTTTGGTTTCCTCTGTGCCTTCTGGCAGCAGTGCAAGGATGGTTTCTAGTAATAATCATCCTCAGGTGGTCTTAGCCATAATACTGAGTTTTTGAGCTGTCTAAATGCACTACATGGATGTGCAGGTGGATGTAGATGTGGAGCACATTCCAGCTGTGCTGCACTGGGCAGATGACCCCCAGAGCTGTAACGTCCAGGGCTCCTTGTATTATTTACAATGAAGATTATACTAGGCCCAAATTTAGGAGAATAAAATACCACATCTTAAGAACTAAGATATGCTCTATTTAGGACAGGAAGAAATTTATGTCTACACAGAGAACAATCTAATGAAGATGTGATGTGGCAGAAAAAAAAAAATTTCTAACTTAGTTAAGACTGTGAGGGAAAAAAAAGATTTCCAACTTAGTTAAGACTGTGAGGAAAAAGTAAGCAGAGTATTAGCAAGAGCATTGTTCTCCATCACAGTGAATGAATTCTGAAATGAATTCTAAGGTCTCATTTCCTTCTGCAGGTCATAAATCTTTAAATCCAGGGACATCTTTTTTTTTTCTTCATATTACCATCCCAAACTCAAGTCACGAGAACTTTTCAGAGACTTAAAGTTCTGAAATTTTTAACTTCTGAAACCCATAAATTATAATGCAAATTTTATACCAAAACGAATGTATCATTTATCAGGTGTGTACAAGCTGTGGCAACAGTTCCCATTTAAAAGAGATTAGTCCCTAACCAGATAGAAAACATAGTGATCTTCCAGGAGAATGGTTTGTCTGAATTTTGTCATATATTCATGATATTATGCAGTAGTTTTTCTCAAGTACCCATTAAGTATCTGACTTTTCTCAGATTATGATTAATCTATTGAATTCATACTTAAGTAAACTGAATTTGGACTTCCAAATGCAGAAAAACATCTGCAGTTTAGCTACCTGGGCATTGTGTTTGTTTTCTGGACAGATATCTGCACACTGAATTGCTGGGAACATGATAATAATGAGCAGCACTTTTGAAATCATCAGAGTAGTTTAAACAAGAAGCCAGACCCTTTCAGGAGAGTGTGCATTGATTTGCTTTAGATCAGTTGGGGTAGTCACAGTAAGAAAGAGAAAATGATGAAAAAGCAAGACTGAAATAGAACAATTAACCTCTCTGCAGGAAAAAGGGCACAAAAACTACCTAAGCTGACTGCAGATAGCTGTAATTAAGGGATTGTAACTCTCTTTGAACTAGCTAATACCACAAAGACCAAGACTAATCCATTTAGTCTACCACCCCACCTCCCACTGGTCCAAGATAAAGGTTTATGGCCTGTGATATTCAGGAGATTAAGTTAAATGACCATAATGAACCCTCCTCATTTTCATCTCTGTGGAAAGACCCATTTTCTTCCCCACACTGAGGTGGTGGTCCAAAGTAGGGCTTGGGTCAGCCATTCAAACCTAGGCATCAGCTGTGATTTGAGGTCCCCCAAGGGTTTCTGTGGCATTCACAGCAGATTGGGAAATGCAGGACCTCTGAGGAATGTCTGGTTTTCCTCAGTGGCAGCTGGAGACTGGGCAAGGTTTCTCACTGCTGCTAGAAATCTCATTTGCTGCAAAGGCCATCATGTGAGGTAAAAAGCCCAAGTGGAATACAGTGATTGAGCCAAATCTCACACAAGGAACAGGAGGAAAAAATTATTTTTATGATCTCTACCTCCTGAATGAAGCCCTGAACTGGAATGTCACAGTATTGACCTAGTTGAAGGAGACAACAGTTGTACTCATGTGACGATATAGATGGGTGGTGCTGGTCACAAGTCATGCTAAAACAAATGGCCTGTGAGCTTCAGCAGGTGCCAAAAGAGCAGAGTGAGTGGAACTTCCTCCTGCCTTGAGAATCACAGCTAGAGCCAGACCTCAGCCTCACCCAGCTTCATTTCCTCTCATTTACAGGCATTCAGATCCAGGGCTTTCTGTGTTCCTGTCTGCAAACTCTCCATCACAAGCACCATTATAAGTACAATTATTAATACCACTGAGGAACTGCATGACTTTAGCCATTCTAAGAAAAAAAATCTGAAAATACATAATTTTTGAAGCCACATAGATATTTTTCAGCAGAGTAATTTCTTCCTTCCAAATATAGTACCTCATCAGCAGCAAAAAATGAGCCTTTTTTGTTGAAACAAAGTGAAGATATAATAATATGTTTCGAGAGTATCTGAACTCCATTTTCCAAATTACCTCTTTTTAACTTTTTGAGATGCCATATTCCATAACAAATAGTTGTTATATCCTAAAATCAGGAGGAACATTTCAGAGTTGTAGAGGCAACTGGGGAGGTTCAGTTGTTTTAGATTTTTTCTTCTCCCTTCAGAATAGACATCTTGCTTCCCAAATGACAAAATTTCATGGAAAGGAGATCATCCAATTCCCCCATGGCCTTACTGGTTTTATTAATCAGCCTTAAAAACAGATATATGAAAACATACACAGAGCTAAATGCAATATAAGGCAGCATGCTTGCAATTGCAGTGTGTGCCAAGGGATAAATCATTGCTTGACACCTCAGTGGAATGTTGGATTTCACTTCAGTGACTCAGTCCTGCTTTTTCCACACTCGTTATCCCAAAAGGAAACTGGAGCAGGGCCCTTCCATTCATCATCTTTTTTTTTTATATATATCCCATTGTGAGCACTCCCAGAAGATCACAGACAGAAATGTTATATACCTGTGCAGAATCATAAGAAACATAAGAGGGTCACAGTTCTGCAGTTCAGCATATCCGGGGCAGTCATTTGCAGAAATGACTGTTAAGTGCTGTGTTTTCAATTTGTCTTGCTTTCTGCACAGACACCTGCACAACTGTAATGGACACCAAAAGTAAAGGACTATGGATAATCATATCCAGCTCAGACACCTCTAGTATGGTGGTACTGCATCATAAGACTAATGCACCACAGGTATTCTTTCCTTTGTTTTGACTCAAAATGTGCTAATGATATATCCAGAAAAACACAAAATGGGAGGGGATGGGAGGGGAGGGATTAAGACCATTGCAGGTACAGTTTCAAGAAAAATTTGCTGCCTGCAGCTGGTCACAGTCAGCTAAAGTGGGAATTTCCAGCCCTCCCAGGTGGGCTGTCTTTCAGAGCCATCTCTTTCTTCATGTACCTCATTCCTTCCAGCATAACAAGTCAGTACTCTTGGGAATGTCATCATCTGTGTTTTCAAGTGAGTAACTGCTCATAGTGCTCTCAGAAGCCACTGTAACTCTTTTTTAGTAATGCAGGATTCTTTTCTGCTAAATGGAAGCTGGTTGCACACACCCCATCTGGCTACCACCTCACCTTTGTCTACTCACCAGACCTGTACTATGCCCAATTCACAGTCCAAGACAAGGACTCTGTTTCTCATGAGTGTTTTCAAAGCTGTAGTTTTCCACTTTGCATGAGAAGTGTCTGCTCTGAAAGACAAGACACTTTTCTCAGATATGTCTTATCTTTTGCTTAAGGATACTGTGGTCTTCATCACATTTACAGCTGGGATAATAAGAAAACTTTAGAAACTTTCAACTGGCATCAACTAGTTATGTCTTTTTAAAATATTTCTGAATAGGCATATTTAATTGCTAAACAAAATCTGTATGGGTCAGATCTTATCACTAGAGTAGCTACTATAAATTAACAGTTCAGTTGATTCATGTTATCTGAGAATCAGCCCCTCATTCATGGGCTTTGCAGTTCCATGAAACACAAAAATATGAGGAGCAACACTTAGGCGAGGTTAACCTTGCAATAATCTACCTTATAACCCTATCCTGTCCAATTCTTGATTTACTGGATGTCTGAGATTAAAGCAATGAGAGTTGAATAGGTTTCAGCACTTTACAGAAGCAACCCCAAATGCAGGGCTACCTCTGGTTCTCCCCATTTCGTCTGGATGAGAGAACTTTCCCTTTGCCTTTTAGTAATTCCTTCTGATACAGCTCCTTATTTTTATCCCTCTATTGCTACAAAGTCATTTTCTGCAGTCTCCATTATTTAACTTTCATATATTTTATCCAGTACCAAAATTCCACTGCCCATAAAGATTTGCAATAACTCTCATCCCTAATTGATGGTGAGCTACATTCAGTCTTGCACAAGACCCCGTTTTCCAAAACACCATATAAACACATCATTAGAAACAGTCCCTTCATCAAGAAACGTTCTCATCTAAGCATCAAGAGGAAGGTGAAGGTGTCATCTCACTGACATGTTGGCATCCCATCCTCTGAACTCAAGTGCCTCCTGTATCACGGCGACTTTCCTCTTGCTTTCAGTGTTTGGAAGAGACCTCATGTGGCTGAGCTGCTGGAGGCCAAGTCAGGAATATTTTTCCTACTCAGGAACTGTAATAGTGTTTGGCTCTTCAGGGCTGTTTAGAGCAGCCAGGACAGCAGGTGTGTTTGGATGGTTCAGAACACCTTCTGCCACTTTCACAGGCCGTGCTCAACCATAACATCACCGAGCCTGCAAATGAACTGCTGTACTTGCCTTTTATACTACCTGTGCCAAGGAACATGAAGGGAAAATTTCAAGTATAAGAGAGAGAGAATAGAAATGGAGGGAACCCCTATCCTCACTATATGTGGGGTTTTGTGTTTCAGAAGACTGCTGAAAATGATCAGCTATTTCAGCTTCCAACTTTTTGCAAAAACCCAGAACAATGCTTGCTGTTGAAAACCTTGCTGGGAGGAACAATTCCAGAGCTGCTGAGGAGGTTTCCTCAGCCATCCACAGCAGGAAGGATGTGACCAGGCCCCAGAAAGCTGTGTGATCACAGCTTACAAAGGCAAACATCAGTATTTACACAGCCTAATTAAAGACAGGTAATGGGATGGTCCTGGAACAGCTGCACATAAACAGCAAGGGCACCCAGCAAGCTCAGTCAGGAGATGTCAGATTTTCTGCTATCACAGAAGTACCTGAACTATTTAGTGTTAACTTGATTCTTGTATCTATTCTGTGAA
The DNA here is from genome assembly GCF_000738735.6 of Corvus cornix cornix. NCBI lineage: Eukaryota > Metazoa > Chordata > Aves > Passeriformes > Corvidae > Corvus > Corvus cornix. The sequence goes on along the minus strand of NC_047056.1, from coordinate 108,764,423 downwards.
GACAGAATATTTTCCTGATGCCAGGTTTAAAAGATTACATCTCATCTACTTTAATTACTAGACGTGCTGTGTCAGTCCAGTGAGAAGGACAGCCCCCTAAAAAAGGGGAGTTGTCCAAGAGAAGTGTGGGGTGCAGTAGGGTGCTCAATGTGTGAAGGAACCAGAGGTGAATCCTACCCCACAGCGACTGTATGGACGTATAAACACATCCATATGTCTGAGTCACACGTCTTGTCTTATTCCTACCGAGTTACCTGTACATTGTCTCATTAATTCACTATCCATCCTTCCCTCTGTGAGAAGACAGATTGTGGGGAGATAGATGTAAGGGTTGTTTTGCACATATTCATGAGTAACCCTGTGTATGTCTCTGTGGTGAGCATTCATTTACAGGATGAACATTGGGTTGCATTCAGGAAAAATACCCACGAATAACTTACATTGAGAATGATTTCCTTCATTCAGCTGAAATGCAAACCCTAATAAGAGTTTTCAATAAGAAGACTGAAAGTTTAATATTGCAGTATGTAAAAAGTTTCTTTCATCACTTTTAAATAGGTGCTGCTATTCAGTTCCAATTAATTCTGCATTTCATTTCCTATGAAGAAAAAAGTAAACCATTGCACTCATTTTATCTTTCTCTAAATACTATTTACTCAATTTGATTAATCTTTGTTATTCAACAGAGGTACCTTAAAGAAACTCAGATTAAACTCCATTATGCAAAGCATTGTATATTCATATAGCAAGAGACAATGCTTGCCTCAAAGAGGTTACAGAATAAATAGATACCAGGCTTGGTAAAGTTCTCATTTTATGGATGGAACTGATGCAGCAAAACCACACTGAATGCCCAAGGACAGAGAGGATTTCTATAGCAGAACTGACTTCAAACCCTAAGACTTTTAGGATGTATCTACTGGTTTTAAGGGATTGAGGACCAAAAACTCTCCCATATAAATGCCAAACACTGACACTGAAGATAGCACTAAGCAGCACCTGCAGAAATACCCTTCAAGCCATATACATCAATAGGATAGGACTCCCCTTTCTCATTGCATCTGTGCCTCATAAGATATCTATAAACTGCGCCACATGTACCTGCACTAACCAGATTTTTGGGATACAGTCCAAATAAGGCTGGATCCCTCATTATCTGTAGATAAGTTTACGTTCCACAGAAATTAGTTGCCTGACTTTATCATATGTAACACTGTGCCATATGAAAGCTTGTCCTTTGGGCTTTTGACTAAATGTGTCAATAGAACACAAATATTTACATCATTTTTTTTCCCTGCTGGCAAAGAACATCAAAAAGAAAAACATCATATCATTTTTTCCCTTAGCAACTTTAGTCTATTCAGGCTTGTGAGTTGTAGGTCATTAGAGTACAGTATTTTTCCCCCAGGGCCTACAGCACAGGAAGAACTGTTTATTCCTTATTTTTCCCTGCTGCAAAGCATCCTATAAATTTAAACATAGTTACAAGAAAGTTTTTGATAACAATTGAGTCCTCCAAACTGCTAGGCTACATTCCTGCTCTTTATCATCCTTAAGATATTCTTTCCTGACACTGTGGGGAACTACCCAGTCTTAAGGAACCAGCACAGTAAAACTTTCTCCTAACTTCATAGAAATAACATACCATAAAAATCATTTCAGTAGTGCCAGAGATCAGCAAGTACCAAGAACTTCACAAAAAGTGCATTTAAGCACAGGCCAAATAATGAAATATTTTTAACTTCCATAAGTTGCTGTGAAATTGCTGGTTAAGGCACCTGCCAGTAGTGGAAGATGTTCCTTCTTCTCCAATATATTCAAGCTTTCCCCTTTTTGTAGAAAATACTACTTTATTTTTGACCAATAAACAAGAACTGTGGCATTTTCTGTTGTGTCTGCTACATGTTCATCACTGCTGGCATCATCACTGCCTCTGCCCCCCTCTAACACCCACACGAGGGTGAGCAGAAAGGAAAGTACAGTCACTGGTCTGGTGCTAAAAAACAGTACAGGACTTTGATTGGATAACTAGGGCCTTAATTTAATTAAATCTTTGGGTTGGAAAGGGCCTTTAAAGGTCACCTAATCTCTACATCAGGTTGCTCAAAGTCCCATGTAATGTGACTTTGAGTGTTTCCAGGGATGGGGCAGCTACAGCTTCGCTGGGCAACCTGTTTCAGTTGTCCCACCACCTTCATCACGGAATATTCTTCCTTATGTCCTGTCTAAACCTACCCTCTTTCAGTTTAAAACCATTGCCCCATGCCATGTCACCAAATAATTCATTTTCATGGCTGTGACTGTACAGGCCAGGGAAAGATTAAGTAAATGCTAATATTCAAAGGAAATGCTAAAATGACAAGATATGTAATACTGATACAAGGAAAAAATACGAAGCTGTATGTCACACAAATCAGGAAGTCAGCTCAGAAGATTTTAATCAGTCTGTTCTATTTTGGCCAGCACTGTGGTGGGTGCATGTAAAACAGGGGAAATGCTCCTTCTTTTATTGCTAAGGAACAAGACAAGATGAGGGGAATGTGCAAAAGTTACAAGAGTAGTGAAGTTCTCTCTTGGTCAAATAATCCCTTCCTCATCAATGTAGTGCTCCTCACTTCCCACCATGTTTTATTCAGTCCTCATCCACTGTGTTTGACAGAGCTTTTACTATTTCCCTTACACAGCTAATCTGCAGTCAAAACAACATTGAAGAGGGATGTAGAGTGCCCTTGGTTCCCACCTGACCTAGGAAGGCAGAAACTGTTATTTGGCATTGAGATAAGGCACATCTAATCCCAAAGCCATCCCTGACAAAGGCCATTGACAGGGGCTGAGAAGCTCTTGAGTGCCGAATGCTTCACTAGAGTGAAACGAGCTGCTTCTCATCTGTTTATTATATATTACTAACTATTTATTACTAATCCTGCAGCAAGAGGTTTGACACCACCTCCTAGGTGTCTAGAGCAATGTGAGAAATATTATCCATGTCATGGATAACCTTTTTTCTTAATTTATCGCATTTTTAGTCTTAATTGTACACTATAGGAAAATTCATTTCTTTTATTGATCTTTTTCTTGGTTTTCTTGAGTTTTCTCTCTCACACTTCTCAATTTCACATAAATCTACCACATCTAAACCTTTCTTCTGGAAGGTTTCATATAATGTTTCAACCCAGAATATGCAAGGACATCTCAGTGGTCCAGTAAGTGAAGCAATCCATGTCTTCCACCCTTTTCTGTAAACAGGTACACACAAGCTCTGATGTTCAGGATTCTGGATGATGATTTTTACAGTGGTTTCCTTTTTATGTGCCAGGAAGTAGTGCAGTTTCCATGAACAATAGTACCTGATATCCACTTTATATCCCTAAGACTGCCTTGTGCTTCATACTGTTCTTCCTCCCCACAGCACAAAAATGTCAGTATGACAAACTGGCATGATTCAGGGGGAAATTAATGGTTATTCTTGGAATAAAAGTATCGCAAGAGATGGGCTCTGTAGGTTTAGGAATTCAAAGACAAGAGCGCAGATTCAGACACACATCCTTCTACCCCAGGGTTAACAAAATTAAAATAGTGACACAGGAATAGCTGATTTGTGGAGGATTCCTGTTGGAGATTGAATCAGCTGCTCATGCATAACTTAACAAGTCATTTGAGATGTGCTAGAGTGTCTCACCTGCCCTCCAGATTCCTCTGCCTAGTGGCACAGATCTCACATATGTCCTGCATCGTATGGAATCATAGAATTATTTAGGTTGGAAAAGACCTGTAAGAGCATTCAGTCCAACCATCAGCCCAGCACTGCCAAGTCCAGCACTAAAGGTGTTCACCCTAAATGCCACATCTACATATCTGTTAAATACCTTCAGGGATAGTGATCAGCCACTGCCCTGGGCAGCCAGTTCCAAAGCCTGACAAACCTTCTGGTGAAGAAACTTTTCCTAATACCCAATCTAAACTTCCCCTGGTGTGAATGAAATCCATTTCCTCTCATCCTATCACTTGTTACCTGTGAGAAGAGCCCAACCCTCTCCTGGCTGGACCCTCCTGCCAGGGAGTTGTAGAGAGCAACAAGGTCCCCCTGAGCCTCCTTCTCCCCAGGCTAAACAACCCCATTTCCTTCAGCTGCTTCTCGTCAGACTTAAGCTCCCAGTCTTATGAGGAGCCACTTATATCTACCACTCTCTTGTGCATGTCTCAGGTATTTTAAGGTACACCAAATGGCTGAAAATGCCCAGTGACCCTCAGTGACCAGCAGTCTGCTGACATATGGGAAGGTGCTGCTCATTACAAATGATACCTAAGCTCACCCCTAAAATCTACTTGTTCAACTAGGGCATCAATCAGCCCTTGGACATTTATTTCAAATTAAACTTCTCTTCTTGATGGTTTCACAGGCCATTAGCAGTTCCCTGATCCAGCTGTAACTGAAATCAATTAAACATTGTAGGAGGTGTTAAAACATTTGTCTCCTCTGGCATCACCTTTCTAGTGACTGTTGTGGGAGACCAGACCCCTGGAGACATGTAGACACATACTTTACAGGGACCTAAATCTCAGTGTGTAAACCTGGGTGCTTGTGTTCAGAAGGCCTCCTTCAAGACTGGAGCTACAGGTGGACAACAACCCAGTATATGGTCCAAAAGTAAACACATGGTAGATCTTGACTTGAAACTTCTATTACTCTAAGTTTCTGCAAAAATCGAGGGCCATAAACCACATTATCATAGAGTGGTTTGGGTTGGAAGGGATCTTAGAGATCATCTTGTTCCACCCTCCTGGCATGGGCAGGGACACCTTCCACTATCCCAGGTTGCTCCAAGCCCCATCTAGTTTGGCCTTGAACACTTCCAGGGATGGGGCATCCGCAGCTTCTCTGGAGAACCTGTTCCAGTGCCTCACCACCCTCACAGCAACGAATTCTTTCTACAATATAATCTGAATCTTTCCTCTTTTAGTTTAAAATCATTCTCCCTTGCCCTAGCACTATATGCCTGTGTAAAAAGTCACTCTCCGTCTTTTACTTCATCACAAGAAGCATGAAGACTTTCAAATGTGTCAAGGGATGGTGAGAATTAGAAATTAACATAGTGTAAACTCTGATGTTTCTAATACCTCAAAGAAAATACAGTCCTGTTGCTACATGTTTAAAGAATGATGAGGCACTAAATGGAGGCATTTCATCCCACAGATCTGAGGTCTGCTTTCCATCTTCCTGATGAAGATCAGAAGTTATTAGATTTAAATCTGTTTTAACTGCGAGTCATGAGAAATAACTGTTGGGAATCAGATTAAGTTTTTTAACCAGAACTACTACTGGGGGAAAAGTTTTGAGGAATATATACTTGGCATGTTCTAATTCGATTTGACTGCTTTTCAGTGTACTGACTATGACCACAGCTTATACATTTTATCAGCCCAATGATGGTGGCATCTGTAGTGAGAAAGTGAGTCTTAAAATGCTGAAAAATAAAATATTCCAGTTCTAGAAACCCTGAAGACTTAGTGGATTTATCCTGTAGATATAAAACAACTTACCATATCTAAGTTTAGTTAGTTGGGCCAGCTCTATTGCCAGTGGAGAAAACAAGGTGACTTCAGCAGCGCCAGTGGGTGATTCATTTCAAACACCTACCTAGAGTGAACTGAGTAATTCACAGCAAATGTCACAGATTATATCTGCTCCTCTGCATGTAACAAGGTCTGAGGGTCTAGTTCAGAAGGGAGTTGTTATTTCACTTCAGAAATCAAATCCCAGCATCTCAGGGTAAGAGGAATCCCACCCAAATTAGCCTTGTAAAAAATTCCCTGTTGTTAAATCATAATATAAACACTTTAAGTTAAATTGCTAACTTCTAACAACTTGGTTTTCACTACTTCTGTGCTGATTTTTTTCTCCTGATGGGTACTTGCAAACTAAAGGGCTCTAAAACCAGTCTGAGACATATAAAAACATTAAATATTGCAGTATGAGCATTATTTAATGCTGCACTATTAATCAGTTGAAGGACCTCTGACTTTCAGAAACAAAGCTGTAAGTAGGAGGCTTTCTGCTCTGCAGCAATCTCCTCTTGGTTGCAGAGCACTTGCTTTTGTTAATAGGTCACTATTTCAAATAACTGCTATGATTCAATACTTTCCAAAAATTCCTTGGAAAGAAACTCAACAATCATCTTTCCCGAGCACTCATGTAAATCACACAGCTTCTTTCTATTTTAAAATATTTCCTCTCTGTTCCTACTCTCACCAGAGCACTTAACAGCTATTTTAGTTTTCCTTCTGGCTGCCATGTGCACCACTTCCCATCACAGCACCGTGTTCATCAAAGTGTAATTCCAGGAATTAATCACATGAAAAATCCTGATCCAGTACTTACATTTGGGACCCTGACTAAGATCATTTCTTACTGAGATCCAAAGTCCACTACTTGTAACAATTTTATTGAATGCTATTGCTCAAATATGTGCACCTCCACCCTTACTTCCATTAACAAGTTTGTGCACTGGCAAATGTGATCTGTCAGCCAGCGTTAATCACATCATCATCTTTCTGCAGTGTCCTGGGATTTAGATTGTAATGCATCAAATACAATACTCAAGAAAAGATGAATTGCATCCACCAGATGCATTTCACCCACCCACACTGTAATAAGCCAAGATGTCACAGTTTTTGTCAGATGTGATTAATGTCTCAAACTCATGGTGCTTATTGCTCAGCAGGTTCATTTCCCCAAAATACTTATTTTTACAGTCCCCTGATACTACATTCTAGCCTACTGAAGTCAAGCTAAGTGGTCACTGATTTCCCAGGTGGTCTTAAATATCCACTGTGCTATTTCCATTCAAATAGCTTCTCACTCATTTTCCAAGAGCATTTTTCTCCAACTTGTGCACTGCACTCTATATGGCATTTTTGAGAATTAGGATGCAATCACCGTGTTTTCCTCAAAGACTTGAAGATTCAGGAGTTTCATCTGGTGAGTCAGTGAAGGTGCTTTGTAGCCACATTTCTATCAGAAAGTTATGGTAAAATATAGAAAGCAAGATGGTGGTTCAAATAAAGACAGAGAGAACTGAAGCCATTTGCAAATGAAAAGTCTTCCCAGATTTAGAAACCAACATAAGAAGAGATCAAAAAAACACATAACACTGCAAATGCACAGGGATCAGTGTTGGAGTGGTAGGCGAAAGAAATGAATTTCAACAGGCATTCAGACTAAAATAACCTTCATCCCAGGAAGACAGGGATTATAGGAGGGAGGCAGAGAGAAAAGAAAGGAGACAGTGGAGGAGGAAAGTAGGAAAAAACTACATAATCATTACTAAAAAATTTATTAACCAAAAGCCAGAAAACCAAATTAGCTAGGATGATGTCAAGCCTTGAGCTGTGCAGCTTCCTTCACAGCAGGGAGAGAATTTAAATTTGAGAATGATGGATGCAGAAATGCATCAAAGAAACTGGAAAAGGAGTTTTACTGTTCTTCTTGAACTAGAATGGAGAAAATTAGCCACTGAGGACAAGGCAGGAAAAAGGAAGAGGTGGTAGTTGTGGCACAAAGGAAAACATGGATCTGAAAATTACCAGAACAAACAGTGAATAATTTGGAAAGGACCTGTGTGTGAGCTAGCATTCTGCATTGCACTCTCCTCTTTTTCCCACACTCCAGCCTTGTTTCCCAGAGTCAAATACTGGGATCCACCAGTCTGTCTGCATCCAGCCCAACAGGTGGGCACTGGCCTGAACACACTGCCCAGGTCGGGTCTCTTTGGTGGCTCCATGTCTGAGGGGTCAAAGCAAAGTACTGTCCCTCTTCCCTTTTCAGACCCATTCTTCCCAACAAATAAAGTCTCTAAGTAAACAATAGGAAAACATAGTCAAGGATGTTCCCAAATAGCAAACACCAGCTTTGCCAGTTCTAATTACATTTTGTCTATAGACTTATTTTCCTTTATTGCTAGATCATGCTATTTTTGTTAAGGAGCTGCAGTGATTTGGAGTTAGTGAGCCATTGGCATGGTGTGAAGGGGAATATTTTTGTTTCCCAAGCCTTGGCAAACAGGTAAGCAGGGAAAGGAATAGATCTTTTCTTAAGGAGCAGAGTGAGAGCTGTGGTTACAAACACATACCAGCAGAAAACAGAGATCTGTCATGTTTATATAGAAGCTCACAGTGACTTTCTGTATCCCTTACAGGTAAAATGCCTCTTTTACAACCCCACAGTGGTATCTGAATGGTGCATTGTGTTTCTCAGCAAAGATGGATTTCTTAAATAAAAGCATAATTATCTATAGGCTCATGGGGTTTGTCTCCACCGTGAGCTCCTGGGAGCACCACTGTAGCCCAGAGGAACGATGCTGACTCTGATCCCCTGGATCCCATACAACTTCTGTTCAATCAATTCTCTCCGTGGTGCTGGTTCCTGGCACTGCTCAGCTCCCATCACCTCTGTGCTGTATCATCACTACACGAAGGATCTGCTCCTGCTCTGGGGAGAGCAGTTTTTCTCCTCAAGCTGGTTTCAGCAGCCAGCTGTGATCAGCAAGACTCTCAGGCAGCATTGCCCATGGACTGGGAATTAAACAGAGGTTTGGTCCAGGAAGTCACCCCTACCTGTGGCTACTTTTCTCCATTTTTATAGCCCATTGCATCTCACAGTTCAACTCTGGGTCCTTCACTTCTGTTACCCACATCCCTACCTGAGGAAGAAATTATTAACTTTAGCCATGTTTCTCTTCTTCATAAAACTGTCAGTCCTGTGCAAGGAGAAATTAATCTGATTTAAAGAAGATGCATGAAAAAAGTTAGAGCAAGAAAAAAAAGCAAGAAATCATCCCACTGGAAAAGCCTTTTGGTTTTGATTAGTGACTAATATTATACTAGCAGTCCAAATGCAGAAACCAATTCCTTGCTGTGGTGGATTCTACAAAACCTCTGCATTGGTTCTGCGGGGAATTAACAGGTAACCAGAACAAAGGAGAAATGTGATCTATCCATTTTTTTGACCAGCTATCTCAATTTGTTCTTGTCTTTTTTTGTTTGTTTGCTTAATGTGAAAGCTAGAAAAATTTATTTTAATGTCAAACAGCTTTTGTATGACTTTCTTCCCAGTAGATTCATTTAAGTACCCTCTCACCGCTTTGTTGAGCAACAGGAAAGATATGAGTTGTTCTGCAGAAGTGCCCTCCAAACAGAGGAGTCCTTGACAGTTCACTGAGCAGGCAAATTGACATTGTTGTATCTGCAGATCAGCATAGGGAAGCTCAGCTCTGCTTCCCCATGGGAGCTCAGCCAGGGACATCTGCAAAGGCCAGGGCAGTGCCCTGACTTCTGTGAATTTCCTGGAAGGAACTAAAAGTGCGTTGACCTTTTTGCTGCCATGGAGAGCTGCCCCTGCTGAAACTCTTCCTTTACGTCTCAACATCCAGTTGTTCAGCTGTCCTGAGCAAAACATGCCACAGAATTCCCGTGCTCAGAACTGAAGCCCAGAGTGGACAACTCCACTTCTCAAGGGGAGTGATAATATTGAACAGACAGGTAAAGCTCTTCAGCACAGCAGAGATTTGTCAGGGACAATGGAAGAACTCGGGATCATTTAAACCTATTCCAAGCTAAGGTACAAACTGCTATCCACAGCATATATAGAATAGACACCACGAGAAATTAATCTCCAAACCCAAGCACCACACTGCACACACAGTCCTCTCCACAGAGAAAATACAAGATCAGGATTGGCAAATGTTAGTCATATTCTTTACAATAAAATGCACAGTGAGGAGCTGCATCAGCAGGGATGAGGAGCTGAGAATACAATGGACAGAGATCCATTTTGCCCACCTCAAGCAGGTAGAGAGAAAGATAAAAAGGAGAGGCAAAGACTGCTGGAAACAGCTTTTTTTTTTTAGCCATATATTTCAAAAAGTAAACCATTTTCAGCACAGCTCCCTCAAAAAAATAAAAAGAAAAAGGGAAAAAAACAACTACAGTATTTGATTAAATATTTTGTATCAAAGAAAAAGGTGGAGTTTGGAGTTTTTTCTCTTTCCAGAAGGACTAAACAGCCCCTAGTTTCTCCAAAGTGCTGATGGTCAGAACACTTTCTGTGTCTCCTCTGGTTCCAGGCTGCTCGTCCTCACAAGGACATCACAGTCTACCATGAAGCAGGATAATCGGGACCACAACTGCTTGCTTTGGGGAGCACTGGCTGCCATGCAGTGGGGAGGAACATGCAGCTTGGTCAGTGGAGCCAGAACACTGATCACATGTTCCTGTGGGCCCCTCTTTTCCTGAAGCATTCTATTTGTAAGCTTGAGGTGTAAAGCCTCAAGAGTAGATAAAATCAAGGATCATTTGTGGATATGGATGTGATGGCAGGACCCCTACTGATCATCTATCAAAGGTCTGTGCTGACTGGAAATTAGCCAGGGTTATTCCAGTTTTCAAGAACGATGTGAGGGAAGATCCCGGAAACCACAGACCTGTTAGTCTAACTTCAGTTCCCAGAAAAATTATGGTGAAAAATGTACTGGGTGCTATTGAAAGGCATTTAAAGAATAATTCCCTCTTCAGGCACAGACAACATGGATTCACAAAGGGAAAGGCCAGACTAACTTATTTATTATCATTGATGATAAGATCATCTGCCCAGTGGATGAAGGGAAGGTCATTGATGTACTTTGCAGAGAGGGTGCTCCAAGATTGGAACAGACTCCCTAGAGAGGTGGTTGATGCCCCAAGCCTGCCAGTGTTTAAGGATGTCGTGGTCTGACGCTGGCCCGACACCAGGAAAGTGAGTTGCTTACTCACCCTCCCCTGCACAGCTGGGCAGAGGAGAGAGGGAAAAAAAAAATAATGAAGGCTTCATTAGATGAGATAAGGACTGGGAGAAACACTTCAAGGGCAAAGCAGGCTTAACTTTAAGTTAGAAAGTGAGTTTATTGCTAACAGAATCAGAGGATAATGATAAGTAAAATAAGCCCTTACAACACCTTCCCCCTGACAGCGAAGGGGAACAGGACATGGGGGTTTGATCAGCTCATCATCGAGATTTCCTTCCGCTGCTCCGGGAGAGGAGTCCTTCCCCTGTGAGGCCGTGGGGTCCCTCCCACGGGAGACAGTTCTCCGTGATCTTCCCAGCATGGGTCCGCTCTCAGGAGCAGCGGCCCCACCGCCCCCTGCTGCAGCCTGAGCCCCTCCCACGGGCACACAGCCCTCCCAAACTGCTGCGCCGGGGCTCTCTCTGTCCACAGGGTGCAGTGCTCCAAGGCCAGGCTGCTCCAGCCTGGGAGCAGGGCCCTCTCTCTCCACCGGGTCTCCCACTGGATCACAGCCTCCTCCAGGCATCCACCCGCTCTGGCACGGGCACCTCCCCACGGGCTGCGGGTGGATCTCTGCATCCCACATGGACCCATGGGCTGCAGGGGCACAGCTGCTTCACCGTGGTCATCACCACGGCCTGCAGAGGAATCTCTGCTCCGGCACCTGCAGCACCTCCTGCCCCTCCTTCTTCACTGACCTTGGTGTCGCCGGGTTGTTTCCCTCACATGTTCCCTCCCCTTCTCTGACTAGAATCCAAAATCTTGTGACTTTGTTTTGATTTTCTTCTTAAATCTGTCATCACAGAGGCACTACCAACCTCTCTCATTGGCCCAGTTCTGGCCAGCAGCATGTCCATCTTTCAGAGCCATCAGGGATTTGCTCTGCTGGACATGGTGGAAGCTTCCAGGAGCTCCTCACAGGAGCCATCTCTGTGGCCCCTCTGCTACCAAAAACCAGGCTGTGCAAAACCAGTACAAAGGACAATGCCCTTAATAACCTGCTTTAACTTTTGGCCAGCCTGGAGAAGGTCAGACAGCTGGACTGGGTGATCATATAGGTCCCTTCAAACAGAAATAGTCTGTTCTATTCTGTACAGGTCAGCAGAAATAATTTTGAAGAGGCTGTTTTTTATGCCTCCTGTACCTCCTCTCAACAATCCTCTCTCTTTCATGCAGACTTGCCCATTTCTCTGGGATAAAGAACATGCTGCCTTATGCTAGCAGTGCTTTGCATTTTTGTAGCATTTGCTGACAGGGAATTCAAGGGCTTTGAAAGACTTCAGACTAAAAAATGCTTGTAGGAGCTTGACAAAGGTAAGGAAATGGGAGCCCAGAGCAGCCAATTGAATACCTAAAGATGGGAGATAACCATGGGGGAGTAGCTACACCTGTGCTTTTGGATCATCATCAAGCAGTATGTGCAGGCAGATGCATATCAGTCTTTTAGTTACCAGTGCAGCTGACTTCAGAGCAGAACTGAAGTTAACAAGTGCTTAAATGAAATTACTCTGAATGGTTTCCCCATGAGGCCCTACATCACTTTGGTTACATCCAGAGCAGGAGAAAACATTACAATCCAGCTGAAGTGAAACCTGAATATGCATTGTGCTATTGCTGGATACCACAGTATTAATGGAGGGATTGTCAAAGGTACCTGAAAGTCCATCTCAGCTTTTGGTTGGGAATACAGTATATGAGGGATTTTAGTACTGGCCAAGGGGAAATAAATATTAAGCAAAGCACAAAGAGCTTATCAGCAAGGCAATCAAAGAGGAAATAAATGGGCAAACACCAGCTACAATTCAGGCGTTATTATGAAAGAAGCAGCATATTCAGCTAAAGGTCTGGACTTCAACCTTTCAGAAAGGCAGGGGCATTTCTTGTGTTAACAGCCTGAGAAGGTTTTACCTCACTTCAAATGCAGATGCTGTTTTGTCTTCAATATTGCTACTTGACCATGTTTTCTGAGAAATTTAGCAGAAAAGTGAATTATATAGTGGTTCTCAGGATGGCACTTTACATTTTAGACATGCAGGCAGAAAAATAAAGTCTTTCGTTTATATCACGCTCCTTAAACTTGGAGGGCATCCACATTTCAGAGAGAATATTACTTGGAAAGAGGAAAATCTTCATAGTCTAAATGCTCATTGAAAGGTTAGCATTCCTCTAATATGGTTTCAAATAGTAGCCTCATTAATTTAACTCTGTAGAATGGTAGTGCAAAGCCTCTTTTGCTAGCATAGCTCATAGCTAGGTTGATTCTGTGTTTCTACAATGCCATATGCTGTGCAAAAAGCAGTTTATTTGCATTTTTATATCCTACTTCTGGTTTTTTATTGCAATTGCTAGTAATGTTCTTTTCCACATTCCCTCCACTGATACTTAGTAAGCATCTGGTGTTTTTCCAAAACAAATTTATCCTTAATACTTAATAATAGTAGCCTACATTTGACCTTCAAATACAACAGATTTTTGTCTTAAAAAACAAGAAAAAACTGCTCTTTATATTATTCCCTGCCTCCTGTCCCTCTCATTTTCATTTGTCTATCACAATACCACAATACCCTGTGGTATACAGATCCTTAAAATAGTCATATTTATTTTTAGTTTTCCTCTCTTCTTTAATTTCTTATGTAATTGCCTTACTGAGACATCCTCACTCAACTTCTCTCTTGAAAGCAGTTTCTGTTTGATGTGGAGGACACTGAAAGTAGCCCTGGTCCCAGGAATTACTGCAACAGAGCACACTCAGAGCAAGCAGACTTCCAAGAAAGGCTGTCCCATGTCAAACCAAATTTGCTAGTCTCTGTTCAAGGCTTGTAGCATGTGCCTCAGGAAAGGGGACAAGGAAGCAAGTCAGTACAGAATAATCCACCCATTAGAGCCCTGAAGTTTCTAGCAAGCTGTAGTTTGGGGATTTTCAGAGCTAAATGTTATTGATAAACGTATTTAATAGTCATTTTATGGCCATTTTGTTTTCTACCATTAATTCCCCTGATGACTTTTTTTGAGCCTATCATGGAATCATGGAATGGTTTGGGTTGGAAAGGACATTAAGGTTCATCTAGTTTCAACGGCCCTGCCATGGGCAGGGATGCCACCCACTAGATCAGATGGCCCAGGGCCCCATGAACATGTCCTTGGACACTTCCAGGGAAGGCGCACACACAGCTTATAGGTCTATAACTCATTTGTGTAGATAGATGAATAGATAGATAGATAGGCAGATAATCTTCAGTCTCCACTATGTCTCACAGTTATAAGTCCCACATTTA